>NC_137967.1:2597936-3037936 GCF_963924665.1 Micromys minutus | reverse complement strand
AATCTCAGGATATAAAATTCTTTGGGAAATGGCCCCGAGTTAAAAAAAAAAAAAAAACATTTTATTACTTGATGTTCTCAGTTTCAGATGTACAGTTTGAATTAAGAACGTTTCCATTATAAAAACTGCAAAAAAAAAAGTGTCCAATGAAAAATTTTTGGGAGACAATTGAGGAATTTATCGACAGTGCCAAGAAAGTTGGAGAGATTCTTATTTCTGACTACTTTCAGAATTATGTGAAAATCAGATTAAAGAATAAAGAACGGTGAAAGCGTTCATTTCTGAGAGAAGGAAAAGTTAATGTATTGACTCTCAGCATCTGCTTTCTGACATCTCACTGGTTTTCGGAAGATGGCTGTCTGTATATTCATCCTTCTCAGGAGTGTCCTCCAGAGCTCTCTTAAGAACCATTTTGAGGGACCGATGCTTTCTACGCTGCCTGAAGGAGCCTACAAGAAAATAAATGAGGGGGTTGGCAGAGCTGTTTACACAGGACAGGACAGCAGTCACTTGGTAAATGTGACAAAAGGGATAATGTAAATGGACTCCCAACCAATACAACAGGAACAAGTAAAGCCCAAGAGGCAGGCCGCAGATGAGGTAGACCATCACCGTGAGAGAGATCGTAACGTACAGCCTGGACAGTGGCTTCCGCCTGGAACCACAGAGGATCCTCACCAGTAGGGCCAGGCTGGACCCGAAGAGAAGCATAAATAGAAAAATCAGAAATGCGGTTAAAATAAAGTCAACCTTTTTCCACAAATGATGATGAGTCTCGCCCAGGAATCCCGAGAAGAACCAATCGAGGATGCCCATGAGAAAGGACAGAACCCAGATTAGGGTACATATGAGAGCTGATGTGTTCCTGGGGCGGTGGCAATGGTACCAGATGGGCCACAAGACAGACAGGCAGCGCTCCGTGCTAATAGCGCTGAGGATGCTCAGGCCTGAGATGTAGGGAATGATTGATGCATTGCCTAAGATTTCTCTGCTTAATTTATGGACATAGATGCCATAGAAGTCAGTGATCCGCAGCGGGGCATCTATAAAGTGGCAGCAGAGAAAGAAGGAGTCGGCCAGAGCCAGGTTGAGGACGTAGACTGACATGGCTTTCCTGCGCATGCGGAATCCCAGGAGCCAGAGAACAATGGTGTTTCCTGCCAATCCGACCAGGGCCATGATGAGGACCAGGAAGGACAGCGTGAGGATTGGACGGCAATTGGGATGGCCGGTTTCATTCAGTGGTGTAGATTCTGTGTTGGGGGATGAGATGGTTGGATCCACGCTCACAAATCTTCCAGTAGTGTCCCTGAGAACATAAACCATAGGTGAGTACCTTAACATCCCCCTTTCTCCTCACGATCACAATGAAATGTAGATAATCGTTGTCAGCATGGCTGGATAAAGTCATTTGTAAATAAAAGGCGAGTAACATGGCCGCATGGATTAAGAGTTCTGGACTGCGGGTTCAAATTCAGAGCTTGTTTGTACCGTTTAGTCTGGGTCGTTCTCCCTGGGTATAACTCAGGACCTTTACGTCACATGGTTTAAATAAACGATTCATGATATTCTGTGTCATGTCCATGTATTCCATGAGACAAACTTCTCCAGTCAGTGGACCAGGAATGTTTCTCATGCAGGACTGAGAAAAACACAGGGGTGATCATGACACCCCACAACCAAGATGGCTCCTTCATCCATGGAGAATGAATAGCTTTAGGAGAATGAATAGTTTTAGGACCACAGCGCAGGGGTGATCTAGACGGGACCCAGCAGGGGATGGTTCTTAAAGACAAAGATGCTTTTCTGTATTTTCTAGGGTTTAGCTTTTTGTATGTCATAGTGTGTTCTTTTGTTTTTTTTAAGTATGTAAATTTTTAAATCTCATTTCAGAATTGTGCGCGTGTGCGCATGCGTGTTTGTGTTTGCGTGTGTGTGCGTTCGTGTGTGTGTGCACATGTGTGTGTGCGTGTTTGTGTGCGTGTGTATATCCTTGTAGAGATCAGAGTTAAGAGATTTGTTTCTCTCATCATCTTTGTCCTGGGGATTGAACATAGGCCATCAGGCTTAACAGGGAGTACTTTTCCCACTAACCCATCCCCCTGGCCTACATTGTGGCATTAATAGTTTCTCAACAAGGAAAAGAACAAATGAGGTTGCTTCTGGCAGTAAATAATTTGGATAAACAAGATGGATAAGTTAAAATAAATGAAAAGACCCAACACACACACACACACACACACACACACACACACACACACACACACACACACAAAGTTATAAGGTGAAATTTCATTCATTGAAATTACTTTGATAGATAGGTCTGTATATTCAGAATGGTATCTTTGGTATGAGGATTCAGGATACCAGCCTCTAGAAACATTGTATTACACAGTGTGAGTTCGGGGATTGGGCTGGAGCTGGATTTGTTCATCAGTATAGAAGATCAAGTAGTAAATTAGAGTGAGGTCTATGCCCTAATATAAGAGGAGATGGAAATAGTAGTGGAGATGAGCCAAGATTATGCTGTGAAGTGCATGACATCATCTAATTCCTGTTCCTTTAAAGATTGCTAATGAAAGCTCGTGTGTTAAGAGAGTATATTTTGATGGTAGAAGGAGGTATGAAAGTGCACAGAGAGGCAGAGACAGACACGCAGAGAGAGACAGAGACATGGAGAGAGACCAAACAGAGAAAGAAGAGATGACAAGATGACAGCTCGCATCTGGCGGGACTAATTCCAGGTCCCAAGAGGAGAGAAACCAGGGGACAAAGTTGTAAACACAAAACCCACTGCTTCTGCACAGGTTGAGGTTAAACAGCACAGCAGGAGCACAGCGTGCAGCACAGAGCCTCATCAGCCAGGGCAGGAAGCAGAGATGGGTGCCTGTGCTCCCTCTTTGCTCTTTCCTTACATTTGGGCACACGTGGACAGCACTTCTTGGACTCACTGGGTTGATGCTTGTCCGTCCACAGTGCCCTTTCAGACACATTAAGAAGTGTGATTCTGTAGAATTTTCTTAATCCAGTCAAGTTGCCAGTCATGTTTAGCCGTTATAAACCCAACCCATATCAACCTGGCACCCAAGTACGTCTCCTCAAATCATTCTGAAATTTCCAAATGAAAACAACATCATGGCCATGATTTTACTTATCATGGCAGAGATATCCTGAGTACAGCTGAAAGTGCCGTAATCCACTCCTTTAATCTCAGCAGCCAACATTTACAGGTGTCTTTTGAGACTCAGAACAATTTCTTTACTGTCATTCCCTATAAAATAGTATAAAAAGTCGAATGTGGAAACTTCCAACACACAATTGCGTAGAGTCAACCAGGAGAATGTCAAGAAGAAGAAACCCATTGGTGCACACATTAATTCTTGCATCTTCATGTCCATCATCAGAGTCACACGGCATTGCCATGTGACCTCAAAGGGCTTCCTGATGAGCTGTCTGCGTTCTCTACCTACAGCCGTTTTTGGCAGATGTTTCTTGTTTCTAGTATCTCCAGTTTCCTTGGGTTTTAATTTTGCCTTGAGCTTCATTCTTACAACAATTGAGTCAATAGATTCAAGGCAAGCAATCAAAACACCGTCAGGTATTTCTGACGCTTATTGTGCAATTTGTGAGCGAATGCAAAAGACCCAACAGTTAAATCATCTCAAAAGTGAAAAACCAAGTTATAGGACACACACACTATTAGATACCGACTTCCCACCAAGCCCTGGTCATAGTTGTAGGTGTGACTAGACCAGAGACTAATACATATATTTTGATAAAGTACAAGATAGTATTTTAGCATTTCTAGCTGGATGGTTTCTGTAACAAATATTTAACTTTGCTGTTGTGTGAAGGGAGCCACAGATAATTCATAAATAAATGTTTCCCTTTCTCTCTCCCTATTTCCTCTTATATTTATCTGCCCTACCTACCCACCTACACACACACACACACACACACACACACACACCCCATATATGTCTTTATATGCTACCACAGCTGCAATTTTCATGAATTAACATTTCAAGCTAAACTTGGTAGATAAAAAAAAAATTGTGACATTAACAGGACTCGGACATCTCTAAGCAACCAGGACCACCAGCCCAGGGCTGGCACCACTCACGATGGCCTGGCCCCTCTCTTGTCAATCATCAGCCAAGAAAATGTCCCACAGACTGGCCCACAGGCCATTCCCACAAGGCTATTTTTCTCAACTGAGGCTCCAAATGGCTCTAGCTTGTGTTAGGTTAGCATAGAACTAGGCAGAAAACTAGACAAATAGGCTTCTTTGTTTCAGCCATTGCTTGAATTTGGGTTTCTCCAACTGAGTTTACTGGAACTTTTACTTTCCAGTATACCCTTGGGAAACCAACCCAACAGAAGCGCCCACAAGCATGCTCTCTCATCCTCAGGACTGATTTGTGGTGTTGGAATGACTGTCTCTGTTTCACAGGGGAGGAAACAGGCACAGAATTAAGTATTTTTGAAAGATGAGATGTCTGCACTCAGAATTGGCCTAGTCTTGAGGGCACTAAATACCGCATTTTCTCTCCTTTATGGACAGAGGAATTTTCTCTAGGCTAGACACAGGTACAGACCTCAGCAGCCCCTACCAGCCACCACGATCATGTCTCCAGAATGTCCTAAGTAAGAAAAGAAATGCCCGGGATAGGGTTTGAATGATTGTGGACAGCCATTGTCTTATCTTGGGCTAGGATTTTTTTTTTCTCTCAGGTACTGAAATTAAAAACGACAAAGAAAGCCTCAGGCTGCATTCATGACTATTGGCATGGGGGATGTTTTGAGGCTATAAGAGAGTCAGTTCTGGTCAGGACAGATAGTGAAAATGTCTAGCTATGTAACCCTTGGGAGACAGAAATGTCTGCTTTCAAGAGTCTAACTCTGAGTGGCACATTGTGTTCTTGATTTTTGGTAATCAAATGGTTGAGTGGGAGAGGGGCATGATGGGAGAGGACTGTTTGGGATAAATGTAAGAGCAAACATGAATCGCAACCATAAGGTACTAGGACATTTAAGTAAAATGGGGTGGAGGCTATTATATTCTTCATGGCTCTCTTGAGCAGCTCAGTGTGCTTAGAAGAATTTCGTGAATATTACAGGGATGGACCCTTCTCTCATCATCAGTGCTGGATCCATTTCCCACTCTCCCAGTAACCCCAGAAAGAGAAGCATCACACCCCACGACCTAAAATAACACAGAAAAGATGAAGACGTCAGGGTCGTCTTGAGGTACATCAAGGGAAAGATACTTCCTCATAGTCAAAGGAATGAATTCTGAAGTCCTACCCCTAACTCTGGGTGGAGACGTGACTCTGGTCTGCTCCACATATTACATCACATCTGCTGGCCAAGCTGCACTTGGCAGTCACCTGGGTAGGAGATTGCTGAGGTGGCGGAAGGGACAGCAATTCATTCATCCCCTGGAGGAGTGCCAACCTCTCTGTAGCCGTCTTTGAGCTTCCCTCAGATGGTACAGTTAGGCCTGCCTGCTTCTCCAAATGCACTCTAACTCAGAAAATAACTTTCCCTGTCCCTCCTTCATATCTCTTTTTCTTCTGAACTTGGGCCAAAAGCTCAAGCATGCTTTTCCTGACACTCTGGATTTTCTCCATCATTTCTGAAACCACATTCCTTCCCATCATGGAGTTTCTTTCCAACTTCCATTGCTGGCTATGCCAGCTTTCTTGGGATGTCAAAAGGCATGGTTCTTTCTCTTCCCTTTCTCCAACCTCCTCCTCCTAGTGGCTGCCCAGATCTACAGCTTGCTTACTCTGTTGTTTTGTTCTGAAATTTAAGTAAAGTCGTACTTGAGCTTTCTTCTGAATCTGTCTTTACAATATTTTTGGGAGGGTGTTTTAAAATTCTTTTATTACTGAAAGAACCCTGATCTATCCCACAACACAAAGACACATTATGGCTTGGCTGAGCATGGAGATTTATTTTTGTGCACAGATTGTGTGTGTATGGGTGGGCTGGGTTGGGGGAGCGTGGTGAAGGGATGTATATGAGTCTAGACTGAATTGCCCAGCAACATAAAGAACAAAAGAAGTGAGATCTCAGTGCCAGGAAAAGAGGAAGAGAAATTAAAACAGCAACCAAAGGAAGACCTGATTGATGTGAAGTAAGCCACACAAATGGATTCCATTTCTCTCCCAGGAGATCTTTAGTGGTGATTACTTTGCAGGAAAAAACCTTTGCTTGAGAGGAGCTTTTGAAGGGAAATAGAAGTGTAGGACTTAAAATATAAAGAGACAACACACACACATACATACTCACACACACACACTCAATCACACACACTCACACACATACACACATGCTCATACATATACACATATATACTACACTCATACACACACATATACACTCACACACACACACACTCAACCACACACACTCACACTCATACACATACACATACATATACACATATATACCACACTCATACACACACATACACACATGCTCATACACATACATATACACATATATACCACACTGATACACACACATACACACTCACAGACACACTCACTCTCACACACTCACACACACACTCACTCACACACATATATACACACTCACTCACAAACATATACACACACTTACTCACACACATATACACACACTCACACACACACATACACACACACACACACATATTCACACCCACACATTCACACACACACTTATACACCCACACTCATATACATTCACACACACACTCTCACATATACATATACACACACCACACACACACACACACAGACACACACACACACATACACACACACACAGTCTAGTTGTAGAAATAGCAACTGAGCTGAAATCAACAGCTATTTTCTCTTTCAGCTCTTTCAACAGTCAAAGAGGTAAGAATTAACCTTTTTTTAGAAAAAAATTAGAAACAAGGAAGGGAAGCCAGAGAAGAGGAAGAGAGATATGGGCACAAGCCAAGTAAGGTCAGATGCTCCACTCCAGCGTCTCTCTTCTACCTCTCAAAGTAGACGTGACTCCCTTCAGAGGACACACCTAGAGAGGAGGCTTCCAATGGACAGAGGGTCAGTCCATTCTCCTCCTAGGGTACAGAGGGGCATCAGGCAGAACAGAGGTTTTTGGTTTTGTTTTTGACAAACTTTTTAAACCTTAGTTATCTGGAGAAGATGAGGAGGAAGCTGGGATCTTTGTTGTCAGGACACTGCACCTTTCGGTTTCACATGTGGTTTTAGAGTCACAGGGAGATGTCTCCATGAGACTGGAGGCTTGGCGAGTGGTGGAATTTTGGCTCCTAGCTCTTGGCCTGTGAGGTGGTGAGTTGGTAAAGACAGTGACTCTCCCCTTGCATGACTGTCCTTCTCTGCTACTATAGCTAGGACTTAATCTCTCCTGGGAAACACTTCCCCTCTGACTACATATAGGGTTACACACAGTGCTCTACTGTGGCACACATTATGGTGTTGCATAATCAGTGTCCTCCAATCCTGCCTATGACTGTGAATGGCCAGCTCAGGGCACATTCCTCAAACACTTCAGTTGCACTAATGTCTTTCTTTTGACACCTTCTCAGGTCTCAGATATGTGGACAGTAACACCGAGAAGCAAATAAAACAATGGAACCTGGTTAACAGCAGACAGTCTGGGAAAAACAAGGTCTGAGTGTGATCCTGACCCATCCTTCCCTTTTCTTTATTCTTGAGACAGTCTTCCCATGTAGACTAGCCTGGACTCCAACTCACTGTGTAGCCCAGGCTGACTTCAAGTGAATGTAATTCTCCTTCCTCGTTCTCCCAGGTACTAAGATTGAGGGAGCAGGCAACCATATTAGCTTTCACCTTGCCTCATAAGTGCACAAAAGAGGCACCATTCTCTCATGGCAACACACTGGGAAAACTGAGGTAAAACAAGGGTTAATGGTTTGGTAACCTTGCTGGCATTCCTCCCATATTCAAGGTTACCAACACTCTTTTCAGAAGGAAGCCTCTCAGTATCGAAACACAAGGACATGAACATAGACAATTAAAAAAAAAAAAAAAACAAACATATTTGGATGCAAATCCTTACCTTCCTTCCAACATTCTTGGGTGTTGAAGAGCTGATTTGTGCTGGATCTGAAGTCTTCCGGGATTGTGGATGCCAGAGCAACCTTTTTACGTCCCACAGGAAATGCCAGTAGGAACGTTAGTAAGGGCTAGTGACCAAGTGAGACTTATGGAGATGCTGGGCAGTGCGTGCAATTTCTTGGGCTGTGGATTAATAACTCAAACCAACTCAATTGTGTGAGACACAATTCTTCGCAGAGATATTTCTGGATGGCTTCCCAGTTTCCACTCAGATATGAGCCTCTCACCCCACCTTATCTGGTACCCCCCCAGCCACCTCTGTCAGTAAGTGCCATTCTGAAGCTTTCATTGCCAGCTATGAGTAATGATGTTAGCTAAAATGAGATGCATGTGAGATTTATAATTAAAGTACATTATGGTGGCTCTAGAGCATCCTTGTGGCCGGGCTTTTTTTTTTTTTTCTTTCCTATTTTCTTCACCTGATAACTAGCTTGTTGGTGTCCTTTTTTTCCCTGCATTTTTTTTTTACAACTTTATTTTAAAAAGAGAGAGAGAGATACATGTACAGATTTTAAAGAACATTTTGGAATAAAACTATATGAATATAATTTGTCAGTACTTGGTTTTTTTAAAGGTTTGATAGCATGCATTGAAATCTTACTAATTATCATAAGCATAAAGTACACGTAGAACAGAACGTAACATGGAAACAGTCAAAGTTTTCTTGGTGTATAGATTAGACATAATGATTTTTGAATACCAAAAATTGCCACAAGGCTATCTTCTTAGCTCTTGAGTTATTAATGATTTAAGGTCTATGTGTTCCTCACTCTGAGTGGGTGCTATACACTTGTTGTTGCTTTGTTTTTTTTTTTTTTTTTTTTTTCTAAGAAGGACTGAGGCTTCCACTTTTTGGTCTTTATTTATTTATTTTTTTGAGCTTCATATGATCTGTGATTTGTTTCTTGGGTATTCAGAGCTTTCTGGGACTAGTATCCAATTATCAGTGAGTGCACATTATGTCTCAGCACTTCCTTAGATGCTTCTCAGCCATTCGATATTCCTCAATTGAGAATTCTTTGTTTAGCTCTGGACCCCATTTTTAATAGGATTGTTTGATTCTCTGGAGTCTAACTTTTTGAGTTCTTTGTATATATTGGATATTAGACTTCTATCAGATGTGGGATTGGTAAAGATCTTTTCCCACTCTGTTGTTTTCTTGACAGTGTCTTTAGCCTTCCAGAAACTTTGCAGCCTATGTAGTGCATACTGCCTAGTCCCCCTATACATGAAATACATTACTTACCTATTTTTGTGCAGTGTAAACAGTGACATTGATAAGGGTTACTTATCTCCTATGGTCTCTTTTCTTGAACCACACTTTAAAACCAGATTAATCTATTTGCCATCTAATAATGTCATTTAAAAGTCAATCTGACCCAGCTATACCACTCCTGGGCATATACCCAAAAGATGCTCCAACATATAACAAGGACACATGTTCATAGCAACCTTATTCATAATAGCCAGAAGCTGAAAAGAACCCAGATTTCCTTCTGCAAAAGAATGGACACAGAAAATGTGGTACATTTACACAATGGAGTACTACTTAGCTATTAAAAACAATGACTTTATGAAATTCTTAGGCAAATGGATGGAACTAGAAAACATCATCCTGAGTGAGGTAACCCAATCACAAAAGAACACTCATGGTATGTACTCACTGATAAGTGGATTTAATCCCCAAAGCTCGGATTACCAAAGATACAATCCACAGACCACGTGAAGCTTAAGAAGGAAGACCAAAGAGTAAATGCTTCGGTCCTTCTTGGAAGGGGGAACAAAATATTCACAGGAGGAGACATGGAGACAAAGTTTGGGGCAGAGACTAAAGGAAAGGCCATCCAGAGACTGTGTACCAGGGAATCTGTCCAATATACAGTCACCAGACCTAGACAATATGTGGATGTCAAGAAGTGCATGCTGACAGAAGCCTGATACAGCTGTCTCCTGATAGGCTCTGGCACAGACCAACAAATACCAAGGCAGATTCTTGCAGCCAACCATTGGATTGAACACAGGGACCCCAATTGAGTAGTTAGAGAAAGGACTGAAGGGGTTTGAAACCCCACAGGAAGAACAATAATATCAACCAACCAGACCCCCACAGCTCCCAGAGACTAAACCACCAACCAAGGAGTACACATGGAGGGACCCATGGCTCCAGCAGCATATGTAGCAGAGAATAGCATTGTCAGGCATCAGCAGGAGAGACCCTTGGCCCTATTAAGGCTCAGTACCCCAGTGTAGGGGAATGCCAGAGCAGAGATATAGGAGGGAGTGGATGGGTGGAGAACATTCTCATAGAGGCAAGGGGAGGGAGGGATGGATGGGGAATTCCAGAGGGGAAACCAGAAAAGGGGATAACATTTGAAATTAGAAGAAAAGAAAACAGAATAAAAAGTGTATCTGTTTTAAGTACTTAGGAAAGCATTTATTGGATTTCTTCTACATAACACGAAACACCAATTTGTGTTCTTCCCAAACTGGCTGTATCTGTTTTCACTGTTTGTTTGTGTCTGGTGTCCAGGTTGGCCACCCTTCCATGGACAGCCAATAAGGGTCATCCCTGGCAAGGGCTAATTCTCCTTCTCCCAGTAAGTCATTAGTTGCCTGTAGTCCTTTGTCTAGTGGTGAGACCTTGTGAAAATCTCCCTTCCACACCAACGTGCCCAGTACTATTGCCACTGTCCCTTCCTGTTGGTGTAGTTGTTTCTAGGAGAGACAGTTTTACAGCAGACTTCCTGCTATCTGACTCTCAAACTCTTGATGGCTCTTCCGTGATGTTCCCTGGGTCATGGATGCAAGAGCTATGATGGGCATTGGGCTGGGCTCCCCATGATCTGTTCACCTCTGCACTGTGTCCGATTGTGGTTTTCTGTAACGGTCTCCATTTGCGGTAAAGACAGGATTCTGTGAGGAGGGGTGGTAGCTGCATTTATCTCTGGGTATAAGGAAGGATAGAATTTGGAATATAGCAATATTCTGTAGGGCATAAGGGTAATCTGATAACAAAGGTTCACCAGAAGCAACCCCAAAAGGTGCAATTTCGAGAAGAGGATATAAGGACTTGGTCACAAGAAAGAATGAGTCTGGAAAATCCCCATTTTTGTGACTGAGTTAGCAATTTATAAGAGGTTTGAGGCTTTTCTCCAGTTACAAATGTCCAGGTTTCTTTAAAGATACATCACACACGTTCAAATATCAATCCAAAAACAAGGAGAAAATGCCAATAAATGCTTATGATGTGTTGTAAAAGCAATCACACCCTTTCAGTTAAACCAACAAGAAATCACTACAAAGCTTAGAATGCTGACAGCTTACCAAGTGCACCACAACTTAAGTTATAATAAGAAACATTGCAAGTATATGCTGTGAAAAGTGTGAGAAACAATTCTAACAAGATTAGAAACCCCATTAAAAGGAGAAACCACACAAAGATAGAGGAATATGGAAAAATGTACAATCAAAAGGAGTCACAAAACCCACAGCTAAGCATTTCAACAAGAATAAGCCCACGAGACAGAGGGATAGCTTATGAGTCAAAACTTAGAAGGGTCAGGAATGTCTGGCAAAACAATGAACATAAAAGGAAGCAAACAATAGGTACTTGTAACTCTGTGCTTAGAAACTCAGCAATGGGCATGTTCTGGAACTCAGGACTGAGTGGACGGCACTGTCCTGGGAAGGAGGCACCCTGAGAGAACAGTTTCCTTTTGCAGTTACAAGGTCCAAGGTAGGATACTGCCAGACAGAAGCATCTCAAAGTAGGCTTCCAACATGTGTCTGTCTATTTCCTACTTACCTAGAGTCACCTCAGATTCACTCTCAAAACCCAGGGATGCATTATGAACCCTCAGATGAGAGGCAGATTTTTTATTTTAATTTTTTATTGGTTATTTTATTTATTTACATTTCAAATGCTATCCCCTTCCTGCTTTTCCCCATGCAGATCCCCTACACCACCCCCACCCCTGCTTCTCTGAGAGGGCTCACCCACCCACCCACCTACCTGATCCTGCCTCTCTGCCCTAGGATTTCCCTATACTGGGGCATCGAGCCTTCACAGGACCAAGGGCCTCTCCTCCCATGGATGCCAGATAAGGCCATCTTCTGCTAAACATGCAGCTGGAGCCATGGGTCCCTCAGTGTGTGCTCTTTGGTTGGTGGTTTAGTCTCTGGGAGCTCTGGAGTTCTGGGTGGTTGATACTGTTGTTCTTCCTATGGGGTTGCAAACCCCTTAAGTTCCTTCAGTTCTTTTTCTATCTCCTCCCTGTGTTCATTCTGAAGGTTGGCTGAGAGCATCTGTATCTGTATTTGTCAGGCTCTGGCAAGAGCTCCTAGGAGGCAGCTATATCAGGCTCAGCAATAGTGACTGGGTTAGATGGCTTGTTTGTTTTTGGTTTTTCTTATTTTGTTTGGGTTTTAAAAATAATTAATTAATGTAATTTGTTTTATTGCTCATTCACTTTATATCCTGCTCACTGCCTGCCTCCCAGTAGCCCCCAACTTTTTGCCCCCATCCGCCTCCTCTTCTCCTCTGAGCAGGTGGGGGCACCTCTGGGTATCCCCCCAACCTGGCATATCAAGTTTCTGCCCAGCTAGACACATCCTCTCCCACCGAGGCCAGACAGGGCAGCCCAGCTGGAAGCACACATCTCATACAGGCAACAGCTTTTGGGACAGCCCCTGCTCCAGGTGTGCAGGACCCACACGAAGACCAGGCTGCACATCTGCTGCATACGTGTGGGGGCCTAGGTCCAGCCCGTGTATGCCCTTTGGTTGGAGTTCAGTCTCTGAGAGCCCCAAGGGTCTAGGGTAGTTGGCTCTGTTGGTCCTCCTGTGGAGTTCCTATCCCCTTTGGGACCTGCAATCCGGAGATAAAGCTTTATGAACTTGAGAGGGGTTAGGGTTGGTGTGAGGATGGCTGAGTCCGACGGGTTACAAACGGCTCACCCTGGCAGCTGCTGAAGACAGAATCTGCTTTTACATCTTACACTAGACACATCGCATAGTGTCTAGCTGTAAGTCCTGCACACGATGACCTCACCTCTCAGTAAGTGAATGATGCACGAACGTGGAACCTGATGGTAACAGGGTGTTTGGATTAATTGAAAAGATGAGAAAACAAAACCACACCGGGCACATAGCAGTGTTGAGATGAAGGAAATTGCATTTAACATAGTTCTTTTTGGGAACATTTCTTTCTGACTTTGGAGCAATTACTTACAAGGATTGGTCTAAATAATTGAGTTTTACCATTACATGCTCTTAAAGTGCGTACTCAGTGAGGCTTTGCACACTTTAGAAACATTTTAATGCTCACTGTGTATGGGGTTGGGTTTGTATCTGACCTGATTTACCCAGCAATATGGGGAAAGAGGGTCAGTGAGGAGAGGCCTGGATGCTGCTGAAAGAAGTATTTGAAGACGAGAAATATCTACAGAAGGCTACTTAGTGAGGTGTATGATGCAAACACCCACTTTCTCTCTGAGGACATCTTTAGTAGAATTAGTTTCCAGATGTTTTTCTTGAGAGGAGCCCGAGGAGGACATAGGTCAAGTACAGTGTTTGGAATGCGGAGAAATGCTTAGGATAATTTCTACTCAGAAAACACTTCCAGCTCATTCTGGATCAAAGCTTATGATGTGAATGTCCCTTCACTTCTTTACAGAGAATGGGATTATAATCCAGAAATAAGTTGTAGGCCCATGGCCTCATGTATTCTGAACTTAAATTCAGCATGGCAGCCCCAGGGCCTGTTGACTTTCTTTTTTCTATTTAATATTTTAATCAGAATATAATTACATCATTTCCGTCCCTCCATTTCCCCTCTTCAGCTCCTCTGGGACTCTCTCCCAAGCCCCCTTTACTCCCTCTCAACCTCATGGCCTCTTTTGCTTTAGTTCTTACTGTTCCACCCTTGCAAGTCAGAGCATTCAGAGGAGCAGAAGATACCCAGATAGAACATGATTCACCATCTTTTGGGGATACAAAGAGGCACTAAAGAAAGAAAGCATCTACTACAAGCTCTTCACCACACACTCCCTTAGAGAGATGAGCTCACACAGCCTGGGTGTCGGAGAGAACCTCTGTTATTCCCACCCAGGACTTTAATTGTTTCCAAGCATCTTGGTGTGGCATGTTTGATTTCATCATCAAAAATGGACCTCTACAAGGACGAGGTCTGGTCTGCTTTTGTTCAGAATTGTATTTCCATCATTTACAATGTGTTCCTTCTGGTCTGTACGTTGTATCAGCTTTGTTAGACATAGGGAGAGACGATGAGTTTTGGCATCAGAAGGCTTTTCCCAGAATCATGTCAGGAAGAACACTGGGGAAGCACTATTTAAAGCTTTTAGACTCTCTCTCTCTTCTCTCTCTCTCTCTCTTCTCTCTCTTCTCTCTCTCTCTCTCTCTCTCTCTCTCTCTCTCTCTCTCTGTGTGTGTGTGTAGTGGTGTGCAGGTGCATGTGAATGTGGAAGTAGAAGGACAACCTGAGGTATCATCTTGAGGAAGACCATTCAACCCCTTTGAAGCAGAGTCATCCACTGGCTGGCCAGCAAGTCCCAGGGGCCCTCTTGTCTTCTTCCCAGGGCTGGGATTGCAAGTGTGTGTCACCATGTCCAGCCCTTTCATATGGGTTCTGGGGAACAAACTCATGTCCTCATGCATGAAACACCACCCGATCATCTATTCTTTATTTTTTACACGCTATACTATTGATTAACTTTGAAGCACTTGTAAAAATGTTCAAACAGACACAGAAGCTGAGAGACAGATTGGGACTGTAATTATTGGTATGACCTCCATTTGATTGATATTATGTATTTCTCTCGGCTTTCTTGATATTTTCATTGTTTATTTGATAAATCCTGTAGAGATTGCTTTAAAGAAACAAATTGTCTTAGTCAGAGTTTTTTTCCTGCACAAAATATCATGACCAAGGAGCAAGTTGGGGAGGAAAGGGTTCATTCAGCTTACACTTCCATATCACTGTTCATCACCAGAGGAAGTCAGGACTGGAACTCAGGCAGGTCAGGAAGCAGGAGCTGATGCAGAGGCCATGGAGGGATGTCACTTACTGGCTTGCTTCCCCTGGCTTGCTCAGCCTGCTTTCTTATAGAACCCAGGTAAACCAGCCCAGGGATGGCTCCACCCACAATGGGCTGGGCCAGGGATGGCACCACCCACAATGGGCGGGGCCCTCCCCCCTTGATCACTAGTTGAGAAAATGCCTTACAGCTGGATCTCATGGAGGCATTTCCTCAAGGGAGGCTCCTTTCCCTGTGATAATTCCAGCTTGTGTCAACTTGACACAAAATCAGCCAGTACAGGCTCTCTAAAGACACTGAGCTCTGAGCTTCCTTTCAAGACAGAAGTGTTCAGGATAGGAGCTGTTTGAACTTTTTGTGATGAGCTTTGCCCCATAATGCTCTATAAGAACTTAAGTCAAAAATAATGTGGATAAAGGCATGTGTTTTTGCTCTTGGGCACTTTATTCCATGATGTACATGTCTGTTTTTGTTTCAGTATACACATTTTTTGTTGTTGTTAATAAAGACCTGTAGCTTCATTTGGAAGTGGATATTGTGATATCTCCAGTGTTATGTCTTGTTAGATTGCTTTGAGAATTTAAAATCTTTTGTGGTTTTGTATGAATGTCGTATTTTTCTACTTAGGTTTATAATGTCACTTGACTTTTATGGATATCTCATTAGATCTGTAGATAATTTTCAGTCTTGTTAGAATTGCTTGGAGTATTTGAAATCTTTTGTGGTTTCCTATGAATGTTGTATTTTTCTACTTAGGTTTATAATGTCACTGGAATTTTATGGATATCTCATTAGACCTGTAGATAATTTTCAGTATGAGGGCTGCACTAATGTTATCACGTTCTTCTTTCTTGATGACTTTAACACTAAATATTCCCCAGAGGGCCCTGCTGAGGCAGAGTGTGGGCTGCAGGTGGGGCAGAGGCAAGGCATTCTTCTCTAGTAACAAGATACTTCCCCAGGTACACAGTGTAAGCTATGATTAAAGGGGGGGGTTAGTATAATCCAACTCTAATCATAATCTAATCATGATAAATCTAATCATGGGACTGAGACAGGCTCTGTGACTCACTGCTTTTGTTATTTTAGGAAATGCATTTTTTTCCTGCATATTAGAATCTCATTTTTGATCATATACAGCTAATGTGGTCATCGTATAATATAATGATTTAAAGAAACATACATGCCTCCCTGCATATATGTAGCAGATGTACAGCTTGGTCCTCATGGATCCTGAACAACTGGAGCAGGGGCTGTCCCAAAAGCTGTTGCCTGTACATGGGATATGTCCTTCTAGCTGGGCTGCCTGTCTGGCCTCAGTGGGAGAGAAAGCACTTAGGTCCGCAGAGACTTGAAGACTTGAAATACAGGGGTGGGGAGATACCCCGGGGAGGGCTCCCACTCAGGGGAGAAGGGGAAGAGGGAATAGGGAGAGATTGTGGGAGGGGGTGACTGACTGGAAGGGGGGCAGTGAGCAGAATATAAAGTGAATAAGTAAACTGGAGTTAAATTAAAAAGAAAGAAAGAAACAAACAAACACACGCAGAGTACACAGATTATAGAAAGTGCTCAGGAAATGCTAGTGAACATGTGAATAATGATATCACTAATGATGATAATAGCAACACTGGCCTGCATGGTAGGAACGTCCTTGTACAAATCTCAGTGGCGAGAGGCCTTCCCTAATGCTTATCCACATTTCCATGTAAGAGGTTACTCCTTCTGGTATTAAATCAATTCGGAACAATCAACTTGTCCATTGATATCGGTCCCTATTCTGTTTTTTGTAATTTTACAGTTGTCAGAATCTTGTTTTTTCTGTGTAATTCCATTGTTCCCATTATACCAGAATACTGTTTGACGCTCTTACACCTTTTGTGCTATATTCCTTACCAGCGCTGAAGAGTTCCTAAAAAGTCTTCATGTGACCACACAACCGCAGAGACAAGCAGGGACTGTAGATGCTGGCAATTTTAGACACATTTAGATTTACATCCTGTAATAATTCTGAGATCTTAATATCAGAAAAGGTCTCGGTTATCAGCTTCTCTTGATGATAGAAGGTCCCATGTTCTTAACGCTGACCAAATGCATGAAAACACAAATATGACCAGTCCTGGGGTTCTGAGATTTACTGAAGGCCAACAGCTTATATTTCCCGACTCCTTTACCCCTGGGCAAGAATTCTGATGTGTTTGAGAGCCATTAGTGACTATAAAAACGAAATTTCACATCTAGGTTTGGGAAAGTGCAATTTGGACCGGATTCTGTTGACTGATACCACAGAGTTGCTAGCCTAGGTCTAGATTGCTTCTTAATTAAGTCATTATTTTAATGGGTTTCTAATAGAGTTACAAAAGCTATATCCCAGCCAAAGTGTTATACCTTGCCTTTTAAATGACAACCCATTTACAAGGCACTTTTGTTTGCTTCTTAAAAGTTAGAGGAAGAAATTGAAAACACTACCTCCAAAAGGGGAAAACTTGCTGGAGACGAGGTGAAAAATCCATATCTGCTCGGACGGAGAACTCTCCAGGATGCAGGGAGTCACAGGTGTGAAGGCTAGTCCTTTCTGCCGGGAGGGTTTTTGTTTCATCTGCTTCTATCCTGCTTGACATAGTGATAGACTGTATCCGTAGTCAGTGAGTTGCTTTTCTTCAGGTTTAGGCTGAACTGCCGCACTGGGGCATTTGCAGATAAAAGGCAAATGGCTTGTGTTTCTCCTGTCCTGGCTGGCCACTGGCCCAGGGCTGTCAGTTTCTATGCCTCCCCACCTCTCCGATCAATAGCCACAGGCACACCCTCTCTTGTCACAGATGCTTAAGTTGTTCCTATAGGCCTGAGGTGGGGAGACTGATTCTCCCACCTCATCCTTCCCCTCAACTCGAACTCATCCCGCACAGACACTCCTGACTCCTTCTGGTCGAGGCTGCCTCTTTCTGGGCCCATTTGAGATACCAAACCGAGAATGCGTTTGAAAAGCAAGTATAGCAATGAGATCGACCCTCACCAGGTCGGCTCTCACGATGCTTTAGATTTCCTTAGTGTCGGTTGTCGTGTCTCCCGTTCATCTCTAATTTTATTAATTTGAGACCCCCCCTTTGATTAATATGCTTACGTGGATGTTAAGTCTTCACTGATTCATTCTTAGTTTCATTGAGTCTTGCATGTTTTCCTTTCTTGTTTGTCCAATCCAGCCCCGATTCTGATCATCACTCCACCTATTGTCTCTGAGTTTTGATTGTCTTTTTCAAAGTCTTGGGGTCTTCGAGGTCTTCCCAAAGACAAACACTACACACTGTCCTCACACATGGATTTAAAATTTTGTGGAAACCCATCTTCTTCTACAAGGAATGAGAAGAAAATGAGGCTTACCAAGGAATACGCTCAACTAGATGGAGGAGGGATAAGCATGGGAGGGAGGAGGGAGTGAGCATGAGAGGAGGGATGAGCATGGGAGGAGGGATGAGCATGGGAGGAGGGATGAGCATTGGAGGAGAGAGTGAGCATGGGAGGAGGGATGAGCATGGGAGGAGGGAGTGAGCATGTGAGGGAGGAGGAATGAGCATGGGAGAAGGGATGAGCATGGGAGGAGGGATAAGCATGGGAGGGAGGAGGGATGAGCATGGGAGGAGGGAGTGAGCATGGGAGGGAGGAGGGATGAGCATGGGAGGAGGGATGAGCATGGGAGGAGGGAGTGAGCATGGGAGGAGAGAGTGAGCATGGGAAGAGGGAGTGAGCATGGGAGGGAGGAGGGGGTGAGCATGGGAGGATGGGGTGAGCATGGGAGGAGGGGGTGAGCATGGGAGGAGGGAGTGAGCAGGGGAGGAGGGATGAACGTAGAAGGACACTGAGGGAACAGAATAAATGGGAAAGAAACTGTAATGGCACGTACATTTGAAGATGCCATAATGAAACCCATTTCTTTGTGTGCCAACCTAGCAAATAAAGCAAGTTGAAGTCAGGCAAATACATTGTTCAAATGTAGTGTTCAGACCTCTGATTTATTTATTGTGTGTGCATGAGGACGCACACGCACTTGTTGGTGCTCGGATTGAGTTTGGGGGTTCAGAAGGCAGGATTTGGGAGTCAGATCTTCCTAACTGCCCTTTCTGAGGCAGGATCTCTTCTTTTGTTTGTTGTTGCTGAGTAACCCAGGGTCGCTGTCCCAAGAGCTTCCAGAACTATCTCTGCCTCCCCACTTAACTCGGGGTGCTGGAATTGCTGATGCACGCCACTACATCTAGCTTTTAAGCTTGGTTCTCGGGGTCGAACTCAGATTGTTGGGCTTGCTAGGCAAGCACTCTTACCCACAGAGCCACTTCCTCAATGGTCTCATTTCTCTTTTTTATAAAAGGTAGGCTTGCATTCTATACCCGAGGGCTATGTCACCTACATGCATGTGTGCATTCTAACACACACACACACACACACACACACACACAAACACACACATACACACACACATTAAAACATTGAAACAAGACTCACATAATGTAATGATGATCATAGTTACTGGTTGTGTAATTGCTGAGACATTTTCATATCAAAGTATAACAAGCCTTACAGTCTAATTTTTACATAAAAACTGAGATACTGATCTAATTTAAAGACGATCCCTTCTCATCTTGAGGTTCCTGAATGGATTCCTTGACTACAAAAACACATTTTCACCAAAGCTGTATAAACAAGGAATCACATGACTTACCAGTTTCATAATAGTCTGCAGACTGACCCAGTGACATCACATCAAGGCGCTCTGCCCTATCCCTGGCTTCCTGTTCTGTCATTCTGGTACCATCGACAGGAAATCCTCACACAAAATCAAACGCTTTAATGGCATTTTAAGCAGGTGCAAGAAGTATACAGAATTGTTCAGATACTGGAGTAAGGAAGCTTAGCATCTGAAGCCAGGGAACCTGAGTCCGCAGTAGTGACCTGAGCTGTAAGGGCAAGCAAGATATTTGATTATAAAGGTGGCTAAGAATGGGTAGCAGCATCCTTTCCCTGGGTATATTTTAACACTCTTTTAACACTAAGAATTTATGCATGAACTCACTCTCAAGGGTAAACTTGACTGATGCTCTATCTCAATCAGTCTGCAATCCACAGGTCCTTTGTAGAGTGTGTTATATTTCCCTCTTTGATCTGCTTGAATTCTTATTAGAGTGAGTAACCGCATACATCAAATAACCCAGATTTCTGTCCATATGGTGCTTTGTATCAGTGCAGTTGGCAAAACTTCAGTAGTCAGTTTCATTCATTCATTCATTCATTCATTCATTCATTCATTCATCCATTCATCCATTCATTCCCACAGTGCAATGAATTTAACCTAGGGACCAGAGCATGCTGGGAAGAGATCTAATCCTGATCTACAGCACCACCTGAATCTATTGCCTTTAATCCTGACCTCTCTGAGTACTGAACACTGTAATGAAAGAAAGGCATATCCAGAAACATTAGTACAACCCCAAGTCGTATGTGATCTTAAACATCCAAGTAAATATTAAAGCTGTTAATAGATGGGTTCCAACATGTTTTCTCCATCGAAATCAATATTAAAACTTCAGTGTTTCACTTGGCCTGGTCTCTCATATTTCTAGATTTCAACTGACTTAGATAAAATATTTTTTAAATTATTATTATTTTTTAAAATTTTTGAGATGGCGATATAACCGGATAATTACCTCTTCCTTTGTATCCCTCCAAAGGCCCTCATATATTCCTTCTTTCTCTCTTTCAAACTCATGGCCACCTTTTCATTAATGGGAATTATATACACGGATATTCCTAAACACATAAGTGCAGTCATTCTAGATAATGTGACTGGCGTATATAAATGTCTTCAGGGCTGAGCGTTTGGTTTTGGGTCATCAGTTGCTGTGCCCTTCCTGGGGAAGACTGCGCCTCTCACCCTCAGCATTCTTGCCTACAGTTTTCTGTCTCCCACACCCACATTAGCAAGTCCACTGGTGTTTTCCATATCCATCTCACAGTTAGGCAGTGGCATCAGGGACAGTTTATGGGTGTAGCTTCTGACATTATTAGAAGATACAATGTTACAGCAAACCGGCTCTTACAGTCTTTCTGCCTCACAGTGGTTCCCCAGCCTTAGTTGCAGGAGTTGTGTTGCAGATGTAACCCTTGGGTCTGGGCACCACAGTCCTACCTTTTGATTGTTTGTGATTTCCTGTACTGTTCTCTGTCTGTCTGTCTGTCACAAACAGACGGCTCTGTGACGAGCTGTGAGGATCACACTTACCTGTGGGCAGAAGCACAAATACTGAGAAAGTAGTTAAAGATTATGTTGGTTTAGTAAAGCAGTGGTTCTGTGGTCTTCTCCAAGAGCCCCAACTTCGCTCACCCCGGGCGATTAGCCCACTTTCTGATTCTAGATATAGTTTTCCTCTGGCTGCATCATGAGGCAGTGGATTGTCCATGGGCCTGGTCCTCCGTTGAGCTCTATCTGCTCTCTGTACAACCAATCCTGATTTCTGAGGACTTCCGAAAATCCCCCTGTGGACACTGACTGGAGAGCTGATCCGGAGCTTCAGAGACCGTGGAGCTCCCACAAAGCTATTCTTCTCTGGGATGGAAGGACACCATAATTTTAATTCAGAGCATGGATCTGCCTTCCTATCCCGTCTCTGCTGACTCCGTGGATGGGACTCGCCACCGCCTGGCGGGAGATGAGCAGAGAGGTGTGACTAACATTGGCACATGGTTCAGATTCACATAAATTTTAAAGTATCCACCCCTCGTGTTCTATAGCTCCCAGCCCAGGGTTTTGGGGTGTCATTCTATTGTGCTGAATTTGAGGGGCTCCTATATTCTGCTCAGTATGGAATATGGTCTCCCTTATAAATACCATCATATTTTCAGGACTTTTTGTTTATGGTTGGGGACTATTCATAGATAACCACTCAACAAAGGAAGGAAGTATAAAACAAGGAAAGATAACTCCAAAGGAGATGGTTTAAAAATGGCATTTAAATATGGAAAACTCCCCGCAGAACAAGGATGTATAAGGTACTTGTGAAAGTCTCCTGTGCCGTGGACATTTTTCATTTACCCTTATCTTTCCCATCAGTCATCTTAAAAGAATGGCTTCATTGAATGACATGAGTAGGATCCTTCCCCTTCAGCTTCACTTGAATTTCCTTAGGCCAGGAGATGGCGCCATGAGGTCACTGGAAGGAAGGCTTTGTTTTTCTTTTTTTTATTTGATATATATATATTTTTTTTCGTCTCAAATGTAAATAAACTGTCTGTACTGGCTGGTTTTGTGTCAACTTGACACAAAGTTATCACAGAGAAAGGAGCCTCAGTTGAGGAGATGCCTCCATGAGATCCAGCTGTAAGGCATCTTCTCAACTAGTGATCAAGGGGGGAGGGCCCAGCCCACTGTGGGTGGAGCCATCACTGGCCCAGCCCATTGTGGGTGGAGCCATCCCTGGGCTGGTAGACCTGGGTTCTATAAGAAAGCAGGCTGAGCAAGCCAGGGGGAGCAAGCCAGTAAGTGACATCCCTCCATGGCCTCTGCATCAGCTCCTGCTTCCTGACCTGCTTGAGTTCCAGTCCTGACTTCCTCTGGTGATGAACAGCGATATGGAAGTGTAAGCTGAATGAACCCTTTCCTCCCCAATCTGCTTTTTGGTCATGATGTTTGTGCAGGAATAGAAACCCTGACTGAGACACTGCCTATCCAGAAACTGCCTATTTCATCCCCCCTCTCTCTCTATGAAAGTGCTCCCCCACCCATCCACTCCCTTGCAGCTTCCAGCTTTGGCATTACCCTAAATTGGGGCATTGAGCCTTCACAGGACCAAGGGCCTCTCCTCCCTTTGATGTCCTATAAGGCCATCCTCAGCTACATATGCGGCTGGAGCCATGGGTCCCGCCATGTGTACTCTTCGGTTGGTGTTTTAGTCCCCGAGTGCTCTGGGGGGTCTGGTTGGTTGGCATTGTTGTTTTTCCTATGAGGTTGCAAACCCCTTCAGCTCCTTCCGTTCTTTCTCTAACTCCTCCATTGGGGACCCCATGCTCAGTCCAAATGCTTTGCTTCTCACATCTGGCCTCTCTTTGGTGAGGCTGGGTGTGCTTTGGCAATGGCAAGGCTTCGTCGCCTGCCTGCTTATTTAATACAGCATTCTTTATTCAATCTTTAATGATCATGTCCGTAGGGTTCTGCACATAGGAGTGCAGGTGCCCACGGATGCCAGAGGATTCCATGGGGCTGGGCTTATAGTCTGTGAGGCACCTGTTGTGGGTCCTGGGCACTGAACATGGCTTCTCGGGAGCAGCAGGTGTTAACAGTGGAGCCATCCCTTAAGGCTCTCAATGCCATTTGTGAGGCACAGCAGAAACTTCTCAACACTGCATCATAACTCTCCCTCTCTGTCCTCTCGCCCCTCCCCAGTCCGTTCCTCTCCCCCCCCATGCCCTGAATAAACTGTTCTACACTAATACTCTGCTTTACTGTATCGTCCCTAGTGATGTCTCAGAATTTCCATTTTCATCAACTCTGCTCAGTGACTCCCGCCCACGTAAGAACAGTGTTCCTTAGGCTGGCTCTTTCCAGTGGTCTGCCTCTGCCTGTCTTAGGCCCACAGGCTGCCACCCTGGGCTGGGCCGGTGTGCCTCTGACTTCTGCCCTCTTCACCACTGGCCAGCTCACCATCTCTGCATGAGAGAATGGAAGCAAGAGAAGGTATAGTCTGGCCACTTTCAGAGTTCTGATTATGGCATTTTTCTAAATCCACATGGCTGCGTTCGGCCATGGGGCATTCACACCAGGGGCTGGCAGTTCCTCCACATCGAGGCGGGAGGCAGACGCTTCCTTTTGAAACTGACTTTTGTCCTTTTTGCTAGGCATTCATCCTTTCCCTCTGTTTTATCCAAAACATCCAAAGCCCAGTTTTATGGAAAGATCACTGTCTTTCACCTTCATTTAGGACAGAAGATGTATGAGTGAGTGCATGCTTGTTGATAGATCTGAGACCCGGTTAAAACAGGTTTCATCCTAGCCTTGCTTCCTAAAACCTCTCTGCCCTCTATATGTCTTTAGGACCCAAGAAGAAAGAGATGGTCCAAATAGGAGTAACTGAAGAGTATCTCATAAAGAAATTATGTAAAAAGACCAACCTGGTAGCTAGAAATCCAAGCTTAGGGTCTAAGGAAACATCTGCTTGGAAGACAGAACAAGCCTTTTCCGGAGCCTGACCCGGTGTGGGAGGTTAGGTTGCTTCAGTCCTGAACCTGTTGCCTGCCTGTGGATCCCGCTCCCTTAAATGGACCACCTTGTCTGGCCTCAGTGGGAGAGGATGCCTTGACTTGATGTGCAGGGCGGAGGCTGGGGTGGAGGTGTTAGCTTGTGATACCCAGAGGGGGGGTTGCCCCTTCTTAAAAGAGAACGGGAGAGTGGCAAGTGGAGAGACTGATCTACATGAGAGGGTCCCTGGAGGAGGGGAGGCTGATGTTGGGATTTAAGTGAATAAGTAAATAAAGGTAGAAGAGAGCAGAGCACAGAGAGTCTTCTGTGCACAGCGGCTGTGCTGCAAGTTCTCCAAGCCTGGCCGGGGCTGCTTGGCCCATTCATTTCCTGCAAGGCTTGTGAGCTTATGAGCACTCACAGCAGGGGAAAGGAGCTGCCTCTTGTGCTGTTTGGCCAGCCAGAGTGGGCAGAAATCGGAGACTCACTGGCCCAGCCCTGGTGCAAGGCAGCCTGTGGACCCAAGACGGGCAGAGGCAGACCACTGGAAAGAGCCAGCCTAAGGTACACTGTTGTTACGTGGGCGGGAGTCACTGAGCAGAAACATCATCAGGGAAGCCACCGTGAAGCAGGGTTCTACTTCTAATAAGGCTCTAAGTTACGATTGGAAGTTACGTTGGGAAGTTACCGCTGTAGCTTAGAAATGGTATTGAGAGCCCGGAGGGGTGGTTCCACTGTTGAGAACACCGGCCGCTCATGAAGAGAAGGGACCAGACGGAGCAGAATGAGGAACTGCCCAACCAGTAAGCAGCAGAACTTGAGAGCCATCCCACGGGAAAGTGTCAATCCCCGACACTGTTAACGGTACCCCCTTATGCTTGCAGATCAGCAGCTTACTCAGATACAGAGACCCACAGCCAACTCTTATGGGGACTCTTATGGAAGAGTTAGGGAAAGGATTCAGGGCCCCGAAGGGTATAGGAACGCCACAGGAAGACCAACAAAGTGGACTAACCTGGATCCTTGGGGGCTCTCAGAGACCGAATCACCAACCAAGGAACCTACAAGGGTTGGACCTAGTCCTGCACAGTCTGAATGTAGCAGACTGCACAGCTTGGTCGTCAGGCCGGTCCTGAACAACTGGAGGGGACTATCCCTAAGCCATTACTTGACATATTGTTACCAATATGACACACTTTCAGTGTGCACCCCGTCCTTTGTCTTCCTGTTCTCATGTCTCACCCCTAAGCTCAGCCTTTAAAAAGTACTCACAAGTTTCAGGACACGTATTTTTCCTTTCCACCCTCCCCCACCTTCATACACACATAGTTATACTAAGTATGAAGATGACTGTCAATGATAGTTGGCTATTTCTGGGGCACTCTTTGTTTCTCACTTCTAACAGTGTGACTTTGTGTAACCCTAAGCCATCTTCTCTGATAGTGGGTGCTTGATAAAGTTCCATATGACCCATTTTGCTTGTCTATTTTCTTTGGAAGGGCGCCCTATTTCTTCTCCAATTATTTTTTAAATGGCATTTATCTTTATTAAGTGCCCCCTTTCTATTGTTATTATTATCATAATCACTATTAATAATAATAATTATTATTACATCCTACTTACTGCCCCCCTGTCCTGCTCACCTCCTTTTCCCCATCCTCCCTCCCCCTCTCCTCTGGGCCCCCACCCACCCATATCCTCCTGCCTTGGTACATCAAGTCACCGTGAGGCTAGGCCCATCCTCTCCCACTGAGGCCAGACAGGCAGCCCAGCTAGAAGGACATATCCCATGTACAGGCAACAGTGTTTGGGACAGCCCCACTCCCATTGTTCGGGATCCACATGAAGACCAAGCTGATCTGTTACGTATGACCGGGATGCCTGGGTCTAGCCTGTGTATGTTCTTTGGTTGGAGTTTAGTCTCTAATCTGTGATTGTAGCTGTGTCAGATCTCCTAGAGGTCATGTTGCCTCTGGGTGTGGAAGGGGTGGGGAGGATGGCTGGAGCACAGGATGTGCTCCCTAGTGCAGATACGAATGGTAGGAAGGTATTCTCTGGTAGGGCAGGAGGTCCTGTGTCCCCGGGGCCCTCAGAATTCCAGTTAGGCCAGTATTAGGGCTGGGGTGGGTGACTCTTTTGAGCCTGCTTGTGTCAGAACTCCTGGGGGTCAATCTATCTCTAGGTGTTGGTGGGTTGAGGGGGCTGGAGCACTGAGGGGGCTGGAGCACTGAGGGGGCTGGGGCACTGAGGGGGCTGGGGCACTAGATCTGCTATCGGTGGCAGATCAAAGGTGTTTTTAACATGTATGTCTGACCTTTTCTGTCGTATTTTGTGTTCCGTGATGTGAGTTCCCTCTCCTTCCATACACACACATCTCTATTATATTCTAGATAGGGGCACAGAGCCAACCAGTCATAGCCTGAGCCCTGAAGACATAAGCCACGACAACCCTTCTTCTCTTTATATTATAATCAAAACACGGTGACTTGTAATGCATTTCAGCAAAACAACCACCACCACCACCACCAACAAAACCCCAAAACCCCAAAACCCAAAACCAAAACAAAGCCAAACAAAACCCAAATTTATATTGTTACCATATGCCCACCATGGGTATACTAGATTAAAAATAAAATAATTGACAAAGACGTCTCTAACACTAACAAAAAGACAGTGTTGTATGTTTATTGGGGCATCAGTTACAGCATTCGGTATATAGAAGACCGAGGCATGCAGCAATGAGAAACAGATTTTGAACTTGTGATAATCATGCACAAAATGTTTTTCCTCAACTACTAAGAGAGGAATTCTAGTCTTTGGTTACAATATGGGTAGACTGAGGCCCTAATATTTGTATAATACCCCAAAAATAAAATAATTAGCTGGACAATATGTATTAAAACATGGGCCTAGAAAGATATTTCATACTCAGACCTTGACATTCTGCCCTTTGTCCTAAAATGTCACGTACATTTCACAGTGTAGAACTCATGTAGTCCATCTTCAAGAGTCGCAAAATATGTTTTTCAACATTGTTTCAAAGTCCAAGTTCAATAAGAGGGTGAGGTAGAAGATGGAATTTGGGGAAGGACAAGGAGAACACTACAGGCCTTTTGAAAAGCTGTTTTAAATGTTGCTACTTCCTAATATGTTATATTTCTTCCATGTATATGTATGTGTATGCATATATATGCATATGTGCATGTATATGTATGTGTATGCATATAAATATGCATATGTGCATGTATATGTATATGTATGCTTACGTATATGAATATGTGTATGTATATGTATGTATTTGTATGTAGAATACGGAGTTACCATTTAACTCAACTGGAAGTAAGAACGATGTAGGGACATTATATTGTATAACCTTGTTTATGTAGGGAATGCCTTTTAAAGCATCATTATGTATTGACAGACTACGTGAGATCTCACTTACACGGAGAATATATTTTAAAGAGTCAATCCCTAGAGAGAGGCTACATGCTATTTTGGTGGTTCCTAAATCACTATGGTAAGAGAAAACTGAAAACATGTCAAAAATGTGAAGTGTGTGTAAGATGAGATAAAAATAATTCGAAGCACGAGCCCTCTGTGTGGTAATAGTGCGTCACACTCAGAATTTTCCCCCCAAAAGGTAGCTTTTGCTAAATGGAGGACAAAATGGTAGATGATATCCTCTTTTAATCTGCACTTTCAGTTCTACACTGAGGCACAAATATGAACAGTGCTGACTCCCAAGGCAGAGTTACAGCAGAAGGAAGAGTAGAAACTCACAGAAGCAAGGAAATATTTCACATCTCGCCTGGGTTTGGAGTCAAGTACTTACAAGTAGTCCAGCAAACTTGCTGGACTATGAGTTTGCTTAATCTGTGCATATCATTTTTCTCAATCACACTTTAAATTATCAAATACAGCAGCATTTAAGATAGTATCTTATAGAAAATGTCACCTCACTCAAGGTATGTTCTAGGTTTATCTGCACATCAGACACCCCCTCTCTCACAGCTGAATGGCATTAGATTGAATATGCCCCACACGTTCATTGTCTGGTCATCGGCTGCAGACATTTGGATTGTTCCCACTTCCCAGCGACTGTGAAAAAGGCAGCAGTGAACACACTGGCGAGCAGGAAGCTGTGGCATGGAATGTTCAGTTCTTTGGTCATATGCCAGCAAGTGGTATAGCTGAGTTATAGGACAGACACAGTTTTAGTCCTTTGAAGATTCTCCATCCGTTTTTCCAGAGTGGCTACCTACCAAGCATGGAAGGGTGAACCTGTATTCTCCACAACCATGGCAGAATTTGTTGTCTGTTGTTTTGCTGACTTCAAGTGTGCCATCGGGGTGCCACGAAATGTCAAAGTAGTTTTAGTTTGCACTTTTCCCGATGGCTAAGGACGACAAAAGACTTTCCAATCCTCCTCAGAACTCCCTGCTCACATCCCAGGCCCATTTTTTTCCAAACGGTAATTTGGTTCTTGGACTGTTTGTTTTTGGAGGTCTTTGTATATTCTGAGTACTAATTCTCTGTCAGATGTATAACCGGCAGAGATTGTCTCCCATTCTGTTTGTTTCTTCTCTACTTGGCTGATTGTTTCTTATTGAAGAAGTGTTTTAGTTTTATGAATATCCACTTATTAATTGATTGCCTCAATTTCTTTGCAAATGGAGTCCTGTCCTGAAAGACAAATGTCACATGGTCTCTCTTATCCATAGTTCTTTGTTCTAAATCCTCAGATATACATATGCAACAGGCAGTAATCACAAACCAGAAAAATGTAATGGGGACTTGGGAAGGAATAGCAGGATATAGTTAATATGAAGTGGAAAATAGAATAATATATATTATACATGCACACATACATACATGTTCATATATGCATATCTTAAAGGAATGTAAGCTACTTGGAAGTTAACCAGTTCCGGGCATAAGAAATTTCTCTTTGAATGATTAGCCAGGGCATTCACTGTGATTACCAAAGCAATATAGATTGTAGATATAACTCTCTGCTGAAAATGGACCCCATTGATAAGGACATTTCACACTTAAGGACAAAGGACTTAGTTGATTCAGGCTTGATCTGACCTCTTTCCTCCAGTCTGGAGCCTATGGTTCCAGAAACTACTATGCAAGCTGTCAAGAGAAGGAAGTAATAAAACCATCCTATCAAGCACCAATACCCGTGAATCATGACAATTACTAGAATGGCAGGATATCCATAAAGATATAAACAGTGTCACAGGTCAGTAGCAACCAACAGCTCTATAGTTGGATTTAAAGCTCAGTCAGCAGGAGTGGAATCCTGTCTAGTACTAGAAATCTAGGCAGCTTCCTAGGGATAGTGAAGTCATGGAAAAGAATCCAGTACTGTCACTTTGTTAGACCAGCACAATTCCTTACTACACTCTAAATCTTATTCTCATACCATAGCTAAGTGTAGCTACCAACACTCATTAAAGAAGCTTCTCTTTATAGCTAACGGAGGCCATCACACAAAACCACAACTGGACACAATTCGGAGATTAACAGATTGTGGGTATCCCAGCCCAGGGAGCACATCTTCATTACGGCTCCTGTATCTATGACTCGAGGAACACCATGAAAGATGTTGAGAGGTTATAGAAATATTGTACGAGCCAGAATACCAGGAAGTCTGCGGTGACACTCTGTCCTAGAGATGGCTTGTGTAACCAGATGGGGACAATGACAATATCAATGGGCATGTCAGTGTGAAAGGAGGAAGTTTTTACAGGGTCTCACCCATCGACAAAGAACTACAGGCAACCAGTGACTGCTGGGAAAAGGAGAATTAACCTCTCCCAGGGCCAAGCTCCCTTACTGGTGTTCAAATCCAGAATGGTCAACCTTGAAATATACACAAACAGCAAAAATAGACTCAGCAGGTGTCTTTACACACACACACACACACACACACACATAGTAAATATGTATGTGTATGTGTATAACACTAATAATCAAAAATGAAGGAGCTGTTTAGGAGGAGAGACACCGAAAGGTTTGGTAGCTGGGAAGGGATAGAGGGAGGGAGGAAAGGGAAAGGAGACAGTGATACCATCCTATTCCAAACAAAATATTTTAAAAGGAAAATGTATATAAACATGTATAATTCAAGTTATGGATGCTACACACTCCTGGGGACAATGTACATTTGACAGAGGTTCAGTTCTGAGAGAAAGTAAGTTCAGTGACAGTCACTGGGATTTTTTTCATGAGGGATTAGACAGTCATAGAGAGAGAATCAGGACAAAGACAAAGGAAGAAAAGGAAGGATGTGACCGTGGAATGGTAACCAAAGCACCGTGAAAGAGAAACTGGAGAGCTCCTGCCCTCTGCCTTTGTGTGTGCTCGGATGTTGGTGTATAAAACCTGTCCTTATTCTCTCAGGGGCAAAAATGGCAGACACCTGAAGACTCTAGTGGGTGAATGGAGATTTAGGATAGGCAGTCTTAAAGATGCGTTTCTTTTTACTAAGAAATTTACATTTTAAAATTATGCACGTATTCTAAAGTGTGAGGATATTGAAGGAACTGGAAATGTGGAAGTTTCCATTAATTTCTTTTTATATTTAGAAAACAACTTGTAAGAAATAGGGACATTTCTTTAAAATATAGTATTCATTTAATCTTTATCAAATTTAATGACCAAAGAAATTCAGACCTTTCTTGCACTACCTTGATCCTTGTTCTGAGGGTGGTATTTGTTTACAGTGGGAGCTGTTCTGGCCTCAAGTGATACGAGGATTATACTACAAGAGGGTGTGGTGAGGCTCACATAAAGCAGCTTTAGGGCGCTGCAGTCAGTTTCTGTGTTTCAAGCCCCATTTCTACCAATTTCTATACAATGACCATTTCCTCTACTCATTGAACATGACTGTGAAAATTGCCTATGTAGATAAAGGCGAAATTGACTCTCAGAGAAACTATGTCCGATCAAGGACTCCCTCAACTGCTGCATCAGACTGTTTCCAGTTCCCCAGACTATTGCTAAGGACCCCTGTCCCCACCCGCTTCCTCAGGAGTGTCCTGCATGGCTCTCTGAAGGAGGAGCTTCAGAGTCTGCCGTTGCAGCCTGCGGTGCCTAATGGAGCCAACGAGGAAGTAAACGATGGGGTTGGCACAGCTGTTAACACAGGACAGGAATGTTATCGTTTGATAAACATTGTGAGATAAAATGATATGCAGCTTCATAATCCGGTTTAAGAGGAACCAGAAGATCCCAAAGGGCAGACCAAAGAGTATAAAGAGCAGCACTGTGAAAGAAATGGTCACATAGAACCTGGTCATAGGAATCCTGTGTGATCCATAGATGATCTTGACCAACAGGGCCAGGCTGGATATAGAAAGAACCAAGAATAATGCTACTATAAATACAGTAATGATCGAGCTACAAACATTACAGAAAGAACGTTCATAATGACTAAACAGAAAGCCACAGCCTTGCCCAAACAGGAGGCTCAACAGTAGAGAGAAAGTCCAGAGCAGAGCACACGTGATGGTTGATGTGTGTCTTGGTCTTTGGCAGTGATGCCAGATGGGCCATATAACCGATAGGTAACGCTCAGTACTCATGGCTGCAATCATACACAGGCCTGCAAGGTAAGCGAACAACAATATGACGAAGAGAAAATAGAAGTATCTCTTATATATCCGAAAGACACACTCCAGGGAGTACACAGTCTGAGTGCAAAGGTACAGGAAATCAGCACCAGCCAGGTTGAGGACATAAACGGAGAAGGCATTCCTGTGCATGTGAAAGCCTAAAAGCCACAGCACTGTGGCATTTCCTGCCATCCCAACCACGGCAACGATGACAGTAAGAAAATCCAGGGTATTGAACATGGTGATACAGGATGAATTTTCGGTGTAGGTACTTTTATTCACTGCTGTGTTGTTAATGCTCCAGGCTGGGGAGGTTGGACCAAGGCTTAGGAATTTTCCACTGGCGTTCCTGCAAAGAAATGGAGATATGAACACTCGATTGAAGATTGTCCTGAAGCTGTTTGCATTTTAATGTTATTTCCACTTCCCCAGGAAGGGCTGCCTAGTCCAACTGAACCTTCCCATTTTAATTAGTAAAATAAAAGAAAGCCAGTGACTGGGTGGGGCTAGGGATGTGGAGAGGGCTGAGAGGTCAGAGGAGGACACAGGTTGGAAAAGAGAGGTCATGGCAGGATGGAGGTTCCCAAGGACCAGATAGACCCAGGTGGGATTTATTGGTGTTAATAGCTATGAACATTAAGGATTTTATAGGTCTAGTATCTCATACAGAAGGGCAGTTTGTATCTTTGTCTATTTGATGCAATCTTGTGTGGATTGAGAGTTAAATACATAAACCTGTATGAAAAACTATTGGGCTGTAGAGTTGTGTTTATGTGGGATTTTGGGGTAGAGAAACAGTCCGGGACAGAGGCAGAGAACAGGCTGTAGTAAACCGTCAAGGGAAGGGAGTTGTGTGGAAAAGTAGGGCCATGGTGGTGGCTCGAACTGGGCACCAGAGATGCTCAAGGCTTCGTATCACGGCCGGGCTGAGTAGCGAGACCACAGGGCCGATAGCGAGACAAACCATTATTTTATTTTTTTAATATTTACTGCAACACATGATACTTTTTGTCAGGACCATGTGACTATGTAGGAATGTCTGGAATGGGTTCATGAGGAGGGCACGGGGATCACAGAGATTAAGTAGTTTATCAACCTCCCAAAAGCACTAGAAACTTTTTTTGAGCCCAGTTTGTACCATTTGGTCTATCTGCAGACCAATATGATATGGGGTAGCCGATGGTCCTAGTGCAGTTTATTAAACATTTCAGGTTATGTTGAAAGAGACAGAACTCTGAAACCAACTTTCTTTCTGTTCTAGGGCTGAGATTTCGCCTCAGCTGTAGGAAAATGGAAGCTGTTGACACAAGTCACGTCTTCTCTCAGTCACTGGAAGGTTTCTATCAAATAGACAAGATGGAGTTGTGAGGGAGAGTCATGAAAGAGGGCGGTACTAGATATGAAGTGTGTGAACAGCCGTGCTTCTTATGTGGAAAGGCTGGGTGTTCGTGCGCCACTTTGAAAACTAGAAAGCAGAGAAGCCTTGAGGGACAGCAGACAGTTTTCTGTTGATTACTATGTCACCAGTGTCCTGGTCTTTGCAGGGGTCCAGCGGAGAGCTAAGAATTGTAACAAATGAGCTAGATGTTCAAGAGTCGTTGAAACATGGGGGTAAATGTTCCGGTTTGTGACTTGTACCTACATGCAAATGCACATGTCTCTGGCGTGGGAAGTGTGGGCTGTGCTGCAGAGAAGACAAAGAGCACCTCTGTTTGGGAATAGCATTCCAATCCCTGAGGAGAGCTGTGTGATCTCTCAGTGGAAGCAAACAGTCTGGAAAAGAGAGCAGCATAGCTGGTCGCATCATGGAGAGCTTTCTCTTCTCTCCGCTCCCCCATGGAAACATACTTGATAGGCTTCTTGCCCGTAAAGCCATGGAAACATTTGGAGAAAAGACAAACTACCCTGCTATCCTCCTTTCATTCCTACACTGATTCTTATCCTAACGTGCAGAAGAAGGGCAGTTCCTGTGCTTGCAGTAGCTTAGCCTGAACAATATCCCATATAGAGAGCTTTGCTTCACAGGAGCCTTCTGGCCAACTTCCCATCCAAGACACAGGCCTTCATGAAGGAGAAATCATCTGACCATGCTCAGACAGAGCTCGGAGGGAAGCCCCGACCCAGAAGACCTTGCAAACGGACTCACACAAGAACTTTGGAGGTTATCACCCAACAAACTCAATTGTGTTTCTCAAGATCACCCCTATTCCTTTTCAGAGCCTTGGCTACCACACAGGAGCACAAGATCTTCATTCAGGTAATCATCGGGCATCAGCACTCAGTCATCTCCACTAGTGTTTCCCATGGGGCTGCTCAGTGTGATGAAACAGAAGCAGGAAGCCAAACTAGGATCAACTCAGCCACAGCTCCCAGAAGGGCTGGTTTTTCTCATCTCTGCTCACCAATCTGGACTAAACAGCCCTCGCCTGCATAGCAACCATAGCAACCCTGTGACAGGGGTCTGGACCAACAATCATTTGAGAGATTTCATCTAAAATTGCCACCCCCCCACTCTATGACCAGTTTCCTTACTTTATAACCAGTTAAAGTGTTTTGTTTGGTCTTTCTGATCCATGGTAACGTTGTTGACATCTCAACGGAATAAAGATGCCATGGAAAAGTTGTGGGTTCAGCTTATATAAAAGGAAATGCAGTATTTTACAGAGGAGAGAGAGAGAGAGATTCAAAGTTATGAGTCCTTGGGGGGGGGGTGGCAATAAATGTTACAGGAGGACTAGAGAAATGGTAATAAGAAAGAACCAACCATTCAATATAAGAAATTTATAAAATTTCAATAAAATTCAATAAGAGTAAAACCCTTAAGATGAGTAAAGAATAAAGTGCAAGTGCAAAGTCAACCTTCAGTTCAACCCCAAATCACAGGGACTGGCACACGTATATCAATAGTGAGCTTAAGTGTGAATGGCTTTAACTCACCACCGTGAAGAGAAGATTGAGTGACGGAAAGACCCAACTTTGTTTATCTGTGAGAAACACATTTCACTGGCAAAGACAAGTACGTAATGAAAACAAAATGGTGGAAAAGGACAACCCAAATGATTGGCATCTGAAAGAATGATAGATAGGGCATCTACGCTCATACTTCATGGACTGCAAGAGAAAATTAGGAGCAAACAGGGCACATAAATGGAACTATTCTTCACAAAGCAACATGGGTACATTTGTGTGTACCCATTTCATAGAATAAACACTATTAACTACTAGGAACTAATAATTCTACATACATGAAGGCGATCTAATACCCATTAAATATTGATACCCATAAATTATTAATATATGTTATTTAGAGAATAATTTGACACAGAAACTTCAAAGATAAATTGCACGTTGGATCAAAGGGCGTTAGCATACCAGTGTCTAAGTAGTTCATGCAAGAGCTATGGAACACATACCCTTGTCAGCAACCCTTCGAAAATTTTCTACAATGTGTCATATTTTATGTCATAAAGCATTCTTTGTAAACATAAGAGAAATCGCAATGTTTTCTATAGTATCAGTTCACAATAGGATCACATTAGAAGTGACCGAGAAATCAATTAATAGAAAGCATCCAATGACATAAAGATGGACCGGTCAGTGGATCATTAAAAGCTGAATCAATGACATCAAATCAGAAGGCAGAGTGGTTGGGAGGAGGAAGAAGGTCAAGAGGATTCCGTCAGGGCTTGAGGGAGGGTAACGGCGGGTGAATACGCTCACAAAGAATTGTGCGCATGTGTGAAACTGAAAATACAGAGGAGTAACAATAACACAGATAAGTTGTTTTCAGTCTTCTAGCCCACGTTATTCCAAGATGCAAGGATAGTTCACCATGGAAAAAAGAAATAAGTAAATGTTATAAAGATCATAAATATCAGGGGAAAGATGATCGTTCCAGAAGATGTAGCAGATGAAGTCACAAGATCGAACGCTCCCAAGATGATAGCCTGTGAGGAGTCTAGGAAAACAGATAGGATGGTCTAACTCGCAGAGCAGCACATGACAGCGGAGCCGACAGCCCCCGAAGTGGGACAGCATAGACCGTTTAACAAAACAAGGTGTCCTCCCGACCTGTTACATCCAACACTGCTTAAAATCTTCATAAAAGCAGCGAGAGAGAGAAGGATCCTAATTTAAAATGTAAAAGATACGAATTTACTTTCTCCTTTACTTAAAAAAACCTAGACATTCTTGAAATGTCTCAGTGTACCCGACTGTGAAGGTGGGACATTTTTATCTCCCTGTGCTCGGTTTTTTTGTGAGGCCCTGACATTGTTTATTCATGAATGACAGTATTAGGTGGTGGGTCCAGTATAAATTTAAAAGGGCAAATGCAACAAAAGTCACTGACCAGCACAGATAATGTGATAAGTTCTCAATATTCCTAAAATTCTGTGGGTGGTCCCAAACATTTTCAGAATTATTCATACATGGACAAACCACTGATGCTGATCATGGACAAGACAGTGAGGCGAGAGCCTAGTCCAGCTTTGTTGAGCTGCAGGGTGTACTTACTTAGGTACACAGCTTGAGGCTGGGTGTGGTTCTGAGATCTGCTCAGCAGAGGAAGGAAGGGAAGAGGAGTCTGGGTGCTGCAGAGAGGGCTCTGAGAGATGGGCGTGTCTAAAGGCCGACTGGAGAGGCAAGCCCAACCCAACACCAGCCTCCTCCTTAGTCTGTTCTAGAAGATGGGGAGATTTCCCTGATGATGAAAAGTTTCTGTGTGGACTGAAGGAGGCAAGAAGGTGCAGCATTTGAAATATGAATGGCAATTCATAGTCCAGTCGCAGTTGCCTCTAGACTCTGGTTGATAAAGGGATAGGACGAGCTCCCATGTGGCCCGAGTGACTGCATTCTTTAAATGCTTGCCTACACTGTCACTAGGAATCCTCCCTAGAGCCTGTGGGGTACAGAATGACATTTTTCGTTGGTTGGTTTGTTTGTTTGTTTGTTTTTGCCAGTTTTCTGAGGATAGAATTGTAGCACTTCCTTTCAGAGTGTGAATTCCAATCCAGAAAAACTGCCTCAGGACCAGTGCAATGTGTGTGTGTGTGTGTGTGTGTGTGTGTGTGTGTGTGTGTATACGTACGAGCACACACACAAGGGTGTTTGTAGAAGCTACAGGCCGACAACTAGTTTTCTTCAATAGATCACTACCTTATTTATTTATTTATTTTTGAGTCAGGGTTTTTCAAAGACTGAACAGCAGACCGGCAAACTGAGGGCTCCTTTGGTCTGTGTATTCTCAGCATGGAGGTGATTGGTGTGCTCTTTCAGGCCTGGTTTATTCCGGAAGCTGGAATACGTGTCCTTGTGCTTGTACCACCGATACAGATACATCAACCCATCTAACCTGGAAAGGGTTAATCCCCTGACAAACTCGCCATACACCGCAACACTGTGTGGACTAGAAAGCAGTAAAGCGAAAGCTCAGTAGACTGACCCTCACTATAAACAAGATGGCAGTCACAACTGTGAACGAATGAAAACTTAGGAGCCAGCTGGGGAGAAGCATCAGATGGGACTAAGAATGGAGGCAGCAGAAATTAGGCTAAGGTAGAGCTCACCTGTAACCCCAGTGCTCGGGAGGTGAAGGCAGGACAATCAGAAGCTCGTGGGTTTTCTCTGTGACCTAGCAAGTCATAGTAGCCTGTCTGCTGTTTCCCCCAAACTGCCCTCCAAAGTTAATTCTCTTAGCAATCATCGAGGTGCAGGGTTTTTTCACTGTGTTTAAACAAACACAGCCTCAGAGTCCAGAGCAGTCACCAAAGCAGGAGACTTTCAGATGGAAAGACATCCTCCTCCTAGAGATCAGAGATGCATGCTGGGGCTGTCTCCTCCATTATTTCTTAGAGAACCCAGCTCCCTCACTGTGGGCAACTTGAGCAGACAAGAGCAAACGTTCTATGTCTGCTCACGATACCTCACCGTTTGAACAAGTGTTTGCATGGTGTGGTGGATTCATCTCCATCAAGTGTGGGGCTCTAGAAAGGTTAATGCACTAACACTTTCCTGATCTACCTCATTCTAGAATATACCTGTTGCGATGCTGTCTCAGGGAGGAAGCATGTTTACATGTACGAAAGGGCATTTCAGACATCACGTTACTAGCAGATCCTTGAGTTGTCTTCTCCTATCTCTCTTCTGATGTTTTTCCTCTGTTCTGCACTGTTGTCCCTTGATTTTGAGAATGTACCAAAATATTCATCTGATACAATGTCTGGGAGACTTCCAAGACCTTTATAGATCGATAGAGAGACCAAGGCTCTTATTTTCTCCCTTAACAAATCATCTGAGTTTTAACTTAAAATGGACTCCAGTTCACACTCTTTTGATCTCATGACCAAAACATTACCAGAAACTGAAGGTTCAGAGGCAAGTGGAGAAACGCAGCAAGGTTGTGTCAGGAGTTTATAGGAGCAACCTTCCTGCTTCTCTCTGCATCTTCCCTACACTGACACTCTGACGTGGCTGAGAGTCCTTGTCCACAGCACGCTGACGCCCCTTTAGGTCTGAGGCACGCCAGTGTCTGACGTGGTGTGGCTGGAAGCCCAGGCAGAACAGCTTTCTTGCTAAGGTCTTCTATCGGTCTGTCCCTGAGTGAGCACTCTTCTACTGTAGCCAATAAGAACTCTCCCTCCCTGCACAAACTCCAGTCTAATCTCAAGTTGACGACTGCAGGTGAATCCTCCAAATTAGGAGCAGCATTAGGAGAATAAAATGCAGACAGGACAAAAAAAAAGCTCTGATGGAGATGGTCTGGTGACAGTTAAGTCCGCAAACCTAGTGGCAGAAGAGGACTGGAACACGAGGAAACGTGTCCTCCCATCTCTCTGCCACCTAGCCACTTACAGAAGTGCTGGATCTGGGCCCTAAAAGGGTTCCTTTCTCCAACTTTCCTTTTATTTGAGGCAGTTGGTGACATGTCAAGGACCATGGAGAGCAGAAGGAGAGACCTTTGGGAGTTTTATTTCTAATCTCTCTCCTGGTCAAATGTTTGTTGACAGGTTGACAGCAGCAGAGCTTTCCCGTGCATGCAATTATCCCGACAATAACAGTTACAACTCTGGTACCCCCTCTATCTAGTTCTCCAGTACCAATTCCTTCTGCTGATTCCTGAAGCCAAGGAATGGACAACTTGCCCCACAGTTTGGCTTTCTCATTGTCCCCATGCACTTCCTCTTTCCTGAGGACTCCTGGATTTTGTAGAGAAACACTTCCTCCGGCATTCTTCAATCACTCACATTCTAACCACCAGTTTCTTCCAAGAGGCAACATACCGGCGTTGCTGATCAGTTTGGGGAAGAAACAAGCAATAAACCCGTTTACACGTTTCTGCCCTGGGAAGCAGACTATGAATATCACCTTTTTCCTTAAAGGAATAACAGGAACCGATATGAATGACTTGGGAGGAAGTAAGTAAAGTGCTTAAGCCAGGCCACCTTTCTGCTTCAAAGGGAAGCTTCTGCCTCATGCCTTCTCAAGAGGAAGGCCGAGACCATGCATGGTGCATCTTCTCATAGTAACAGAGGTGTGAACTCAGTATCACAGTAACTGAACATTCTTGGGATGCATCCTTACCTTTCTTCCATTTTTTTTTTTGGGTCTAGCGATGGAGAGTTGACCAGGCTGAAGAAGACCCCTCCACAGACTGGTTCTAGACTCTGCCTCCTTGCTCTGGAATTGGCATTTGCCTTCAGGAGCTGCGTGAATGTATCTGACCCAGGTGAGGCTTATAAAAACATTGAGCAGACCATGTGATTTCCAGTACGTATACTGGACAAGTTGCACACCAGAGATCTTTCCAGATGCCCCCTAAGATGTTTCTTGGCATCTGCCCCGCTTCCACTCAGAGATCGGCCTCTCCCATCCCATCCACTTAGGTCTACCTCTCTCCAAATAATTACTCTTCCCTCCTTTAAGGATCAACTCCCACCATGGGTGACAACATTAAGTAGTGTCAGCTTTGTGTGTATGACTATATTGCTGAAGCAAAAGCAGACCAAGCAGCCTGGCAGAGTCTGCACGGTGAAGGTAGTGTGACATTGTTCACACTGCCCCTTACGTAGCAGTGTGGTTTTCTTCCAAATGACATTTAGGCTGACGGTTCCTCTGAATCCTCTGCAGAAGTCCCAAGTCCCAGCTCCCATCTGCACACTTTGGAAATATTTTGTTTTAAACTTTACAGTAGCCCAACAGTTAACAGACTCTGGACAAACAAAGGAAGAACGTCCCCTTTTAACATGTTTAAATTTTTCGAGACTGAAACTCTTAAATCCGACTGGCTTCATTTTGTGATATTAACATGAGATCTCAAGGATAAGGAGCTAAATGATTATGTCTTAAAGTGAAGGTTTTGTGTCAAGTTGAGAAGTGTTATCTGAAGAGGCTTGAGAGTCTTCTGGAACACGCAGTCTCTCAAGGGACCAAGAAGGAAGGAAAGGATGGGGTTTACACAGCCGGTAACATAGGATAGAATATTGGGAGTTTGTAAACACCACAAGCTGTTTTCACACTAAAAAGATACAGAACCTACATTAAGATGAATAGATCCTTTGGGACAATCTAAGGAGCAGGAAGACCAGTGACAGACAGCCTGGTCACAAGCATCCTCCCGGAGCCACAAGTGTTCATGACCAGCAAGACCACAGCGAACCCTGAGAGAATCATGAAGGAATTAACCATGTAGCAGTGATGAAATGTGTTATACTAACCAGAACAATAAACACTAAAGAAGATGCCATCTTTCTTTTAGTCCAGGAAGATCTAGGACAAAGCCCAGAGCAGGGCACACACAACAGCTGACATGTGTTTGGGGCCTTGGCAGTGGAACTACATTGGTCATATGACAAACAGGTGCTGTCCGGCACTAATCGTGGTGAGCGTTTCAGACCCGCAAGGTAAGCAAAGGTAAACATAATCTTCAAACAGGATACAGCAACGTGGGTGTAGATGGCATGGAAGAGATATTGCTACTCTCCAGGAAATACACAGAGAACAGAGAAAGAGGAAATCAGTCCCAGGTAGGTTGAGGACACAAGCAGAGAAGACATTTCTGTGCAGATGCCCAGAACAGACAGCACACTGAGTGGCATTCTCCCTCTGCACAGTCACGGCAACGGCGAGTTAGTTAACTGGGGGGAAGGAAAAAGACTGCCAGGGGCTTTAGTTTCACTGCCATCATTTCCATCCCTTGCTGTGCTGTCATTCCCCACACTGAGATGGATGGACCTGTGCTTTGGGTTTCTCCACCATTTTCCCTGTAAAGGAAAGGCACACATGGGCTGGAGAGATGGCTTAGCAGTTAAGAGCATCGACTGCTCTTCCAGAGGTCTTGAATTCAATTCCCAGCACCCACATGGTGGCTCACCATCATCCAGGAATCTGATTCCCTTTCTCAACTGAGGACAGTTGACAGTGTACTCAAATACATAAAATAATAAATAAATCTTAAAAAAAAAAAAGAAAGAAAAGGCACACATGAGCATGCACCGCACAACCAGTGAAGGAAGGACCACCCTGCTGTGTGGGATTGACTGGCCCTGGTTCTTCAGGAGAGGAAAGAGGTTTTCAGAGATTAAGTTATTTATAAAACGTAACGGATTTTAGAATCTTCCTTTAAATCCGTTTCGCATATATGTGGGCTTCTCTGTGAAGTAGCCGATGGCCCCGGCACAGCTGCTCAGCATCTAAGGAAAGCATGGAGCTGTGGATTCAACTTTCTTTCTGTTCTAGGGCTGAGATTTCTTCTTCAGATTTAGAATGGAAACCCCAGGAGTCTATCAAATGAGAAGAAAATGGATTCAAAGTGAGTGTTACGTGTGAAGGAAATGCCACTTCTTACTAAGCCCCGTGGGAGAATAGTTCCACTCCTCAGGATAGGTGGGCTGGGTCTGCGTCCCAAATCTGAAAACTAGGAGTAGAGTAGCCTTGGAGGACGTCAAGCACTTTCTTTTTTTCTGTTATGCCACAAAAGTCCAGCTCACCACCAGAGGGCACAATAGATAATTAAGAACAGTGAGGAATGGGTAAATGAATGTCAAGCCCAAGGGTAGTTAAAATGGCAGCTTAAGAATTCAGATTTGAGGTTGAGGGCCACTGCAATGAACGCCAGGACTCTTCCACCAGTGGAATGCTCAGTTTCATCTTCTGCAGCAGGATGAGAAAGTAAGATAAAGTCAGATGCAGTCCCGAATCTGACCGGTTTGCTCATCCCTGTATGCCAGCCGACCCTGAGCTGCCCTGCCCCTCCTTGCCCAGAGTACATCTCTGAGCATGGGCTTGGGCCACAAGCCCTTTGAAGAAGCTGGTCTGAAATTGCCATCGACCCACTGCACGTATTCTCCTTCTGTTTGACGATGAGCTGAAGTATTTTGGCGGATCTGATCTTTCTAACACATGCTTGCGTTATTCAGCCTTCAGTGGAAGAAAGGTGCTTGCAAGTATGTGTGAGAAAGAAGTTCAGAATCACAAGTCTTTAGGAAAGACTACATCTAATGATTTAGAGTAGAGAGGTGGATTAAGGAAGAATCAATTGTTTCCAAATCAAAGACCCAGCGCACTTCTAAGAACCATAAAGTACAAAGGCAGGGTTAGCACTCAAATCAATGAGGAAACCCTCCAAATTATAGGCTCAGCACATATATCTCAGTAGCATCCTTAAGTGTAAATTGTCTTAACTCTGCCTGATTGTGTGACAAAGCATCCTCTGTTGGCTGTATTTAAGAAACACATGTCCATCATCAAAGACAAGACAGAATAAAAAAAAAAGGATAAAATAATACTCCAAGTGAATAGAATATGAAAGAAGGATAGGTTGTGTCCACTCTTACTTGGGACAACAGATTAAAAATGGAAGTAATAGTAACACATAATGCTACTCAGTGGATAAGTCATTAGAAGTTGTGTGTGTGTGTGTGTGTGTGTGTGTGCGCTTATGAAAATAAATTCAACTATACAATGGTGGCTTAATACACAAATTCTTTTTGATTCTTTTTGTTTGTTTGTTTTATTGAAACAAGGTCTCACTGTTTAGTTTTTGCTGGCCTGAAAGGCATCGTGTAGGCCACGTGGGCCTTGACTTTATGACCCGCTGCTGCCTCATGACTGCTGGGATTACAGCAAGGGCCACTGCTCCTGATTACGACTCTCATATACTGCATATCATCCTGAACATAAATTGACAAGGAAGCTTCATAGATAAACCACTCTAACTAAAAAGAGACTAAGGGAATGCTTAGTAATTCACCCAGCAACTCCGGAGCGCACATCCTTCCAAAGCAACACACAAAAGTTTCTCTACAATATTTTAGCTGATAAGACAGTCTTCAGGAAGGCCACCGGATTGGAGTTCTTCCAGTCTTGTTGTATCAAATACAATTAGAAATAAACTATGCAAACAACAGAAAATAAGCAAAGATAATAAGGATTGTTTGACCAATGAATTAGAACAATAAGACAGCCAGAGGCCTGCTCACTTCCATGCATTAGTGTTGGGCCGGGCCTCTACAATGAGAAGGTAGAAAGAGAAGAGAAATGGTGTGTACACCCTGAAGAGATAACCTGGAGATAAGAGAGTGGTGAAGAACAGTTATGTGAATAGTCATGTGCTACCCTCTGGGGCCACATTCATGCCTAAGGGTTGTGCAGGGCTGGATGTACCCCTTATTGGCTTCAGCACTCAGAAGAGCTAGCCCCCTCTTCTCTCCAGCTACAGCAGTAAAGAGAACAGTTCCTTCACCTTGCCCTGGGTAGATTGGCAGGGCTGGGTGTGGTAGAGCCAGTCCCTAGTGGGTAAGACCTAGAGAGTTGGCCCTGCTTCTTATTATGGTAGTGTTGTAGAGTTGGCCCTGGTGGCATGGTGTAGGAGGTCTGGTGGGCTAATCAACTTACCTACTCTCCAGGGTAAGATTCAGGGGTTTGGGTTGGCCCACCCTAACCTCTGAACCATCTATAATCTGCTGTGGTGCATGAAGGGGCAGAGCCTACAGATCCAAAGGGCAACGGCAGGATATCCAAGAGGAGTCCAGGCAATGATCCAGTACTGATGGTGCAGCAGAAGCCAGAGGCTGAGACCCAAGCCAATGGCATTGAAGATTCACAAGTAAAGCTGTTTGGGGAAAAGGGCATACTGTGGGGCACACTGCAGCTTCCATAGAGAGATTAATTTTGTGGATGTGGGAGGTTGTGATGGTAAAGAGCAGATGTGGGGGGACAGGGAGATGAGTGGGATTGTGGTACATGAGGTGAAATTCACAAAGAATCAATAAGATGTTACAAAGCTAAGATACCAAAGTAGGAAAGAGACTGGTTGAAGAACTGTGTCAACAGGAGCAGGGGAGAGGGATAACAGAGTAATACAGGGTGAATATGTTCACAATGAATTATTTGCACATATGAAATTGAAAAATAAAATAAAAGCAGCAATGATAAGAATTTTAAAAAATAGATAAAAGTATACACAGTGAGTACGTTTTTTTTCCAAGAATGCAATGATCCTTCAATATTCAAAAAGCTAATGAATTATTAACACATGTAAGTGAAGAAAGAAACACATTTGAAAATTTCAAAAAATGCAAAAAAAAATGACACTGAAAAAAACTGGTGAAAACTCTGAAGAAATTGGAATGGATTGGTGGTATCCTAAGATGGTAAAGGCTACATGTTTTACAAACGGCCAGGGTCTTACTGAATGTGGAACATTAACATCACCTTTAAAATCAGAATGCGACAAGCACATCAACCCATCCTTCTTCTGTTCAATACATCGCTTGAAATCTCAGTAGAGCTGATAAATCAAGAGAAAGAAAAAAAAAAAAAAAAAGACACTGGCAGCTTCCCTTTGGAAGATTTTAGAATTCTGTACTTAAAAAAACAAAAAGCACAGAAGTATCTCTCACAGAGTGTCAGAAATTGAAGATAGAAATAATTCTACAATCCTGCTAAGTTTGTGTGAGGCCCTTGGTTCTCCTTTAAAGAATGAATGTGAATATGCCTATGTATATTGTTGGATGATCTGGGTGATATAGAAAATAAAAATGGCAAGTGTCTCAAAAGGCACCAGGACAGGCACAAACGATGGAGAAATTCTCTATACTCCCAAAGCCTTTGTTAGACAGTTCTAAGTGTATTCAGGAGTATTCACACACACACGAAAAGCTAATGTTCTCTGGCAGGACTTTGATGTAAGGACCCAACGCTGCTTTGTTGAGCAGCAGGAAGCACTTAGGTGCCCAGCTTTGGGGTGGTGTAGGTCAGAGAAGATTGCTCAGCAGAGAAAGGGGGAAAGGAAGGAAGAGCAGAGTCCTTTGCCTCTGCACAGAGGGAACGGAAACATGGGCGTGTCTCCTGGGGGACATGAAATGCAGTAGATGAGGACAAACCTAAAGTAGCACAAGCCTCCTCCTTAGCTTCTTCCAGAAGAGGAGTTTTCTGTAATGATAAAAGCTTTCTATGCGGATCGTCTGAAGAAAAGACGGGGATGTATATGACGCAAGCACAGATAGTGATGGGCATGTAATTGCCACAGGACAACGTGCCATTCTTATAATCAATGCTATGCTTTTATTGAAAATAGATTTTAAAAAATATAATATATTCTATCTTTTACCCTACCCAATTCCTCCTACACACTCCCTGACTCCCCAGCAACCTAAATCCATGCCCTTTCTCATTTCTCTCATTAGAAAGCAAACAGCATCTAGGAAAAAAAAAGATATGGGAAAATAAAAACAAACAAAATAGGACAAAACAAATAGGAAAAATTGAGCCAAAAAAAAAAAAAAAAACCCAATATAGACATCTCTCTCTCTCTCTCTCTCTCTCTCTCTCTCTCTCTCTCTCTCTCTCTCTTTCTCTCTCTCTCTCTCTCTCCTACCCAGTTTTAGGAGGTTGAAAGGGAGGGAAAAAAGAACCTAAAATGGAAGTTTCTGGTTTTTTTTTTAGAAGCTCAGGTGTGTCCTATAATGTTTTTATGAAAGCTGTCTTTCGAGAGGGCATATGACGTTTTGCTGAAAGCAGACACTTGAGAAGGCACGTGATATTTAGAAAGAATGTAAATAAGGACCCCACAGACTGGAGGTGGACACTACACTGCTAGGCTGTGCAACACTTCACTGATCTTCGCTTGGTCACTTCATAGAGAGAAACATGCCAACGAACTTCCTGTTGTATTCTAGCTTTATCATTATACCCATGCATTTCCTCTGTCCCTAAGACCTGTGATGCTTGTAAATGGACATGTTCTGTGATATTCCTCAGTTATTCGAATTCTGACCACCTGTTTCTCCTTGGGTGTACCATACACACATCTCTGATCAGTTTTGGAAACCGAGAAACAATGTAACTGTTTCCAGGCTTCTGCCCCGGAAACAAGCTAGCACACCACTTTCTTTCTGAAAGGAATGTTAGAAATGAGTATGAATGGTTTGGAGAAAGTATGTTCCAGGCCACCTCTGTGCTTCAAAAGGAAACTTCTGTCTTATGCCTGTCTTGTCCCTGAATGTTGCCTGTTGTGGTAGCAACACAGGGATATGAACTCAGAGAAACAGTCTGACAGTAACTCTGAACATTCTTGGGATACGTCCTTACCTTTCTTCCATCTTTTTTTTTTTTTTTTTTTTTTTTTTTTTTTTTTGGTTTAGAGTTGGAGAGCTGACAAGGCAGAACAGACAACCCTGCCATAGGTTGATTCTAGACTCTGCTTTCTTGATCTGGATTTGGGATTTGCCTTTAGGAGCTGAGAAAAAGTTTCTGACCCAGATGAGGCTTATAAAAACATTGAGCAGACCATGTGATTTCCAGTATGTATAATCTGACAGAGTCACACACCAGAGACCTTTCCAAATGGTCTCTAAGATGTTTCTTGGCATCTGCCCCATTTCCACTCATAGATTAGCCTCTCCCATCCCATCCACTTAGGTCTACCTATCTCCAGATAATTACTTTTTCCTCCTTTGAGGACCAACTCCTGTTATGGGTAATGACAGTGGGCGGTGTCAGCTTGGTGTGTGTTCCTGTGTAACGGAAGCAAATCCTGCCTCACCTCTTGGCTTCCCCCATCCCACCCTAACTGCTCCACCTCTCATACTTCTCTCCACTGTGCACCAGTTCCCATCATGCACCACTGAGAAGTGTCAGATCGGGGTGTGAGGCTATAATACTGAAGCACATGAACACCATGCAGCCTGGCAGGGGTCTGCACGGTGAAGGTGGTGACACTGTTGATACCGCCTCTTCTACAGAGGGAAGTGCTCAGTGTGGTTTTCTTCCATGTGACACTCAAGGTGACAGTTCTCCCAAATCCTCGGCAGGAGTCCTGAGTTCCAACTCTCACTATCTTTATATTTTCATGACCAGCATCTCAAAATAGAAATTTTAACTGTCTTAGTCGGGGTCTCTATTCCTGCACAAACACCATGACCAAGAAGCAAGTTGGGGAGGAAAGTGTTCATTCAGCTTACACTTCCACATTGCTGTTCATCACCAGAGGAAGTCAGGACTGGAACTCAAGCAGGTCAGGAATCAGGAGCTGATGCAGAGGGGTGTTGCTTACTTGCTTGCTTCCCCTGGCTTGCTCAGCCTGCTTTCTTATAGAACCCAGGTCTACCAGCCCAGGGATGGCTCCACCCACAATGGGCTGGGCCAGGTATGGCTCCACCCACAATGGGCTGGGCCCTCCCCACTTGATCACTAGTTGAGAAAATGCCTTACAGCTGGATCTCATGGAGGCATTTCCTCAATGGAGGCTCCTTTCCCTGTGATAACTCCAGCTTGTGTCAAGTTGACACAAAACCAGCCAGTACATTAGCTTTGTCTTATTTCACCGTGGTGAAGAAGCATTCTGGCTCGCTCACTCATGAAATGCAGAGTTCAGCATGTGTATGTGTTTTTTTTTTTAACCCCACTTCATAAAATATGCTAATCTTTTCATTCTTAAAGTGCGAATGCTCAGACATTAATTTTCTTCTATAATTTCTCTTTTTATTATTTAGATGGCATGAGTGGAGGCCATCAGAAGAATGCTGTGCTTTGGATGCAGCTCACCTGTGTCCCGTGAGCATGTGAGCATGTGGTAGTCACTTGTTCACCCAGGACGACAGCCTCGAGAGGTTATGGGGGACTATTAAGAAGTGAAGATACAGATGAGGATGCTTGCAGCTAACCATCAGACTGAACATGGAGACCCCAATGAAGGAGCTAGAGAAAGGACTGAAGGAGCTGAAAGGTTCTGCAAACACATGGAAAGAACAAAATGATCAACTAACCAAACCCACCAGAGCTCCCAGGGACTCAACCACCAACCAAAGAGTACATATGGAGGGACCCATGGCTCCAGCCACATATGCAGCAGAGGATGGCATTCTCTGGCATCAATAGGAGGAGAGGCCTTTGGTCCAGCAAAGACTCATTTTCCCAGTGTAGGGGAATACCAAGGTGCTGAGGTAGGAGAGGGACCACCCTCATGGAAGCAATGGGAGGGGGAGGGTGGATGGGATTGGGGGATGGATGGGATGGAATTCCTGTAGGGAAATATAATTCTCCTCCATGCATGTTCCAGCAGTCAGTCTTGGCCATGACTAGACCCATGTAACACATGGGATGTTAAAGTCAGTGCAATCTGTAGTTTAGGTAACTTTTTCTCAGTAGCATCAAGTGGTCCTTCTGGTAATATCCTATGTCAATGTGGCTTGTCACTCCTACTTCAGGGTGAGAAGAGGCTAGACCAATATATTTTCTATTGTTTTCCAACTTTGTCTTACTTTATATCCAACGTTCAGTATGTGGCATTCCTTCTGGCTTGTCCCTGTGGCAGAGCAGATGCTGTGAGCTGCAGCCCCCACCTCCAGAGACAGCTTGACCCATAGGAGTTCTTACACACCCAGCTCACAGGTGAGGCCTCAACCCTTGTCCCAATACCTGGCCTAACTGGGCCCCTCCCCCAAAGATTAGGAAACACAGGAACTTCCACCCAGCCAGAGGCTTATTTTCCTTCTTGTTCACACCTATGTCAGGGAGCAGACCTCTAACCCCTGAATACACCCAAGGACAGTATGGCTACAAGGAGTTCTGACACAGCCAGGCTCACAGATCAGGCTCCCCAGAACCACTCCCATGCCAAGAAAAAGCATGACCCAAGGAGGTACAACATAACCATGTTTACAGGAGGGACGGTCTTCAGTCAGAAACAGCAAGTCCAGTTATCACCAGAGATAGCCAGATGATGAAGCCCAAGTGCAAGAACATAGACAACAGAAACCAAGGCTACTTGGCATCATCAGACCCAGTTCTCCCACTATGGCAAGTCCTGGATTCCCTATCACACCAGAAAATCAAGATTCAGATTTAAAATTATACCTCATGATGATGATAGAGGACTTTAGTAAGGACATTAGTAATTTCTTAAAGAAATACAGGAGACACAGGTAAACAGTAGAATCCCTTAAACAGCAAACACATAAGTCCCTTAAAGAAATGCAAAAAAAAATACAATAAAAAAATGAAGGAATTGAACAAAAACCTCCCATAATCTAAAAGAGCAATCACAACTGAGGAATTTCCTTGATTAGCTTGGCCTGTGGACATGGCTTTGGGGAATTATCTTGAACAGAAGTTAATGCAAGCAAGCATAGCCCAAGGTAGGATGCACCAAAATGTAGCTCAGCAGGACCTTTAATCAGTCCAGAGAGATCCAGGAAGCAGAGTTTCCTACAGTTTCTGTTCCATGTGGTGCTCAAGCTCCTGCTGTGCCTTCCCTCAATGATGGACTCAGTACTCAGGATAAACCAGACGATCCGTTCTCTCCTCGGTTTGTAATCAAAATGTGTTCCCATGCAACAGAGAAGTAAACTAGAACATTATACAAATTACTTAAGCCATGTTTATTAAGCCAGAGAAAGACTCTAAGGTATACAAATATTAAAGGAAATGACAAAAGTAAATCTATTGAATTCTTAACATTTAAACAGAATCTGTAGAGATGATAAATTGGTGTAAAACGTAATATCCTTTTTATATAAATTGAACAACTTTATTTAAAAAAACAAAGATAAATGTACAGATTTTAAGCATTTTTGCATGAAAGTATATGAATACGTTTTTGTCAGTACTTGATTTTTTAAAGGTCTGATAGTGTGCATTAAGATCTTACTAGTTAAAATGAGCATAAAGTAAATGTAAAACAAAAACGTAACATTCTTTAAATCACTATCAAGTCCAGTGACCAATGAAAAGCAGTTGTTTCCTGAAGTGTCCTGATCTTCAGCTGAGGGGGTTTCTCTCAACTGGAAACAGTCCTTGATCCAAATTATTACAGTGGATCACACATCAAGGGGATGCAGGGAAGCCTCATGAAAAGGAGTCTAGGAAAGTCCCAGGCACTATTACTATTACAGTTGGCGCTGTATTGGTCTACGTTCATGGGAACAGTTAATTTCCCACCTGATTTAACCTTAGGTCATCAACTCAAATAGACTTGTGGAAATGCCCCACAAGGATAAGGACAAATTTGTCATGTAAAGTCTCTTGTGTGTGATCACCTCTCAGCTGCTGCACTAGGATGTAGTGCTCTCTTCAACTTCTTCTACAACTTCTTCAAGTTCTTCACCATCTTCCTCAGGGATGTCCTGCATGGCTCTCTGAAGAAGGAGCCTCAGAGTTCCACAGCGGAACCTGCATTGGCTAATGGAGCCAACAAGTAAGCAGATGATGGGGTTGGCACAGCTGTTAACATAGGACAGGAGAGAATTGTCCCGTGAAAAGAATGACAAGGCATAATAAGATAAATTTCTGTAATCCAGTATAAGAGGTAGATGCTAATTCCAAAGGGAAAGCCACAGATCACCAATACCAGGGCTGTGAGCAAAATTGTCACACACAACCTGGTGACAGGAGTCTGCTGTGAACCACAGAAGATCCTGACCATTATGTTTTGACTGGATCGAGAGAGAATCACAAATGAAACAAGTAACCATGCAACTATGATTATATCAAGCTTCCGACACATATCCTGGTTGTAAGTATTTTCCAGGAATCCACAACTCTTCCGTTCCAGGAGGCTCAACAGCAGGGACCAAGCCCAAAGCAGAGCACAAATGACAGTTGTGGTGTGTTTTAGTCGTTCGCCCTGATACCAGTTGGGCCAAAGGCCAGACAGCCAGTACTCAGCACTAATGGCTGTGACCATGTTCACACCTGCTAGGTAAGCAAGTGTGGACACGCTGTAGAAAAATGATGGGATGTGGATGTTGATGGAGTGGAAAAGGACAACGATCTTTCCCAGGGAAAATACAATGTGACTGCAGAGGAAGAGGAGGTTTGCTCCAGCCAGGTTGAGGATGTAGACAGAGAAGAGATTCCTGCGCACGTGGAATCCCAGAAGCCACAGGACTGTGGCATTTCCTGCCAGTCCAATAAAGGCAATAATGATGGAAAGCAAAGCCATGGCACGGGACACAGCATCACAAGGTGAAGTTTCCGTGTGGTAGCTTCCATTCGGTTGTGTGAGGTCAGGCCCTGAGACTAGCATGTTTGATTCCAAGCTTAGAAACTCTCCTGGAAAGAAAAAAACAGACATAAGCACATCCTTTGCACTCTCTGATTCTCAGGACCACCTCTGACATCTGTAAGTTGTAAAGGCAGAAAATAGGATTTTAGAGCTTAAGAGATTTAGCAAAACCAGCAGGTCTGAATGTATTTGGGCTACCTACAGTTGTAGGGGGTTGAATGGCATGGTTTCCATCAATTCAAACATCTGAATACGTGAGCACTGTTTGGTAGAACTGTTTGAAGAAGTTTTATGAAGTATGACCTTGTTGGATAAGGCTTTGTGTTTACAAATGGTCACAGCAAACTCAGTCTCCTTCCTTTCTCTGTAACTTTTGGAAAGGTTCTAAGCTCTCAACCTGTTATCCAAAAATATGATTGTTGCTTTGCTACCAGTGATTCCAGGTCATGGATTCACCCTCTGCAAGTGTGAGCAAAGCCCAAAGTACACGTTTTCATTTATAAATTTTCATCGTCAAGGCATCTCTTCACAACCATAGAACAGTAACTAAGACAGATCCTCAAGTTCTATCACAAGTCAGACTCTTCTCTGTGGCAGGAGCTTGGAAGCCAGAACATGATCAATGGACCCTCACAGTTCTGGTATCAGGGAGGCTATCGAGGTTGAAAATATTGAAATAACAAGTGAGACATATGAAGGATTATTAAGGTGACTATGACACAACCAAACCTATAGGCTAATGTGACACAGTCATCTGGATTTCTAATTTGAACCTAGAAAACCAAAAGGTCTTTGAGAACATTAAGCAATTTTCTGATGTCTCTTGCTATATCACAAGTGTTTATCTGTGTTTAGGCATCCAGAGGGATGGTGATATGTTCACTAATGAATAAGTAAATGATTATGACAAGATTATATGCAAATTCAGAGGGAGATAGAATTTCCAGTGTAGAAGATACAATAGAAAGAACTGATACTTCAGTTAAAGAATATGTTAAATCTAAACAATTTCCAAACCAAAATATGCAGGAAATCTGGGATACCATGAAAAGACCTAACCTAAGACTAACAGAAATAGAAGGTGAAGAGTCCCAGCTCCAAGGACCAGAAAATATTTTTAAAAGTGATAGAAAAAAACTTTCCCAACCTAAAGACAGCAAGGCCTGTAAATATACAAGAAGCTGAAAGAACACCAATTAGATTGGACAAGAGAAGAATATCCTCCTACCACATAATAATCAAAACACAAAATCTACAGAATAAAGATAATTTTGCAAACTGCAATGGAAAAAGGTAAGGTAACATGCAATGACCTGGATATCCTAACACAACTGAAGCTGAACAATCTGAATTACACCTGATGTCAACTGAGACTCTAAAAGCTAGAAGGACCTGTACAGAAATCTTGCCATCTCTGAAAAAGAACAGATGCCAACCTAGACTTCTATACCTAGCAAAACTTTTAATCGCCATAAACAGAGAAAACAAGACATTGGAAGAAAATTCAAATTTAAACAATATCTATCCACAAATCCAGTCCTACAGAAAATACTAGGAGGAAACTCTAACCCAAGCAGGGGAGAAATACTTCTAACAACACACAGTAATTAGGTAATTCATACCAGCAAACACAAGAGAAGTTTACAAAACCACACACTAAAAGCACTGTATTAGTCAGGGTTCTCCAGAGTCACAGAACTTATGGAATGTCTCCCTATATTAAGGGAATTTATTGTAATTACTTACAGTCTGGAGTCCAACTAACCCAACAATGGGCAGCTGTGAATGGGAAGCCCAAAAATCTACTAGTTGCTCGGTCCCTTGAGGCTAAGGTCACCTGGCCTTTTGGTGAATCTCCTGGAATCTTGAAGATGTAGGTTCCAACAGTTGCTCTGGTAAGGCGAAGAAGAGTGAGTCTTCCTTCTTCCAATGTCCTTATATAGGCCTCCAGTAGTAGATGTGGCCCAGATTGAAGGTGTGTTCCACCATGCCTGGATCTGGGACTTGCTTTGTTTCAATCTGGGCTAGAACTCAGAGATCTGATTGACTCAGTCTCCTGGGATTAAAGGTGTGTACTTCCTTCTCTGGTCCAAAGCTTTTCAAGGCCACTATTCCTCTAGATCTCCAAGTCAAAATCCTGATCAGAAGCCTGTGTATTTCAACCTCAAGATCTGGATCACAGGTGAGCCCTCCATTCTGTATTATAGTTCATTCCAGGTGTAGTCAAGTTGACCACCAGGAATAGCTATCATAATCCACTCGTTGTGAACTTAATATAAATCATACCTCATGTCCAAATGAAACAATAACAACATCATAAATACACCAAACATGATATAATTATCTCTCATACAATCACAAATACATTGTAGTTTAGAATAGGTCAGTGTCCCTTGGGCACATGCTTTTAGTATCTCCACTTAAATACTGATTTTCATTCTCTTAATTCATGTTCACAAAACTGTAACAAGGCACAAATGTCTATACAAATGTGTTCTTAACAAAATTACTTATAATCTTCATTTCTGCAACTAGTCACATGGCCTTCAATGGCATTTATTACTACCTTCCTCTACCAGCCATTCTGTATTTCCTCTCCTATTTACAAGCCACTCAGCAGGTCTTTGATACTTTCCAGGAGGGATGACCCCTACTTTCATTCTTTATGGTCTTTGTCACCCACTTGGAGTAGGCTGTTGTAGTTTCCCATTGACTTTAATGATACTACATGGTAGTATTAAGGATACCCTAAAGGACCTCCTGCACTCCAGACATAATCCTTCTCACCTCCATTGTGGAGAGGCCATCCAATTTTCCCATGGGCATGGATCTATCCCTCCTCCCAACACTATTACTCCTTTCTTATCCTGTTGGTTTAGGGGCATTAGAAGCACACAATGCCAAGGGTGACATCTGAGCCATTTCAATGTTTGTGGGGACTGCTGGCAGGAGCACTCCCTCCTCTGAATCCAAAATCCTAGGTCAGCAGAACTTAGGGTTTTGGGGGATCAGAAAGCAAAAAAAATTCTAGTGGGGGGTACTAGGAGTTATAGTTAATTGGAACTATTCCTCTTTCCACCCTTGATTTATGGACCCTGTAGATCCTGGCTTTTGGAGAAACTGTAGATCAGATGCTTATTCATGCCCCCAGCCCCCCAGGCAGCTGCCACCTAATTGGCACTGGAACGGTGTCTTCAAAAGGCCATTCCATCCTTCTGTCAGACCAGCTGCTTCAGGTTGGTGAGGAATGTGATCCAATGATTGTGGGCATTTCTCTGGCTGTGAAATGTGTTTGTGGTCAGAAGTGACACTGTGTGAATACCGTGGTGGTGGAGAAGGCATTCTGTAAGTCCACGGATGGTGGTTTTGGCAGAAGTATTGCATGCAGGACCTGCAAATCCATGACACTGATGATTAAGTACTCCAGCAAGAATAAAACCTGGTTATTTTTCTGGAGGAAGTGGTCCAATGTAATCAACCTCCCACCAGGTTTTTGGCTAGTTACCTCAAGGGGTGGTGCCATACCTGAGCTTTGGTCTGTCACAAGAATATAGTCTAGAACTGGGGAAATGATTGGAGGATGTTTTGGGGATCTACTGTGCATTGGATATCAGCTAAAATTCCACTAATTTTCTGTCCCCTATAAGGCCCTACTTTAACTGGAGGGACACAATGCTTGTTGTGATCTTCTGGTATTAGCATCAGCTCAGAATTCATACTCAATAAATCCAAGAATGTCTGATTGTCTTTTTTCCCTAGTCTACACTGACCCTTGTAAAATGGTATAGTTCCCTCTGGGGAAGAACTGGAGAAAGGCTAACATTAAAACATTTTTTTTTGTTGGATGTATTTTATTTACATTTCAAATGTTATCCTCTTTCCCTGTTTCCCCTCCACAAACCTCCTATCCCATTCCCCCCTGCTTCTATGAGAATGTTCCCCCGCTCACCCACCTACCCCTCCTGCATTCCCACCCTGACATTCCTCTACACTGGGGCATCATCAGTATGAACATTCTTTTATCTACACTGCCCATTATAATAACTACGATTACCCAAAACCAAGGGCTTCTCCTCTCATTTATGCCCAACAAGGTTATCCCCTGCTAAATATGCAGCTGGAGCCATGGGTATTTGTTATGATGGTCCCCATAGATACATGCGTTTGAATGTTTGGGCCATTGAAAATGGCACTATTATTATGGTAGCGGTGGCTAGCCTTGTCGCATGAAGTGTATCACTGTGGGGGCTGACATGAGGTCTTTATGTTCAAGCTTCACCCAGTGTGGAAAGAGAACCTCTTCCCGGCTGCCTGTGGAAGACAGTCTCCTGGTTGTCTTTGGGTCAAGATGTAGAACTCTCAACAATTCCAGCATTACCTCTGCCTGCACACTGCCATGATGATAATGGACGGAGCCTCTGAAACTGTAAGCCACCCCCAATGAAATGCTTCCCTTTAGAAGAGATGTCTTGGGTTTTCTTCACAGCAGTGGAAATTCTAACAAGACATCTGATGAACACAGATGCAAAAATATTCAATGAATCACTTGCAAACTGAATCCAGGAACATGTCAAAAGATCGTCACCATGACCCAGCGGGCTTCATTGGGATGCAGGGGTGAGACAATAGATCAAAATCAATAAATGTAATCCACCATATGCGAAGAAAAATACCCATGATTATGTCATTAGAGGAAGAAAGGACTTCTGACAAAATCCAACACCCTCTGCAATATCTCCTGGAGTGACTAGGGATACAAATGACATACCTCAAAATAATCAAGACAAATTACAACAAACATACATTCAACATCCTTTAGAGAGAAATTTAAAACATTTCCACTGAAATAAGTATCAGGAACAGATTATCTACTCTCTTTATACCTATTCAATAAAAGACTTGAAATCTTTGTTTGCTGTTGGCTTTCACCTCCACCTGTCTCCAATAGGTCCCTCTCTCCTCACAACACTCGGAGGTTTCAGACTTTCAGCTTATGTGGTCCTAGTTGGGTTGTGGTTTTCCCACAGGCTTCCCAGATCTCTGTAGCTTGCTTTCAGACCATTCTCTGGAACCCTGTCATACTCGGGAGAGACGTAACTACTCAGCCCCGAGGCTCTGGCCAGCTTTTGTACTCAGCAAGGGCTTTTTTTTTTTTTCAACGTTTAAAAATTGGATATTCTCTGCATTTACATTTCAGATATTATCTCCTTTCCCACAATCTCATCCCCTCTCCCCCTCCCATTGCCTCCGTGAAGGTGCTTCCTCTCCCAACCACCCTCTCCCACCTCAGCACCTTGGTGTTCCCCTACACTGGGAAAACCAGCCTTTGCACCCACACTTTGGTCTTCCTTCTTGAACTTCATATGGTCTGTGAGTTGCATGGTGGGTATTCTGAGCTTTGAGGTGAATCCACTTATCAGTGAGTATAGCATGTGTGTCCTTTTGTGACTGGATTACCTCATTCGGGATAATATTTTCTAGTTCCATCCATTTGCCTGCAAAACTAGCTGACTTTCACATGGTCCTTCTTGCAGTTTCCTGCTCCTTTACTAGGAAACCACCTTCCACCTGGGTTTTTCAGACTTTAATCTTGGATTCTAAGATCCCATAGGTTGGATGTCATTTGTAAACACATGATTTTCCACCTATACCCTAGTTCTCAAGTAATGATCCAAATACTTATTATTTATTGATAAAGTACCTAGGCCATAAGCTAGGTCATATTATATTAACCTGTTTATACATGGCTGACAGCCTCTCTTGAGTTTCACACATCTGACCTTCGCAGAGTCTGGGTGGCAAATATTTCATACCTGATTCCTTTTCGGAGTTCCTCTCTCTTCAAGATGTCCTATAGGCTATATGAGTTGTATTGACAGATGATGTTTCTTGGTAGTACATGAGAAAATATCCCTAGAGATAACCAAAACAATTCTAAGTAATAAATGAAATACTAGAGGCTGGAGGTATCAGCATCTCAAGTTCTGCTACTGCACAAAACTCAACCCCAAATGAATCAAAGACATCAACGTAATGCCAAATACACTGAATTTGACAGAAGGTGGGGTGTAGAATAGTCTTGAGCTTGTTGGCACAGGAAAAGACTTCCTGAACAGAACACTGATAGCACATGCACTAAGAACAACAAATTAAATAAATGGGACCTCATGAAACTGAAAGCGTCTGTAGAGCAGAAAGCTGAGGATAGATCTACCTAAACATCCTGCTCTACTACCCTTGAGCCTATACCCCAAAGTACTGTAGGTCCTTCTACAGAGACAGTTGCTCATCCCTGTTCACTGTTGCTGTGTTTATAATAGCCTGAAATTAGGAGCAGCACATTTGTCCATTCATAGGTGAATGGATAAAGAAAATGCAGAATATTTACACAACGGAATATTTCTCAGCTGATTACTGTGGAATTCACAGGTAAATGGATGGTGCTTGGTAGAAAAAAAAATCATCCTGAGTGAGAAATCCCAGAACCAATATCAGAAATATGGTGTATGTTTACTTACCTGAGCACATTAGATGTTAAGTGTTTGATAAATGGGTTACAATCCGTGTAACTACAAAGTGTAGGTAAAGGGAAAGGGTTAGGTGTGTGAGGGGCATGATCTCCTCAAGAAGGGGAAATACAATGTATAGTTAGGGATTGATGAACAAGGATTTAGAAGCAGAAAGCTAAAATGAGGGGCAAGGGGGATATGAGGAGGAAGTCTCAAAAAAGCCCAACAGAGTCTTTGTTCTCTGGTTAAGTCTTTTTTTTTTTTTTAAGATTTTTATTTTATGTATGTGAGCACACTGCAGCTGTCTTCAGACACACCAGAAGTGAGTATCGGATCCCTTTACAGATGAATTTGATCCACCATGTGGTTGCTGGGAATTGAACTCAGGACCTCTGAAAGAGCTCTTAACGATTGAGCCATCTCTCCATCCCTCTGGTTAAGTCTTATCAAGAACATTTTGAACAAACATACCAACTTAGAAAGCAAAAATATAAAATATTTGGGTATTAAAGCAGCACCAGGAATTAAAATGGAGCTTAATCCTGTGTTCTGGGAGATAGAAGATTAAGGGAGTGGTAACATGATTCTACCAAGCTAAATTTAGATCCAGGCATGGTGCTACACACCTTTAATTCCAAGAGACAGTCATGCAGATCTCTGGGTTCAAGGTCAATCAATAGAGCAAGATCCAGGACAGCTAAATTTAGGCAGTAAAGGAGCTGGAAAACAGAAAGCTAAAATAATGTAATAAAACAGGGGTAGGGGGTAATGTTCTAGCTCCTACAAGCAGCAGAACTCCTTAGCTTTGGCTCTGGCTTTAGAGTGAAAAGTGGAAGCGACCAGTGGGACAATTGATCCTGGTTAGCTAGAACTAATACACTGGTGGTGATTAAGAAGGGACCAGCATCACTGGGGTGAAATCTTCTGGGAAGTGTTTACTGAGAGCACAAAGAAGCTGTGTTTCAGAGGTAGCCAGGGTTGTACCTTGTGCTGCAGCTGGACTTGGTAATGTGTAAGAGTCACCCAGGTGGTACTGGTTTTGAAATCATGAAGTTGCCATGAACAGCAGCTGAGATCTGGCACTGTGAGAGGCCATGAAGGCTGTTGGTAAAGGTGCAGCCTCAGTTGTATTTGAAGCCCAGGACTGAAGGGGACATGAAAAAAAATTGAGGCTCAGCACCATGAAGAGAGCCTATGAGATGCTTTTGGTGAAACCCAATTATAGCAGAAGACCCCAGTGTGTTGGAGATGCCAGTACCATGGGATGATCACCAAGAACAGCAGCAACGATGGAGTGGATCTTCTTGAGCTCAGAGTGCTACGGAGGGCAGAGCTGGAGAAATGACGTCAGCCCTTTGCAGCCCAGAAAATCATGTGTGAATCCCAGACACTGAAACAAGAAGCTGTAACACTAAAGTTTCCTAGGAGACCCCAAGATGTTTGAGACGCCAGAGTCATGGGCAATCTGTTGAAGAAAGTTGCTTATACGGGATGAAACCAGCCCAGGAGGAAGAAGTTTGTTGCAGTCACCAAAGATGGAAAAGGAGTTGGGAGATCTGAAGACTGCTTTGACATCAGACATGAAGATGCAGAGTTTCTAGTTTTCCCAGCTGGTTTCTTGTCTTGCTTTGGGGATTATAGTTAAGTGATTATATGAATCTCAGAAGAGACCTTGAACTTCTAATATTGTTGAAACTACTATATACTATGGGGGCTTTGAAAGTTAGACTGAATGTATTTTTTATTACCCTGTGGCTAGGTATGGCCCCATAGACTCATGTGTTGAACAAGCCTATGGGGGGGGGCAGGGAATGGAATGTAGTAGTTTTTATATTCTTGGTCAAGGGAGTTGCACTATTTGGCGGTGTGACCTTATTGGAGTAGGTGAGTCACTATGGGCACGGGCTTTAATACCCTAGTCCTAGCTGCCTAGAAGTCAGTCTTCCACTAGCAGCTTTTGGATGAGGATGTAGAACTCTCAGCTCTGCCTGCACCATGCCTGCCTGGATGCTGCCATGCTCCTGCCTTGATGATAATGGACTGAACCTCTGAACCTGTAAGTTAGCCCCAGTTAAATGTTGTCCTTATTAGAGTTGCTTTGGTCATGGTGTCTGTTGACAGCAGTAAGATCCTAACTAAGACAGTGTCTTCTAAGATTGAGATTCTCTCTTCCCCCTATTGTATTCTGTTGGTGGTGCCATTTGCAGCTCCCGATCTCTTTCCTAAGTTGTCTGTCTCCAGGGTTTCCTCCCTTTGTGTTTTCTTTATTGTTTCTATTTATGTTTTTAGTTCTTGTGCCACTTTGTTCAATTTCTTCCCCTGCTGATTGGATTTTCCTGTATTTCTCTAAGGGGTTTATCTGTTTCTTTAAGAGCTGTTTGGGTGTGTTTTCCTGTATTCACAAGAGTTTGTTATGTCCTCCTTAAAGGCCTCTGTCATCTTCATGTGATGGGATCTTAAGTCATTATCTTGCTTTTTGTGTAACCCAGAGCTCTCTGTGGTGGGAGAACTGTGTTCTGAGGGTGACAATTGCATTGGGTTCTGTGGTTTATGATCTCGCTCTGGCCTCTGGCTATCTGGTTCTCTCTGGTGTTAACTGGCTTGGGTGTCTATGACTGGAACAGTTTTCCTTGTAGGCAGGTAGAGCTCTGTGACCTGAGATAGCAGGCAATGTTTTCTCTGGTTAGGGTAGGGCTCAGATGCCCTGGTTACTGGAGAATGCCTGTGTCCTTGGTCACTTAGGACCTCCTGGGAAGAATGCAAGTTGCAGTGTTTGGGCAGTTATAGGTGTTGATCTGGCCTTGGTGGGGAAGTGGGTCAGAAGGAAGGTGGAGCTGGGGGAGAGTAGGGGAGGGGAGTTCCTAAGTCAGCTGGGTTACTGTGGGTGTTCCAGCTGGTATGGGTAGTTGGAAGAAATTCTCACCTGTGTTCTTGGTCATTGAAGAACTCTGGGAAGCACACAGGCTTCAGCCTTTGTTAGGTTTTTTGCAAGCATTTACCTCAACATTATTCGTCTGTAGCTCACTGAATTCACATCTGCTCCTTCTTACATGTTAGCTAGAACTCACAAATGATCTCTGTGGTTCTGACATTTTTTGGACTGAAACTTTTTCTTGTAGATTCAGTAGGATTGCTTTTAGGAAAGATTTCATTTCATGTATAATTCTCTCTCTCCTCTCTCTCTCTCTCTCTCTCTCTCTCTCTCTCTCTCTCTCTCTCTCTCTCTCTCTGTGATGTTTTTGTTTCTGTGTCTGTGTATTTTAGATCCTCATGGAAGCTAGAAACATTGGATCCTTCTAGAACTGGAGTTGTAGGTAGCTGTGACCTTCCCTGTGTGGATTCTGGAAGTAACATCACTCCTTTGCAAAGTGTAGTGTGCATTTTTAACTGCGGAGTCTTCTCTCCAGCCTCATCACTGATTTGTGTCTTCATGAATATATTGTGGTGAGATGTCGCACGCCCCTCTTCCTGCCGGCAGGAAAAGGCGAGCAACAACAGGATTCTTCTGCGAACAACCTTTATTGTACAACACTCTGAGCAGGGGACCACGTGGAAGGAATATGCACTGCTTATATATGCCCAGGAGACTTGTGTCGCTACCTGATTGGTGCACCCTCCAGAAACTCATTAGCATACCCCAAGAGCAGGCTGTGACGTCTGTTGCACATGTGCACTACGTCCATTGGGCTGGACAACAGCTCTGTTTGCTGAGTCATTGGCGGGAAGCCGGCGCCATGTTTGGGTGTGGCACAAACGGCTCTCAACAGTGAGAGGTGATATGTATCTCTCCAGGTCTGTCCATTTCCACTAGGCTACCAAATTCCTAACATCCACATGCTTATAAAAATCTGATCCTTTGCATTTCAGTAGTATCCGACTTGAAGTCTTTATGCCAACGATATTGTCTGAGTCTTACATCTCTTTCTCTAAGTTGGTCTAGATGGAGGGTTTTTCAACTTAGTTTCTCCCTTTTATGAAGTGGTTCTGTTTTGCTCACTGCTGTTGTGTTTAAATCAGACGTCTGTCTTCTAGACATTACCATCCTTCTTCCCTATTATCCTCAATGTGCCCTGACTCTTAGGTGTGGTGATTCTGTTGTAGATGTATAATATAGAGCCAGGAAACCTGTGATGACGTGTTTGTCACATTTAGACATGTTGCAGTATCTTCATATGCTGCTACTTTGTGGTGCCCAGATATGAGATTCAAGTCATTTGGGACAGCCCACAAATAACGATTTAAAAGAGTGCTAGGCCACGACCCCCAAATATAGTAATATAAAATATTCAATTAAAACAGATAGGAATGCCAGTAAATAAGTAGATTCAAACACACATAGAAGAGTGTGTATTCTAGATGTGCATTCTATAAAATATGTGAATATAGAGTATGCATTCTAAAGAATAATAGACTAGAATATACGTAGAGGAGTGCTAATGAACAAAATACTGAATAGTGCTCCGAGTGCAGTATGTGGGGACTAAACAGTCAGCACTACGAACCTAAATGAGTTAAAAATCCCAAGCAGAAAAGCACTACATGTTTGATTATAAACACTCCACCTACTTAACCACGCAAAGGATAATACAGAAGCTAAAATATAAAGGATTACAGTACATTTAATATAAAGATGTAGCAAAAAGACTTAGAATGTTCTCTAAGAGACAGTAAAGCATTCAGGATATTGCCATTTCCTTTGCTTGCCCTTCAGAGGTTAAGTACCTATTGCAGATGACACCGTGTATTTCAGACACAGGGCCCAGAGACATCTGAGCTGGAGACGACTAGAATGCCTTCCGTGGCGTGTATCCGAAGGTGCCACGAAAGCTTCTAAAGAAAGGAAGTACGTGCTCAGTAGTCCTATCCGGCTCTGATGCCCATGAATTTCATCAATGGTCATCACACTACAGAAATCCTAAGGCTGCAAGAGCAGAGCACACACCTCACATACTTTGTAGTAATCAGCAGTTCTCTAGTTAGACTTAACATGTGATCAGCAAGGAGAAATTGTATGTGACATGGGAAACCTCGATATTTATTCAGGGCTAGTGAAGTCATGAGACTTGGAGGTGAATGATCACCGTCATTGTATTAATTAACATAATTCCTAAATTCATTCTAAATATCTGTCCTTCATCACACAGAAGTTCTTGCCTCCTATCGTAAAACCTTCTTTTTGTAACAAACAGAGATGACTAAAGAAAATCGGAAAAAAATGCAGATTCAGGAGCCCAGTCGCAATGTATGAGTGATTCCCAAACCTGATGTTTAGAAAACATTGAACGATAAAGCAGAAAGATTGTAGGAAACCAGAAAATAAGGGTGAGCACGTAACTGGGTAACATGTCTTTGTCCATCATTTAATTTAGTCTGACAGTCCTTTATTTCAAAATGATCATCACATAGTTATCTCTCTATATTTATATTACAATATTCAAGGCACAGGTGCAAACAAGACAAGGAAAAATGAAGGAATCAATTGTGAAACAGTGAGTGATAGAGAAGAGAGTTACCCAACTGTTAAGAACCCGGAAACCTGGTTATTTATTTTATGTGGATGATTTATTGTATATCATGCTATATTATGCAAGTTAAATATAAAGAGAAATATATGACATTGTTTCATTTAGAAGTAGAATGTATGTTAAAGTGCTAGCATTTATTTATTGACGATACATGATTTCATATGTATAAGGAAGCATTGTATTTCTCATTAAGACTTGATGTTAGACAGAAAGTGAAAACCCATAGTTTAAATAATATTAACAAAATATGAAGTAAAAGAGTCATAATTATTTTCCTGTTGCCATGATGACCAAGTCTACTCATAAAATAAATATTTCAAAGGGAGGCTCACAATTCCCATGGGATGGAATCCATGACTATCATGGTCAGAAGCCTAACAGTGGGCAGGGGGGTTGGCATGGCATTGGGACAGTTGTTGAAAGTTTGTATCTAACCCTTAAGCTTGAGACAGATAAAGAGCTAACTGGGAATAATACTGGCTTTTGAAACATCAAAGACCACCCATAGTGAGATATCCTCCAACAAGAACACCCATTTTAATCCATCCCAAACAGTTCCACCAACTTAGGGCCAGGCATTCCAAAGATGAGACTGTGTAGGGAAACATTTTTGGGTAAACCACTATATTCCAGTCATTGGAACATGTAAGCTTGTGGCTGTGTCACAGGGGAACACACATTGAGTCCAACGTGAAAGTCCTAACTGTCATTCACAGTCCCAACACAGTTTGAAAGTCCAAAGTCTCTTATGAGACTCAAGGCAATCTCTTATTTGTAACTCCTTGTCAAAGCAAAAAACAAAGCACGTTTCCAACACTCAGAGGCACAGAGTATACGTTACTATCCATTCCAAAAGAGAGGAATCGGGACATAGTGAAGAAATACTGGGCCAAATAAAATCAAAACCTAGCAGGGCAAAGTCTAAATTCTGTACCTTCATGTTTTGACACCAGAAGACTGAGAGGTGTGTACAGTCAGCTTTTTAACTATACTCTCTCTCCCTTTGGCTGGTTTCACTCTCTCTATAAAGCTCTTTTTGGCGTGTGTCCCATACTTCTGGCATCTCCAATATCTTGGCGTCTCCAGTAAAATCTAGGCTTCATTTTCACAGCATCATGCAAGGGCCTTTCAGGCCTCCATGGCTGGCCTCGTTCACTTTTCTTAACCTTGGAGGAAGGTTCTACAACCACCTTTTTTTCTGCATCCTTCTTGACTCAAAGGCCAGAACCAGATCCCTGATGCTGCCAACTTCCGCTGCTGTCTGCTCAGTACTGAACTGTCAAGTACTTGCTTCCCACATACAGAGGCACAGATCCCACACCTTCAGTTCCTTGAATTACATTTGCATGAGCTTTCATTTGTTGCTTTCCTTTGCTGGATGGATTTTCCTTTGCTTTAGGAGAGAGAATTCAGGTATTTCCCTTTTGCAGGTTGAAAGCTTAGCTGGGTGATATCTCACCCTAGAACGATGCCCCATTTATTCCATATCCCATCAGGCCTTTCTTTAAACTACTCACTTCTTTAAGCACAAAGATTAGCTTCAAAACTTAAAATCCTGATTATTCTTTTCTCTTCATATATATATATTTCCTTTTGCACTTTTTACTCATTTTCACTGTAAACCTAATATCCTTTGCCAAAAAAATTCCAAACTTCTCAATTTATTCTCAAGCATATTCAAGGGAAAAAGCAGCCACATTATGTGAAAAATATCCAAGAATGGTTTTTAGCCCAGTTGCTAAAATTGTTTCCATCAAAAGCCATGTGAGCTCGGCCTCCATAGCCTACAATGCTCTCAGCATCACTTTCCTCCAGGTTCCACCTAGGATGGTCTGTGAAGCCCCACCTCAGTTACTTCCCTTGCCCCCAATCCCATAGTCTTTCTCACTCCTTGTAAAAGCAATAGGATCAGGCTGTTACAACACTTTCTCTGATACCAGCTTCTGTTTTAGTTAGATTTTCATTGCTGTGATGAAAAACCACAACAAGGGCAATTTATAAAAGAAAGCACTGAATATGGGAGATCAGAGCCCCAGAGATTTGTAGTCCATGGCCACCATGGCAGGAAGCATGGCAGGAGGCAGGCAGCCATGACACTGGAGTAGTCGTTGAGAGCCTATGTCTAATTCACAGACACGGGTTTGGGGTGGGGGCGCTGGGGATTTGTGACCTCAAAGACAACTTCTGGTACCTCCTCCAAAAAGACTTCAGCCCCTAATCCTGCCCGAACATTTCTACCAACTAGGGGTACGAATTTCAATGTATAAGCCGTTGGTAGTCATTTTTATCCAAGCCATGTAGTGATAGATACAGCATGAGATCCTTGCAGTAACAATGCATTGCACACAGGAGTTTCTCAAAGTGTGAAGACTTTGACATAAGGAGAAAAAAATATGACTATTTACATGACCCAATGTATAGGTTAGTTTGTTCAACTGTAACAACCATTTAACCACACATATATCAAGCATCATTTAACAACCTTTAGATTTGCACTCTAAATTTTAGTTTGGAACAGAAATATTGACCATGTATTTACCTCTGAAGTAAAAACTTTTGACTGGAGGGGAAATGAAAATTATGAGATATAAGAGTTTTGTGCCTTGATTAGATTCTGGGTCATGTAGCCATATTTAGAAAAACCTGTTGATTTGTTTACTTGAATCTGTTGATATTATCTTCTCTTAATGGTAATACGATTAAAATGATCAAATACTGTAGCTTTAAAATTGAAGTACTGTTTTATAAAGATTTTTTTCTAAACTTTGCATAATTAAGTTGTAGATACCGTGGGTTCCTGGAAATGGTATAGATTTAAATCAAGTTTGATTTCAAGGGAGCCTATTCTAGAGGACCTCATTGGAAACTTGATGTGAGGGATTAGACAGTCAGAGGAAGGAGAGTCATGACAAAGTCAACACTCACCCATGGGAAACTAAGTAGGACACCATGGAAGGAACCACAGAGGACAGAAACTCTCTACCTTCCCGTGTGCAGGGGTGGTGGTGGATCTCATTATTACACCTGAATGTACTCCTCCAGTGCTAAAATGGAACACACAGTGACCTTGGAGGTGAGCACTCCACTGGGTAAATAGTGATTTAATAGGCTTCTATTGAGAATGTTTATTTCTTTACTAAGGAATTTATATAGGAAAGACTATTACTCCATACATTCTTTAAAACCTATAGAAACTAATAATGTCTGGGATTATAAGACATATCTATTTAATCCTTCAATAATGAAAAGAATTGTTTGCAAAATATAACATGGATTTAACCACTATCAAGCTAAGAGATCAAAGAAATGCCAACTGTTTCTTTACTTTTCTGAGCATTCTGATGAAGTACGGATTTATCAGTCATGGTCAGCAGCTCTCCTAGACCCTATAGAATTTCAAAGAAACCCTATCAAAAGGAATTGGTAAAGCCCTGAGCAGGATAGCTGCAGAAATTCTGCATTCAGTATTTATAACAAGTCCAGAATCGATCAACTTCTGCAACATTGACTACATTTGCAACTGAATTAATCTTGGATCCTCAACTAAGCAAAGTTATGAAGATTCCACAAACAGATAAGGGCATAGTTCTCTTCAAAGCTACCTCTGCCCAATCAAAGCAGTTCTCAGTCCGTTCCAGACTGTTTTTATCTCTCTGGATCTTCCTGAGGAACCCATATCTTCACATTCTTCCTCCTCAGGAGTGTCCTGCATGGCTCTCTGAAGAAACAGCTTGAGAGACTTCTTTTGGAATCTATGATGTCTAACAGAGCCAACAAGAAAGTAAATGATGGGGTTGGCACAGCTGTTAACACAGGACAGAAATACTGTCACAGGATGAAAAACACAAGGTACAACATAATAAAATTTTCCAGTCCACACTAAGAGGAACCAATAGATCCCATAGGGCAGACCAAAGAGCAGGAAGACCAACACTGTGAGCACAATGGTCACATACAACCTGGTCACGGGAATCTTGTGTAAGCCACAGAAGAAGACAGTAATTACCAAGGCCAGACTGGACCCCAAGAGAACCACAAACAAAACAATTAGCCATGCAGTAGTGATTAAATCAAATGTCTTACACCAACCAGGGCGACTGGTATCAGATAGGAAGCCACATGCATTTCCTTCCACAAGGCTCAACACTAGGGACAAGACCCAAAGCAGGGTACATATGACAGCTGATGTGTGTCTTGGGCGTTGGCAGCGATACCAAATGGGCCACATGACAGACAAGCATCGTTCAATGCTGATGACACTGAGGACGCTCAAGCCACAAAGATAAGCAAAGTTTAACACAACAAAGGCAAATGAAGGGAATTCCGTGGGAATCGTGTAGATTTTCAAGATCATATGAAAACAATATCCAATTTGAAAGCAAATGAAGAAAAAGTCAGCACCAGCCAGGTTGAGGATGTAGACAGAGAAGGCATTTCTGCGCATCTGGAAGCCCAGGAGCCACAGCACTGTGGCATTTCCAAGAAGCCCAACTAGGGCAACGATGAGGGAGAGCAAAATCATGGTAAAAGACACTGCTTCACAAAATGACATTCCAGCTTGGTTGCTTTCGTTCACAGCTGTGATGTTAGTTGTATACTCTAGGATGTTTAGATCCTCTCTTAGGAGATTTTCGGCCTCTAGGATGTTTAGATCTTCTCTTAGGAGATTTTCGGCCTCTAGGATGTTTAGATCCTCTCTTAGGAGATTTTCGGCCTTGTTTCTGGAAAGAAAATCAAGACATGAGCACATGTTTACTCTCGGATTCTCAGGATCGCCCATTTGTGTTAATGGTTTTCCTGGTTCATGAGGTGGGGTAACAGGGTTGTAGAGATAGTTCATTGAAACCAATATTTCCAGACCCTTGATTTAAACCTAACTTATATTTGGGTTCTCTACAACCCATATCCTATCTCGATATTAGAGCAGTTGATGGCCCCACTTACTCTATACCCACCAAGTGTCTCAGGCTGTTTTCAAACTCCTGTCTGAAGACAAACTCTTTCTCAGAAGGAAATAAAACTCTCCACCCTCATTTTTTTCTGTGCTAAGGCTGGTTCTTTTCTGTCTGGGATACTTAGTCTTAGTATGATGATTCAGCATACATTTCATGACCTTCATGTCCATATTTTCCCATCTCTAGCCCACCCCTGGCTTCCAGACTGAGAGCAGCAGCTGCTGGTCCTGCTTCCTGCTCCTTTGTGTTTCCTGTCCCTGTGTCACAAGTATCTGTCTCTCCCTAAGGGCACAGTGAATTTTCATTGAACAAATAGATTAAATGAAACAAGAACCCTGAAGTAGATGTACATTTAGAATAAATGGGTTTTTTTTTTTTGAAAATATTTTAAAGCAACTTCAGTGCCACAAAATACATACGAAATGACAAAATATTATTGTTGATGATTTTGTCAGTGGACATCTCTCTTGTTCTCGAAAAATGGCATTCAGAGATGGCTAATCACGGCCTTTGTTATTCTCCAATCCCAGGAGGGGGCTACAGGATGCATAGTGACACATTTCAAGCAGAGATTGAGGGCAAAACCAACCAACCAAAGACTGCCCCGATTTGAGACCTGCCCATGCAAGAGAGCCAACCCCTGACAACAGTAACGATGCCCGGCGATGTACACAGAAGAGCCTAGCATAACTGTATCTTGAAATACTTCGTCCTGTAGCAGATGGAGGCAGATGCAGAGACCCACAGGGAAACATTAGGTGGAGCCTGGTGAGTCTTGTAGAGTCGTGGGTGATAGACCCGAGCAAATAGAAGCGGTTAAGGAAACCACAAAAACAAAATCCCACAGAGACAGCTAATCTGGGACCCTAGGGGCTCACAGAGCCTAGATCACCAGCCAGGAGCATGCAGGAGCTTGAACATGACTCCCATACATTTGTAGTAAATACAATGATCTCCACGTGGCTCCCCTAACAAGTGGAATGGGGTGGGCTGTGGACTGTCTTAGCCTCTGTTCCTGCCATTAGCCTTTTTTTCCCTCTACCTGTACTTTCTGGCTGGGCCCTGGTGAGAGAGTTTCTGTATAGTCCTGCTTAGATTTGATGCCCCAGGGTAGAGTGATATCCAAGGAGGTTCTCCTTTTTTGAGAATATGAGGAAGGAGCAGTTGAGGAGAGTTTTGTAAGAGTGGGACTAGAAAGAGAGGAGCAAGGGGGGGGGGCTGTGATCGCGATGTAATGTGAATAAAAGATATGTACAAAAATAGTGGTAATGTTAAAGGATGCGAGGGCATGTGTCCCTTTACTTCCACTGGAAAACTTGCCAGAAAAATAGTTCCTTTCTATGCAAATGTCTAAAGTTTGGAGACCATGGAAAGATGTGTTTATACCCTTAGTGCAAACAACTGCCAATCAAGCCGCATACCCTTCTTGATATGAAGCATTAAGCACTTTTCTCCTGCATGTTGCAGAGACTGAAGGAAAGATCACCCAGAGACTGCACCACCTTGGGATCCATCCCATATACAGTCACCAAACCCAGATAATATTGTGGATGCCAAGAAGTGTATGCTGACAGGAGCCTGATTTAGCTGTCTCCTGAGAGGCTCTGCCAGAGCCTGCCAAATACAGAGGCAGATGCTCTCAACAAATCATTGGAGTGAGAACAGAGTCCCCAATGAAGGAGTTAGAGAAAGAACTGAAGGAGCTGAAAGGGTTTGCAACAATAGGAAGAACAACAATATCAACCAACCAGACCCTCAGAGCTCCCACGGACTAAACCACCAACCAAAGAGTACAGATGGAGAGACCCATGGCTCCAGCTGCATATGTAGCAGAGGATGGACTTATTGGGCATCAAGGAGAGGAGAGGCCCTTGGTCCTGTAAAGGCTCGGTACCCCAGTGTAGGGGAATGCCAGGGTGGGAAGGTGGGAGAGCCCTCTCATAGAGGCAGGAGGAGGGGGAATGGGCTAGGGGTATTCCAGAGGGGAAGCCAGGAAAAGGGATGACATTTGAAATGTAAGTAAAGAATACACATATACATATACATATACGTGTACGTGTACGTGTACGTGTGTGTGTGTGTGTGTGTGTGTGTGTGTGTGTAAACAATACCAAAAGTAATGGATCAGGAAAGTGGTCTAGTAAGAATGGAGGAGGAAGTTTACAGAGATGTGTTAGCAGTAAGAGGTGGGAGGGGACAGTAATTGGAGAACGTCATATAGAGAAATCAAATTATCAAATAACAAATATAATCAATGAATAAAAGTTGCAACCCTGGAGCAGCAGAACTACACTTAACATCCACAGTACTATCCAACACTTGGTCCAGATGACTGCTTCTCTGTGAACTTGGACAAAGCTCCACACTCTGACTGCTTTTCTTGACTGGAGTTGGCGTTAACCCATTGTATTACTTTCCCTAAATATGTACATTATCCTTAACTATGTTCTTCTCAGTCACTCATTTTTAGACCATCTGCCGTCTATTGAGAAAGAAATGCACAGAGATGAAAACCTTTCTGGTGCACCCATATGCCTGCTAAGTCAAGGGGAGTGGCAGGATTCTCGCAATAGCAGAATGCTCCATTAGTTGAGATGAGAGAAGAATGGGGAGAAATTACAAGAAGTAACCACAGTGTTCCCACCTTGCACAGTCAAGTCTGCCAGTCTGAAATGACTTCTGCATCTTCTGTGTTTTCAGGAGACAGTCCTTGGAATCTCCACTTCAAGGTATGGTTATAAGGCAACAGACCGAGAAACAGATAGAGAAGAGTTTTGGGGAAAGGGTGTCATAAAGCCTCTTACCTTCCATTCATTTTTCCTATGGGATGTGGTGTCAAAGAGCAGAGCTCCTGGAATCGGCTGTCAGTGTGAAACACGTCTGCAGAGCATGGATGGCAACACGGCTGGTACTTGATGGCGGCTTATCAGAATGTCAGAAAGCCTTGTGGTTTCCTGTACACGGATCTGCTGGCACATGAGTGTCACCCCTTTGGTCATGCTCCTCACCAGACTGTGTTTGGACATTTGGCCTGGCTTCTCTCTCTCATCCTCTGATCCTGCCAGCGCCCCTCACTTCCCTTCCCTGTCAGTTGCAGTTGAAGCAAGAACTTGCCTATTAAGTTAGTCCAGTTAACCATCTTTCCCAAGGGACTTCCAGGTGCCGGGACTGCAGACAGGCTGCCAACCAGCAGCAATGTGAATAGTAGGATTTGAACCCATATCCTCACAATTGCAGGATAAGGATATGAACCACTGAGCCCCACCCCACGACTATCTAGGAACATACTTTTGCCCATCACCTCCAGACTGCAGCACGCATCCTTCTCTTTAGAGACCCACTCTCCCCTACTCTCCCCTACTGTCCCTCCTCTTCAGAGAAGGGTGAGCCCTCTGTGGACACCACTTCCTACCAGCACTTCAAGAAGCAGCACAACTAATTATTTCCCTCTCACACTGAAGCCAGACCAGTGTCGCAGCTAGAGTAAGGGGATCCAATGGCCGTCAACAGGGTCAGAGACAGCTCCCGCTCCAATAGCTCAGGGACACACATGGCCACCAAGAGCCACATCTACAAATGTGGAGAGGGCCTATGTATGGTGAATTACGGTTCTTTATTTGGTGGCTTAGTTGACTCAGTAGGTCTTCTTATGGTGTCCTTGACACCTCCAGCTCTCTTAATCCATCCGCTGACTGTTCTACAAGTCTCTGCAAACTCCAGCTAGTGTTTGGCTATGTGTCTCTGCCTCTGTTTCCACCAGATGCTGGATGAAGACTCTCAGGGAACAGTTATGCTAGGTTCCTGTCTGAAAACACATCAGAGTACCATTCATAGTGACAGAGGTAGGCTCTTTCCCATGGGATGTTTCTCAAATTGGGAAAATGGTTGGCCACTCATTTCACCTCTGCTCCTCCTTTGTCCCCTCACATCGTGTAGGTAGGACATATTTTGGGCCAAAGGTTTTGTGGGTGTTTCTTTCTTCCACTGGAAGTACTACCCTGGTCAAAGAGATGGTCACTTTAGCCACCATATACCCAACAGGTGAAGACTCAATTAGGGTCATCCACATAGATTCCTGGGAGCCTCTTCCATGCCAGGTTTCTGGTTAGTCTCAGAGACACACCCCCACCCATTTCTGTTCACTCTCCCAACCTTCTCTTATATCCCTTTCCAACCCTGGAGCCCCACCCTTTCTCCCCTCTTCCACCTCTCTCCCATCCAGTGCCTGTGCTCTGTAAGTGTCTGATGTCAATTTTATATGTCCTTCTGAGTGCTATTCAAACATCCTCCCATGAGCTCTCCCTTGTACTTAAGTTTTTGGGGTCTATAAATTGTATCCTTTAAGGCTAATATCCATCAATAAGTGAGCACATACCATTCATAACTTTCTGGGTTTGTGTTGCTCACTTGGGATAATAGTTTCTAGTTCCATCAGTTTGTCTGAAAATTTCCTGATGTAATTTTTTAAATGTCTTAGTAGTGTTCCATTGTATAAATGTACCACATTTTCTTTAGCCATTATTCAATTGAGGGGCATCTTTTCCCCCAATTTCTGAATACTACAAATGAAGCTGCTACACGCCTAGTTGAGCAAGACTCCTTGGTATGCCCAGGAGTGGTATAACTGGGTCTTGAGGTGGATCTTTTCCCAATATTCTGAGAAAGCGCTAAATTGATTTCAAAAGTGTTTGTATGGGTTTTCAGTCCCACCAGCAATGGCGGAGTGTTCCCTATGCTATATTTTCTCATTCTCATATTCCATCACCTGAGCTTTTGATCTTAGCCATTTTTTTAAGAGTAAAAAGGAATCTCGGCGTTACTTTGATTTGCATTCCCCTGATTACTAAGAAATTTCTTTAAGCGCTTCTTGGACATTAGAGATTCCTTTGTTAAGATTTCTCTGTTTATTTTATCCTATTTTTAATTGTGTTATTTCATTCGTAGGTGTGCGGTTTCTTGAGTTCTTTATATATTCTGGATATTAGTTCCTCTGTTGTATGTAGGGATGGTGAAGATCTTTTCTCATTAACTAGTCTACTCTTTTGCCCTATTAATTGTGTTCCAGTTTAATGAGCTCACATTTATTTAATGTTGGCTTTTTGCCTGAGGTATTGCTCTGTTTAGAGAGTTATCTCCCATATCAGAGAGACTTGATAATGTCTCCTATTTGATAATGTCATTGCCCCACAAAGCATATCTGTTTACCCAAAGCAGACATTTTATCACTGCCCCACTATTTCCATGCCTTTCTAGGGTCCATGGCAGAAGACCAGTTCCACATTCACCCTCCAGAGGAGTGTGACACATGTGCTCTGTAGAGCTGACTAGTCACTCTTAGTGACTTAGAAGACCCATCCAAGATATAATAAAGAGATTATGATGAAGGTTCATTAATGTAATGTCACCTTTTACTGAAGCAGGTGCAAAGAGAGTCAGTCATACTTTGTGAGTACAAAATAGGGACAATTACATGGAGACCCTTTTCTTATCTTGTGTATTGCAAGGGCCTATTTCCTTGTACATGTTATAGGGGACAATCATGAAACATACACTCGGAAAATAAATGATGGAGAAAAGGAAGGAAAATTGAATGAAGGATGAAAAGAAGAGACCGAGGAAGGAAGGGAGGGTGAGAGGGAATGAGTAATGGAAGGGAGAAAAATAGGGAGTCTTATTGTACTTGAAAACAATGAGTCAATATGATGCTAATATTTCACATTCATAAGCTGTGTTTGTGAGATGTTTATTCATAAATACTTATTCATGTTATGCTCCTTTCCTGCCCTCTATTTCCCACTTCTCATCGTTGGGAGCCCCATTTCTAACTTACAAACAACTTTTTCATATTCATGTCTTTTTCTCCAGAGTTAATCTAGAGTGATCTGTGTAAAAATGGGCTTGTGACTTGGCATCACAACCTGATAGGTTGAAGGGAGCTAATCAACTTGATAGACTGATTTTTCCTCTTTCGGATTCAGATGTCTGTCAGTGGCTCAGTGGCAAGGGGTGTGGGGTCCCTTTCTCTATTCAAAGCTAGCAGTTTAGTGGATCCAAGTTGTGTAGATCCAGTGCCAGAGGACACAATGTCTCTGACTTTATGTTGACATCACCATGATATGTTTGTATTATGGCATTTCACAGCCCTTTTTTCTATCTCTATCTCTCATTTTATTTTAGCCTTCTGTATGGCAAGATGCTCCAAGCCTTAAGGGAGTCATACAGATGCTTTGTTTAGGACTAAGTCTTGTTCTATTCTTTATTCTGAATACCATGAACAGCCATGGGTCTCTGAATAACCCTCCATTCACTACTTTTTCTCCCAGTTATCAGCTATATTTTATTTTATAATTGAACAACTTTATTTTAAAAAACAAAGATAAATGTATAGATTTTAAGCATTTTTGCATAAAAGTATATGAATACATTTTTGTCAGTACTTGGTTTTTTTAAAGGTTTGATAGTGTGCATTAAGATCTTAACTAGTTACAATGAGCATAAAGTACCAACAGGATGTAATCTGGAATTAGTCAAAGTTTTCTTGGTGTGTAAAGATTAAGCATAATAGTTTTTCATTTCCTTTTTTTTCTTGAACTTCATATAGTCTGTGAGTTGTTTCTGGGGTATTCAGAGATTTCTGGGGTTAGTATCCCATTATCAGTGACTGCATATTATGTCTGTTCTTTTGTGACTGGGTTATCTCACTCAGGATGATATTCTCTAGATGCAACCATTTTCTTAAGAATTTCATTAAGCCATTGTTTCTGATAGCTGAGTAGTACCCCATTGTGTAAACGTACCACAATTTTTATATCCATTCATCTACTGAAGGACATCTGGATTCTTTCCAGCTTCTGCATTCACTCCTAAAAGAGAATTCTCAGATTAAGTCTGTGAGTAGTCTTTGAGTTTGCAAACATCAATATTTAAAGTTGTTTTAATACTGTATCAAAGGAGAAAAGAAACAGTAGTCAGTTTGTACTTAGGGCCCAAGACCTTTGCAATTGTGTTGTTTTTTTTAACCTGATTCATGGAACTATACATGAATCTCTACCATGGAAAATTCTCAAATCCAACACAGGAGCAGTTTGTTACTCAAATAACAGTCATGCCATTATTATACCAACAGGTACACCTTGTCAGGCATTTAGGGATTATATTTAGAAAATTCATACGTGGGTAAAGAAACTGTTTCTCATGATGCTGTCATCCTATAATCCTCATTTCTTGAGTTTACAAATGTCAATAATGTTTGTTAAGAGTATGTCTCCCAAACAGAGAGATAGCAGGCAGTGCTATGGAGAATCTCAGGTCATATTTTATAAATTTGTTTAGCAATGCACTGCATTTCTACCACAACTGAGAAGTTAAATGCAAATGGGGGCAGGCCAAGCAGCTGATCTATGAAGGTGAGGCAGAGCAAGCTCGGGGTGACCATTAAATGGTTTTCTATAGGGTTTAATTACAAACTAGCCTGTTACTTTGCCACAGTGACTTGAATGGGCTTTTTCTTCCAATTTGAATATTGGGAAGGAGAATTAATTAAGAAAATTTGTGGAAATGGAAAATGGGAATGTGAATATGCTAAGCAAGATGCTATTGGCTTGCTGAGCAGACTGTTAGTGACAAGATGCACAGTGGATAGGGGTTTCAGTGTGATAACAGCACTGAGTCATTTATATATGTGCACTACAAGATAAACATGCCCTTCCCAGAACCCATGAGGTAACGACTTCTCATATTCTCATTTTACTGCTAAGGAGAATAAAACCCTGAAGATATGTTCCTAGGACATTAACTCATGTTCACAAAACTGTGCACTGTATCTGTCCTGTAGACACACTATCCAGTTATCTTGGCAAACTATACATGGCCGGCGGTGGGGGGGGCATCAACCAAAAATGAGAAGAAAAAATCCAAAAGTTGTGTTTTTTTTTCAACAAATTTCTGAACTATGGGAAGAGGATTTGATCATCTGAGTGGAGAACAGGCAAATAGAGCCAAACACTGTAGGCAGACGGGCACTTGGGTCTTTTCTTTCTTTAGGAAAGTTTTATGTTTTACCCAAAGTGCTGAAGACTCACCTAGAAGTTAGCATCTAATTACAAAGAACTTGTGTTCTCTTTTAGAGATGGGTGTCAGCACTGGGCTGAAGCAGCTGTCACAGAAACTGCAGTCCTACATCATCACTGATAATACTTTGTTTAAAAACCCACAAGGTCCTCTTATCCTCTTTTAGGTCAACCATGTCTTTTTATTTCTTGCAGTGAATGCACTTTACATCTTCACTGATAAATGCATTTTTTAAAAAAATTTGGTCCTTCATTAAACCCGAAACCCCATAAAGTCTAGACCTTGATGCTATATTGAATCTCTGGAATCTAGCACATTCACACTGGGGAATCTGAGGTTCAACATACAACAATGTTTCTGATATCACAAGGTCCAGAGCTGTTCAATAACATCTTAAGTCATCTGGACCCATGTTCTAATTTTACTCATTGCACATCTTTGAGAAATAATAACTGATGTTCCTTCACATGCATGTAGAATTCAACTGTCAACCAGAAGGTTATAGATGCTCCCAAGTCTCTGTAAATGCCCCTCTTCTTCTGCAACATAGTAAGTAAGACAGCAATACCAACCAACCAGACCCCCCACAGCTCCCAGAGACTTAACCACCAACCAAGGAGTACGCAAGGAGGGACTCATGGCTCCAGCCGCCTATGTAGCGGAGGACGGCCTTGTCAGACATCAAGGAGAGGAGAGGCCCTTGGCCCCGTGAAGGCTCTATAGCCCAGTGTAGGGGAATGCCAGGGTAGGGAGGTGGGAGGGAGCGAGTGGGTGGGAAACACTCTCATAGAGGCAGGGGGGATGGGGGGATTCCAGAGAAGAAACTGGGAAAGGGGATAGCATTTGAAATGTAAGTAAAGAAAATATCCAATTAAAAAAAAGGAATTTAAATATCTCAATTCCTAGTTTCTCTTGCTTCTGGACTTGTCAGATTGGATGACAGCCTGCGACTTGAGGCTTATAAATAGAGGTAGACAGAGGTCTTTGAAATATCAAACACAGATTTCTCCTCTAGAATAAGAATGCTGATGCATTTTAGAATTAGGTGGGACAGGGAAGATGAAAAGGTTCTTCCCAGGTGTGTCAAAGTCTACAAAATTTTCTCTTTTATTAAGTCATTCTTCGTCTGTACAGAAACATACCCCATTACTTAATTAATATAAAATAAAGAATACTAGTGCATTCTCACTTTATTCACCTCTCTTCATTCTGTGGCAGCTTTGGTGGCAGTGACACTAATGGAAGACACAATCAACAGGAAAATCCAGTTTGTCGCACTGAGATAAAGTCCTTGGAAACACAAAGTGTGTGGAGACTCCAGGAAGACATAAAATACATCCATTTTTTTTACTAATATTTTATCCTTTCTTTTGATACCCTTCACTGTGTTTCATCGGTAAGTGCTCAGCCAGACTGATTTCTACTGTGTACAGTACAACCACACACTGGCAGTGGTTTGGAAGAGAGCAGCTTGGTGTGGTCTGTCATTATTCTTTGCTTGTCTTTTACTGATGTCCCTCTATCTTTTTTTCTGTCACACTCTGTATCTATTTCTTTGTCTCTATACCTCTGACTCTGTCTCTCCATTTCTGTCTCTGCCCCCACTCGTGTGTGTGTGTGTGTGTTAGCTTGTGAATTAAACATGCTGTAGAATCTTTACCTTCCCAATTATTCAATTCTCATAAATATAGGTACCTACGAGCAATTCTGTTTTCATATAACCTATTTATCTCTTCTGTAACTGTAATGGGAATTTGGGGTTTTTTTGTTATTAGTTTTATTGGATATTTTATGTATTTACATTTCAAATTTTATCCAATTTCCTTCCTCTCCCCTCCCCTGCTTCTATAAAGATGCTTTCACTCCACCCATCCACTCCAACCTCATCACCCCGGAATTCCCCTACACTGGGGAAATGAGCCTTCAGAGGACCAAGGCTTCTCTTATTGATGCCAGACAACATCATCCTCTGCTACACATGCAAATGGAACCATGGGTCTCTCCATGTGTGTTCATTTGGAAGCAATAAAAATATGCAGCATGTTTCTTTCGGTTTTCCTTATATCTTGGTAATGAGCCCACATTGAAAATAGCTCATTTGCCACTTTATTTCCTGTCTTGTGTTTGTGAGGGTCAGTAACACATACTAAGAAAGTTTTAGAAGATAGCTGTAAATAACATGAAAATCAGAGAAACCTAAGGCTAGTGCAATCCTTTGGAAATTTGGCTTCACAAACCATATCTCTACCTAAAACCAGGACCAGAAAACCAAGCCTGGTCATATTACCTGTGGACAGTTCTACGTGCAGGTGCAGTAGGTGGAGCAACTCATTGAAACCCGCCAGCCGCAGCTGAAGAACAGCCACATCCTCCAAAGTAGGAGAGAAGAGGCAGAAGTGAAGACGGGAGAAGTGCAGGAGAAAAAACAAAGTCTGGTTATGATGCCATGGGATCCACTATCACTGAATTGATGGGCATTGGGACATCACAGGGGCATCTGAATGCTTATCCTTTTTCTACCACAGGACATCACATGGGCTCCTGAGAACGCCAGATAAGATGTCTTCTTCTGTGGCGCCATCACCACACTGGAGACCACACGTTTACTTTAGGGTCAAGTGATGGCCTCATGTTTCTAGGAAGCTTGAAGTTTCTATTATGAAATAAGTCTCTCTAACTGAGACATTTCATCCGAGAGTAAGGAAGGTTCTGTGACTCTGACAATCTGAGGCTGCCTTAAAAAGACTCTTGAAATTAAAATGTCTTACTGTATTCAGGTCCTTTAGGGAGCACCAAGGCTATGACTTTTTTATGTTATCATCCATGCTAGGGTGGCCTTTTAAGTATCAGCTTCCCCTGACTCCTCCAAACTCCTATAAGCTGTCCTTTATTCACAACCCATTAGTAATCCCTCATCCATAGTCCTGTAAGACAATCCAATAAACTAATTGGTTCAACAATGAGAACTTTGGTAGAAATTTTACTGTGTGTTTTATGGGTTCACTAGCTGACTGGATGTTAATTTACATCTCCCCTGAAAAGTCACACAGGCACTTAGTGACAAACAAGTCCAACAAAATCAAAGAGGAGTTTGAGAGGAGGGTCTGTGGGCCCTGCAGTGAAAGTAGCTAAATACATCTCACTATCCAAAAATGCACATGAGCCTCTGGGGTCAGATATGGAATGTTACGATTTGAGTGTTGAATGGACTCAATAGGTTTAAATGCTTTACATAGTTCCTCAACAGATCCTGGAGCTATGTGGGGAAATACATGAGGAAATTGCAAGAGCTTTAGCAGTTAGAATAGTTTAAAAGTAAGCCGGTGAGAGGGATGCCTTGTCCCTTCCTGTCACCATCTGCATCCTGTCTTCCACAGTGAGATCCTCCACCTTTTGCGAAGTGCTCTCACTCCCCATACATTCTGCTCAGGTACATGATAACAGTCATGGACTGTACCCTCGAAACATGAAGGTGAGCAAACTCTTCCTTCCTAGTTATTCTGTAAAATTGATTACAGTTGATTAAAAACTAAGCTGATGGCACTGGTGGGCCACAGTTCTGCCTGCTTTCCTAGAGGCCTGTTGCTGTCAGGGACTCCCAGCTCTACCTGTGATACCAGAGGCCCGTTATCATGAGGGACCACAAGGCTGGCAAACACCAAGTACAAAAAGATACATAAGGTCTAGTCTAAGAATGCAACCAACCATTGCCAGGTCAAGACGGCTCCACCAGAGTGCAGAATACCAAATAGATTGTACCAGAAAAGAAAATTCTTCTGCCACATAATAATCAAAACATTAAATATACAGAACAAAGAAGGAATGTTACATTTTATAAGGGAAAAATACCAAGTAACACGTAAAAGCAGATTTATCCTCAACATCTACACAAAGACTCTAAATACTAGAAGAGCATGGGCAGAGATAACTTGAAGGCCTTAACAAACCACATATGCCAGCCCAGACTTCTATATCCAGAAAACTTTCAGTCACCCTAGATGAAGAAACTAAGATATTCTGTGACAAAAATTAAAACAAATTAAACATTTTCCTACCAACCCAGCAAAACAGAGGATAATAGAAGTAAAACTCCAACCCAAGGAGGCTAACTACACTCAAAAAAGCCTCAAGAACACACCACTGAAACTGAAAGTAGACACACCACTACTATTACTACTACTACAACCAACTACTACAACCAACATCAAAATAACAGGAATTAACAAGCATTGGTAAATGTGCCACAGTTTCTGTATCTGTTCCTCTGTTGAAGGACATCTGGATTCTCTCCAGCTTCTGGCTATTTTAAATAAGGCTGCTATGAACATGGTGGAGCATGCGTCCTTGTTGTACATTGGAGCATCTTTCAGGTATATGCCCAGGAGTGGCGTAGCTGGGTCCTCAGGTAGTACTATGTGAAATTATCTGAGGAACTTCCAGACTGATTTCCAGAGTGGTTGTTCCAGTTTGCAAGCCAACCAACAATGGAGGAGATTTCCGCTTTCTCCACATCCTCGCCAGCAACTACTGTTGCCTGACTTTTTTATCTTTGCCGTTCTGACTGGTATGGTAATTGTTGACAGTTCTTTGGCGAGTCAGGGACAGAAAAAAAAGCAGAGATAAATATTATTGCATAGCATAAATGTAAGATGAAGTAAAATCATCATCTTAGTTCATTTCCCATTGCTATGGTAAGTGATAAGACACCATGAACAAGGCAGCTTATAAAAGAAGTGGGGACTCATAGTTCCAGAATGTTAGAGCCCATAACCATCGTGAGAATGACTGTGGCATCAGACAAGCATGCTACTTGAGCAGTAGGTGACAGCTTAGCATGAAGAGAGAGGGAGGGAGGGAGAGAGGGAGGGAGGGAGGGAGGGAAGGATGGAGGGAGGGAGGGAGGGAGGGGAAGAGAGGGAGGGAGGAAGGGAGATGGAGGAGAGGGAAAGAAGCTGACAAATAGAGATGGATAAACAGTAAGATAGGGAGAGTGCTAACTGGGAACTGCACAGGTTTTAAACCTCAAAAGTCTACCCCAAGTGACATCCCTCCTTCAAGAAGTCCTTGCCTCATGATCTTTCCCAAAACATTCCACTAATTTTGGACTTTTCCTTCAAATACATGAGAATATTCAGTCCATTCTCATTCAAACTTGCAGATTCACTCATTGGCCCCCAAAGGCTTGCAGCCATAGGATAATGGAAGATGTGCTCATCCCCACGTCACAAGTCCTACAGTCTATCACAGTCGCATGGCTGTTTACTCATCCCAAGTCTCTGCTCTGGCTCAAGGCAATCTTTTAATTGTAAGCCCTGGTCAAGTCAAAGGAAATAGATATTTCCAATGTACAAAGGCACAGATCATGTATTACCATTCCAAAACAGAGGAATGGGACACAATGAGGAAATACTGGGCCAAAGAAAAATCAAAAACCAATAGGGAAAACTGAATTTTGTAGCTCCATGTCTTGGTGAAAAAGACTGGATGACTCTTTCCTTTCAGCTTTGCAACTGCAACACAACTTCTCTCTCTCTCTCTCTCTCTCTCTCTCTCTCTCTCTCTCTCTCTCTCTCTCTCTCTCTCTCTCATGCTGGCTTCACTTTTTCTTCACTCTTTTTAGTGTGTTTCTCCCAGCCCTGACAACTCCAATATCTTGGTGTCATCGATGAAATCTATGTTTCATTTTCACTGCTTCGCACAGTGGCTTCTCCGGACCTCTATTAAGAGAATCCCCTGCCATGCCCCTGGGCTGGGTGGTTTTCCTTAACCTTGGAAGAAAATTCCACAACCCACTTGCTCCTGAACTCTTATTGACTCAAAGCTACATGGCTGGTGCTGCCATATTTGCTGCCTGCTTAATACGAGACCTGACATCTTGAGGTATCTTTGCATAAGCTTTTATTCATTGCTTTCTTTCGTTGAGTATGTTTGCCTTCGTTTTAGCGGAGTCTTTAGGCATTTCATTTTTGCAAGTTAGAAGCAGAACTGGGCGAAGTCTTGCTTTGGGGCAACAGTCTCTTTATTCCCCTTTCCACCAGGCCTTTCTTTAAACTACTCTTTGAACACAACGCTTAGCTTCAATATTAACTTTCCTGGTGCTCTTTCTCCTTTTGGTGTTTGAATTTTGTGATTCTTCTCTGCCTGCTTGCTATTTTTTTTTAATGGGTGACCTATTTCACTCTGCAAACAAAATTAGCTAAAAACTTTTCGATTTGTCTTCAGCCCTGTTTTTAGGACAAGGGCAGAAAGCAATCTTGTCTTTTGCAAAATATCACAGTGACCTGTCCCAGCCCTGTTGCTGTCATTGTTCCCACTGAGACTCTTTAAGGTAGCTTTATAGTCCATGCTCTTTGCAGCATTTCTGTCTTCCAAGCTCCCACACAAGGTCCACTTGTAGCAACTAAGCCTTCATATCCCAATGTCCCCAAGTCTTCAACATTCCCTCCAAAAGCAACATACTCACACCTATAGCAGCATCTTCCCAGTCTCTTGTACTAACTCATGTACTGGTCCCTTTTCTACCCCCCCCCCAAGGAAACTTCTACAAAAAGCAATTGGGGGCTCTTGATTCCATCATGTCAGCTTAGTATGAGGCCAGCAAACATGTAGGGATGACATTGTGCTGATTGCATACATTTGATCCACAAGTAAGACAGACAGACATCACCAGCCCTCCCCCCAAACTCAGGACAACCTATGGAAACAACATGTTCTTTTGAAACTCAAAGTGCACACCAAGAGACACGTGTCCTCCGATGATGCCTCACCTCCTTAACGTTCCCATACAGCCATGCCAATTGTAGACCATGAGCCTCTGTGCCCATTCAGACCACCACATAATAAACAGCATGCAATTTCTATAAAATAGCATTGCATCACACACAGGACTTTTTCTACCTATGCAATTTTGCAACAGGGAGAAAATTGAATATTTATATGAATGGACATGGAGGTTGGTTTATTCAACTGTATTTCACCACCTGCATTCCAGTCTTCATGCTTCTTTCTAAATTTTCATTTAGAACAGAAATATGGACAATACAGACTCCTAAGGCAGAGTTCTGATTGAAGAAGATGGAAATGAAGATGGATAAAGGTTCTTTTTGTGCCTTGATTACTTCTGACTTCTGTAGCCACACTCTCCTATAAAAGTGTGTTGCACTATTTCCTTTTATCTGTGTATATTTGTAGTCAATTAATTGTGCTTCAACTGAAAATATCATATAGTACAGCTTGAAAACGTAAGTATTATTTTATATAAAATAAATATTTTTTTTCACTAAACTATTAATAATTCAATTTAAATGACTGTTGTAAATGCAAGTAATAAATATATCTGAGAATGATTTAAACTTGAGACAGGTTTGATTTTGAAGGAATCCTTGTCTAGAGGACGATACTGAAAACTTTTCATGAGGGATAAGAAATTCAGAGAGAATCGGGATCACAGCGAGGACAAGGGATAAAAGGGAAAAGACTTGACCATGGGATGTGAAGGAAGGCACTGTGAAGAGAAACACAGAGATCAGATTCTCTCCACCTTCATGTAGACGTGGATGTTGATGGATCTCATTGCAAAACATAAGTGCACTCATCCAATTCCAAAAACAAGAGACACATTGAACTTGGTGACGAGGATTCAGCTGGGCAAAGAGAGATTTAACACTCTTCTTTTGAGAATGTTTATTTTCTCAGTAAACAGTTTATATAAGAAAGACTATCACTTCATATATCCTTCATAACCTGAAGAAATTAATAAGGACTAGAATTATTAAGTGTATCTATATAAGTCTTAAACACTGAGAAGGTTGTTTTAAAAGAGTGTTTGCAACATACATCATTGTGTACGCATTGTAAATTTCAGTGACTGAAGAAATATAGTCCTTTCTTGTACTTCCATTTGCCTTCTAATGAAGGAGAGTTTGTCAACAGTAGGAACACTTCTCTACCACAGAACACTTACACGGAGCCCCATAAAAAGGAGATGGTGAAGCCCTGAGTAACACGGCTTTAGGAATGCTGCCATCAGTATTTATTCCCATATATCTCAACTTCTACAAAAGTTGTTGTTTTAGTTAACCAGTTAAAGATGAGGTAACAAATTGAACAAGGTGGTAAAAATGGTCCACACAGATAAGAAAATATATTTCTCTCAAAACCATTTTTGTCTGATCAAGCAGCTCTCAGCTGCTGCTCAGGACTGTTTTCCAGTTCTTCAGTTTTATCTCCACCTTCTTCCTCCTCGGGAGTGTCTTGCATGGCTCTCTGAAGAAATAGCTTGAGAGTCTTTCTCCTGAACCTGCGGTGCCTAATGGAGCCAACAAGGAAGTAAATGATGGGGTTGGCACAGCTGTTAACACAGGACAGGAATAGTATCTCGTGAAAAAAATCACAAATTTTAACATAATGAAAATTGCTAACCCATTGATAGAGGAGCCAATAGATCCCAAAGGGAAGACCAAAGATCAGGAAGACCAGGACCGTGAGTGCAATGGTCACATACAGCCTGGTCACAGGAATCTGCTGTGAGGCGCAGAATATCCTGACAAGCAGGGTGAGGCTGGACCCACAGAGAACAACAAATAAAACAATTGACCATACAGTAGCGATGACATCAAATGTTTCACACCAATAAAAGTCAACACTGTTAAACAGTAAGCCACATACTTTCCCTTCCAGGAGACCCAGAAACAGGGACAGAGCCCAAAGCGAGAAACATGTGATAGCTGATGTGTGTCTTGGACGTTTACAGCGATACCAGACGGGCCACATGACGGACAGGCAGCGCTCGATGCTCATGGTGCTGAGAATGCTCAGACCAGAAAGATAAGCAAATGTTGGCACAACATAAAAAAACAAAGGGATTTCGATTTCGATTGAGTAAAAGATGTAAATGAGAAAGAGAAGACAATTAACAAACTGAAAGCACAGGAAGAGAAAGTCAGCCATAGCCAGGTTGAGAATGTAGACAGAGAAGACATTCCTGTGCATCCTGAAGCCCAGGAACCACAGCACTATGGCATTTAGTACCATCCCAACCAGGGAAACGATGAGGGAAAGCAAAAGCATGGCTTGGATCTTGATGTCACAAACTGACGTATCAATGTAGTAGCTTCCATTCATCACTGTGATGTTAGTTCCCCGGGCTGAGATGCTTAGATTTTTGCTTAGGAGATCTCCACTCATGTTCCTAAAATGACAACAGAATAAAAATACGTGAGTACACGCTGCGAACTATGATTCGGGAACTATGAGGTAATGCCTGACCTGGTTCATAAGAAGGAGAAACAGGACTCTAGAAATTAAGTGATTTATTTATACCAGTATCTCCGGAGACTTAGTTTAAATGCACTTTGTATTTATTTGGCCTATCTATAATCTATGACCGTTAATGGTATGAGAGTAGTTGGTGGCCCCCATATAGAATCTCAGTGTGTGAGGCTGTGCCAGAAGGAAATAGAACTCTGGACCTTTCTTTCCTTTGTAAGGATGGTTCTCTTCTGCTGCAGGAACCCAGAAGCCAGAAGCAGAACCAACAGCTGCTCCTAGTCCTGGCCGGGGGTGGGGGGATCCATCTAAGGGGAGAATATAAAACTCGTGAATGACATTTGTGAATGGAATGCCAAGTCACACTGAGACCGGTGTGAAAAGAACCAGAGCTAGTGTGACTCAGTCTCCAGTTCAGATCTGAAACTTGAAAGAAGAAACGTCTTTGAGGACATCAATCACTATATCACTATATATAGTTTCCAAATCATTATATAGTTGCTATATCACTAGCCAGGCATTGATGGAGGGTGGATTCTGGGAGGGCTACCTCTGGAAGCTGAATAATTGACTAACAACAGATTGGAGGAGAGGGGAAATCATTTCTATCACTCAAGTTCCCACTAGTAATCAAGTCAAGTACCAATAGATAGTTCAATTCGGCCACTCACATATGGGAGAAATTTTATAAAACAAAAATAAATATCATTATTGCAAAAAAAAAAAGGGACCTGGTAGTCAGAGAGGTTGGTAGAGATGTGAAGAATCATGGATAGAGCTTGGAAGAGTCATCAGAGTACACCGTATGCTTAAATCAAACGTCCAAAAATCCCAAAACTGATCAATAGTTAATGCCTGGGGACAGAACACAGGCACATTGCTATCACAGCAACAGCCACTTCTCGGTTCAGATAGAGCTCCACACTACAAGTTCCTTATTTGGGTTGTAAATAGGCTAAACACCTCATGTAACTTTCCCCAAATATGTACATTACTGGTGAATTATAATTGTGTTCCTCACAGTCACTCAATTTTAGACCAGCTGTTGCCTACTGAGTCTGAAATGCACAAAGGAATGGAAACTTTCCCTTGCAGAAAACACAGGTAGTTGGGGGACCGACAGGCTGGGGTTTAATAGACAGTGCCTGTGAACCTATCCTTGCTAAATCAAAGAAAGGGGCAGAATTATCGTCATAGAGGCAGCATGAGTAGTTGGAATGAGAGCAGAGTTGGAAAAGCATAGCTGTGGTTCACTGTCTTCCCTCAACCCATTCTACAAACCTACAGTGCTGTCATGAGGCCTTTGGTGGGTCCTTCTGCAGAAACACATGATGCTTTTTGGGTTTTCCACCTCCATGTATAGGCATGAAGTCACAGACTATAAAAAATAGATAATAGTTTGCGAAGAAGGTCTCCAAAGGGCATCTTACCTTTGCTCTATTCTTCTTATGGGAGATGTTTTTATGCTGGTCTGTGGCAGAGAAGAGTCCTCTGAGTCCGTTGTCAGTGTGAATACATCCCAGCACTTAGACTGCCGAGAAACGTTGCCTGAGAAAGAATATTCAAAAGGGGAAGGAAGATCTGTGACTTCCTGCACTCCGATCTGCACTGAGTGTCACTCCTCTGCGTCATGCTGTTCGTGGGACCGTTCTGAACATTGGGCCTGGCTCCTATTCCCTGTCCTTTGGTTATAAGAACCCGAGGGCTCCTCTTAACCCTTAGCGCCTGTTTCTTTTTACTAACCTTTTGCATCTAGAAGGTGAGCAGACTCAAACAATGTTAGCCAGTGATGCATCTCTATCACACAAAGCACTGTGTTTGTAAAGCTGGACAATGGGGCCATAAACATAAGGATAATGACCAAATGTGATGAACTTGCAGAATAGTGACTTGAAATATATCAGGTAGGAGTCTCGGTTTCTAAAGTAGAAGCATTCCTTGGGTCAGAAACTCAGCCAGGGAAGGATTTTACGAATGTGTACCCTTCAGGCTCCTGGAACATCCTCCTTACTACTAAGATGATTAAGAATGAGGCCAACTTCTCACTCAACAACAAGGCCTTAAAAAAGAACTCACGGTGTGGTCTGCAAGAGTGCTGGATAAACTTACTTCTGCAAAGGTAGTAATGAAGGAAAGCAAAAAGATAGCAGAAGTAGATAAACCTTTAATAAAAAAAAATAGTAAGACAACTAGAATGGGAAGGAAGAAAAAGGGAAACAGATCAAAACCAAGAGATTTATTCGGTTGCAGCGAGGGGTGAATAGTAATGAGGAGTGACTCACCTTGGAGAAAACAGGAAAGAAATGAGCTGTATCTGTTTGATCTCAGATCTATGTCTCCTTGGTAATTCCTGCTTCATGTTTTCATGGTGCTAAATACTTTTATGAACTATTTTTGCAAAAGCAAATTTAGTAGATATAAGACATTTCAAATTTTAAAAATAATGTTCTTTGTATGTAAATTTTATGTACATTGGTAAAATAGATGCTCTTATAAATATTCATACATATGTGTATACATACTGGTGGCAACCAGAGCTCAAAGTCTGGGTTACTCCTCTAAGCCTCTTCTTATATCTTAAACCAGGAGTCTCCACTTGAAACCATAACTTATCTACTGAGCTGTTCTCTTTAACTCTTTTTCCCCAGAGACTCCCATGTGCTGAGAAAATAGGCCGACTACCGGTCTTCATCAATATGGGTGATGGGGATTTAAATTCAGACTCTCACAATGGCACAGCAAGTGTTTTCCTCTCTGAACTATCTCTCAAATCTACTTAGAAACATTTTTATGAAGGAAGACATCTCACTTTACCATATTCTAAATATAAATGATTTATTTTATTTTATTTTTACACTCGTGGGCATCTCTTTCTTTAGGTTAAGGAAATTTTCTTCTATAACTTTTGTTCAAGATATTTACTGACCCTATAAGTTGGGAATTTTTACTCTCTTCCGTACATATTGTCCTTAGATTTGATCTTTGAATTGTGCCTGGATTTACTGGATGTTTGAGGTTAGGAGCTTTTTGCATTTTCTTTGACTGTTCTGTCAGTGTTTTCTATGGTATCTTCTGCCCCTGAGATTTTCTCTTCCATCTCTTGTATTCTTTTAGTGATGCTTGTGTCTATGACTCCTGATTTTTTTTTCCTAGGTTTTCTATCTCCAGTGTTGTCTTTCTTTGTGATGTCTTTATTGTTTCTATTTCCATTTTTTTAGATCATTGATGGTTTTGTTCAATTCCTTCACCTGTTTCATTGTGTTTTCCTCTACCTCTTTAAGAAATTTTTTGTGGGAAAGCCTTAGCTCTGGGTGCAAATGGAGATCAGAAGGGTCCTGTCCCAGACTTCTCAGTGGTTCCTCCACCCTGTGTGCTTCTGGTGTCTCTCTTTGGACAGTCAGTGGAAAGAAAGTGAGGTCTCACCTGTGGACTTAGGAGTGATCTCATCCCTGGCAGACCAGCTCTCTGCGGGCAGGTTTTGGGTCTGAAGGGCCATGAGACAGCTCCAGCTCTGGCAGAAGATGGAGACTGGAAGGAGTTTTCAAGCTTTTATTGGCTGACTCTACCTCATCGGGTACCACGATAAAAACTCACAATCACCTTTTGCATCATAATGTCTTCATCTCTTGATTCATCACCGATGTGTCATGTTCTCCCTACACTACAGTCCTGAGCACATTCATTACCACCCAGCATCGCCTGTTCTGTTCATCTTGGACCACATATAGCATCACTAATTCTATATAAAACACAGGTTAGCTAACATTCCTCCAGTGGTAGATGCTCTCTCTGTTGCTTAGTATACTGTAAAACCTGATGTGGCTGAATCCTTCAAACAGTTGGTTATTAATTGCATTTGTCAAGTTCTTTCATCACAAACTGTGGCTGATAATTTTACTATTTGTTTCCTCCGGACTTGGAGGTTCCAGGCAGATATGTATCACAAAGCTTTGTGGGATGCTCATGTTACTGTTGTCTCCTGTTGGTAGCCGGGTTTTATGCAACTGTTGTGCCATACTCTTTTAGGTTCAGGTGGACTTGGAAACTTTCTCGGTTGTAGTTGGGGTTCACTAATCTTTCCCCTTTCAGTAGGTGTGCAAACAACCTCAGCTATTTCTGTGTTGACTCTTAACTCAATGTCATCACCTCATAAATGACAAGCCTCCTAGGTTACTATGGTTACTGTAGAGCTAGTCTTCTGCTGGGAACCCTGGAAAGGCGAGAAACGGTGGAATGCTGATAGTTTCTGCTCTGGGTAGACAGATACGTTTTAACAGACAAAGCTCTTGTCAGTTTAGAGGGTTTTTTTTCACTCCTATCTTATGATGGTTAAGATAACAAACATCTGGATAATTAAAAAAAGATAAGGCCATTAATCAAATGTGGCATTAACATCCCTAAAATCAACTTATTAGGGGTTTACTTCATCCCTGTATAAACTTTACCAATTCTTGGGTCTAGAAATGTCTGAACTTTTGAACATTCTCCTCTCTTGCAAAATGCTGCAAGCATTGCAGGAAGGTCCCACTTCCCTTAGTTCACAGCTGCTAATGAATGTTACATTTGAAATGAATTTCATTCACTTTTCTCTAATTTCTGTCTCATTAATATGAAAACCTTTATTTACATCTGTCCCCACAAAAGGTACTCTTCTTGATTGTTGGAAGTTCTTAAAACACATCCCCAGCTAATCAATATAAAATGAAAAAAAATGAAATTAATGATGTGGAAAAAACATTGATGCAGTACCCATAGTTGATTAATTATGCGCAAACCTGTCAATAAATTAGCACCAAAAATATAAACATCTATATGCTATGATTCTTATTCATGTTACTCTAAAAAGTTATCATCTTTACATTTGGAGATAGATTTTTCCTTAGCTTCCATTACTTTCAACTACTAGTAAGGATGTATATATCACAACAATTCACAGTTTTACATCATATATACACACACACTCAATTCTTCTTTCATATTCCCTTAACAAAAATCAAGAAATTGTAATACTACCACTGAGCGCATTACAGAGTTCACGCATCTTTGACAGGATCGAGATCAAGGAGCAGACGTCATAAAGAAAAAATCTACTAAAATATCATATGGGGATATGAGTAATTTAAATTAATTTAGACAAGCTTAAACTAATTTTGTAAATGTACTAATTAAACTTAAGTTGACACTTAGTATACAAAGTATTATAGAATATGAAGTTAATTACATTATTGTATGGAAGGTAAAATTTACATTGCAGACCACCAAAACGATCTGCATGTATGTGTATAAATGTATAAAATATATATATATATATATGCTGTTTCCTGAATATGAAGATTTCCAAGTCACCAACCAATGAAACAACCAACCACCAACCAGCCAGACAGCCAACCGTCTAACGATACAGCCCAAACAACTAAACAACCTTTCTAATACAAATAAACTGGCAAACCCAGTATATAATCCCATGTCTTAAAATTAATGTATGTTTAGGAGAGGATGAAGTAGGATTTTCTCCTCATTAAAAAAAATGTTCTAATTGGACATGGGAAATGGCTCAGTGGGTAAAGCACTTGCCATGAAAATTTAAACAACCAAGTTTAAACCCCAAGTGCCCACACTGATAAAGGTTGGTAGCCTGCTTATGGTCTTAGCAGTTAAGAGATTCTGGGGAAAAGGGTTAAGGAGAATAGCTCAATGGGTCACTTCTGGTTTCTTGTGGAAGTCCTTGATTCAAGATATAAAAGGAAGAGTGATAGAGGAAGACTGTGGACATCTAGGTCTGGTATTAATTGATTATGCAGACATGTGTATAATAAGTATTTGTAAGAGCTTCCACTTTATCAATGCAATCCAAGCCTACACACACAGAGCAACATTTAGAAATATTTAAAACGTCCTGTAGCTACTAATCTTGCCTTTGCAAAATAGCTGATGAAAATATTCTGCCTCATTTAAAAAGAGATGTGGGAATTACTGAGGAGACTTAGTTTAGAGACCAAGCCAACCTGGATCCTTCCCTTGCTTTTCCAGAGGCCAGGCACACCAACTCAGCAGTCACTACAACCGAATCACCACTGTCTTACTTTTGATCTGTTTCTCTTTTTCCTCCCTTCCCAGTCTAATTGCATGAATTTTATTAAAGATGTGTTCTTCTCTGCTGCTTTTTTTCATTTCCTTTATTTCTACCTTTGGAGAAGCAAACTTAGACAGGTCTCTGCAGACAACATCTTGAGTTCTTTCTTCTCGATCCCACTGCTGTGTGCTGAGTTGACCTCGTACTTGGCCAAGGTAGCGGTAAGGAGGAGGAGTCCCAGGAGCCTGCAGGCCACACATTTCCTGGATCCTTGCTTAGACTAGATTTCCTACAGAAGGAAATCTTCTCGTTTCAAAACTTAAACTCCTAACTGATGTATTTTCCCGTTACGATTCTGCCTGATTCGATCCTTGTCCTCATGGCTTGTCTTCTTCACTGTTTAGTCGCGGAAACATAAATTTAGATCTGATACTCGGATCTCCCATTACTTGACATTGCTTGTTTCTGGATACAAGAAGTGAAGAAGAAAAGCACTAACAGGGAAGAGGAGCCACAGGGGATGGTATGACCAGAAAACAAGAGATAGGATGCTGGCCAATTGTTGATAACAGGTTTATGAAGAGTGTGACTCAAAGGAATGACATTCAGGGCAGATCCAAGTGCAGCAACCCACAGGTCATTCTTCGCCTGAGAAACTGCCCGCAAGGACCAGGTTCCATGCAGTCTCTCTACTAAGCAAGTTTCTTATTGACAGCCGGCTCAGGAGACGTATCTGTTTGGTACGTCTCCTTATCACCACACATAAGAATGGAGGGAAGGTAAGACACTTTCTGAGACCTTCTTTCCAAAACTATTACCCATTTTTCTTACTCTGTGACTGTTTAATTACATCTTGAAGTGGGGGTATCCAGGGATCCTCGTTAGTACCCCAATCACCTGTTATTTCTGCAGTGAAGAGAGTACATTTCTTTGTGTGTTTCTATCTCACTAAGAAACATATGTGTGCAGGCTTGTTGCCCCAGCATAGGAAGATAATAGAGGGGTAAGACAGCAGTGGGTAGATGGGTGGGAAATCACCTTCTTAGAGGTGAAGGAGAAAGAGTGTGCAGGGGGGAGACTGGGAAGGGAGACATTTGAAAAGTAAATAAATAAAATAACCAATAAAAAGTAAATATGTGCTCAAAAAATGAATGATTGCAAGCAACTCAATTAATATAATTTATGAATAATGTACATATTTATGAAAAGTTGCATGGCATGTTTAACTTATCTCCAAACTATAAAAATGACATGGAGTGTGGAGCTTCATCAAGTGTTGTAAATTAGAAGTCATCTGCACTCAAATCTGCCTTTTACTCTGATGGCGCAGATCCTGTGTTTTGCTCTAGGCAATGAATATTGATTTATTTTGTTCTCTGATCATTTCTTTTATGCCACAATGTACTCTAATTGTTCTCCCCAATACCCCTCCATCTCTGTCAATATCCCCCCATCCTTTTCGAGATTACGATTTCTAGTTTTGTTTTATAATATGTATCATGTATATCAGTTGGGTGATTTGAACGATCTCTTGGGACCTCCTTTGGTTGCTAGTGAGTACCTGAAGGAAGGCAATGCTTTATCCTATCCTTGAGACTGCTGTTAGTCAATTAATGCGCTCAGAGAGGTAACCCTTCCAAAACCCATGCCGGGCTGTTAGTTGGAAAATTTCTGTGCACAGTTGTGGGTATTCCCAAGAGCTCTGAATCTGTGACTAGATAAATATATCTTGGTGTGGAGGTGCCATTTTCAAACTCTTCTTATTTTTTCCTGCTCTTACATATTTGTTCTTTTTTTTTCTTCTGCAAAGTTACCAGAGACTAAGGAAAGATAATCTAAATGACTTTTCTTAGAGCTAAACCCTCAACAGTTATTTATCCTCGATAGCCTGTGGTGTCACAAATCTATTTACAACGATTATGTTGAAAAAGAAACTTCTCTGAATGAGGCCGCATGTAACATCTATACATCGGTGTAAAGATAAATATTCGGAGAGCAACTCAGTGCTATGCCTATTTAGTTCAAAAGCAGAACTCAGCCTCACTATGGTGTGTATGATCTCCCCAATCGTGGCTTTTGTATCTGCTTTCCAAAGCTAAGTAGATACTATTTCCTATGGCTTGAAATCCAATCATAATGCAGATAGTTATCTCCAAAACTATACTGCCACAATTGCACATGGGTATGTATCTGACCCGGCAGGTTGGTCTCATAGAATAAGACCATAGATATGGTTTGTCCCACAGGAGCCTTCATATCATCTTCTTGGACTGTGAGAGCTACTCAGCAGGGCAAGAAGCTTTCACATCAGTACCAACTTATTCTATAAGATTTGTACACACAGTGTGTGTATATAGTGTTTTGAGTAATAAAGACAGAACATATAGTTATGATGGGGAAAGAAAGAATATGCAGTGCAGATTTTGGGTCCCTGGTTACTCCTTGATATTATACACAAACATCCATACACACATAATACATACATGCACATAAATGTACAAATATACACACAATTTATCCACACATTTATGGATATATCCATACATATGTATGTGTGTATCACAAGATATCTGTCTAACAATTCATGACTACTCAAAACCGATTTCCACAGGTACATGAAGTATTTACCTGTAAACTCACTTTTCATCTTTTTTTACTTTTCTTTTTATCTTTTTCCATTAATCATTTTTATTGGTTATTTTGTTTATATTTCAAATATTATCTTTTTTCCCAGTTTCTCCTCCACAAACCTCCTATCTCATCCCCCTTCCTACTGCTTCTATGAGGGGGTCCCCCACCCACTTTTACCTCGATGCCGAAGCATTTCCCCTACACTGGGGCATCGAACCTTCACAAGACCAAGGGCCTCCCCTCCCACTGATACCAGATAAGGCCATCCTCTGCTACATATGCAGCTAGAGCCCTGGGTCCCTCTATGTATTTTCTTTGGTTGATGGTTTAGTCCCTGGGAGCTCTGAGGGGTCTGGCTGGTTGATATTGCTGTTCTTCCTATGGGGTTGCAAAGCCATTCAGCTTCTTCAGTCCCTCCCCTAACACCTGCATTGGAGTCCCCCCTATGCTCAGTCTGATGGTTGGTTGTAAGCACCTGCATCTTTATTGGTAAGGCTCTGGCAGAGCCTCTCAGGAGACCTCCTGTCAGCAAGTGCTTCTTAGAATCAACAATAGTATCTGAATTTGGTGGCTGCACATGGGATGGATCCCCAGGTGGGGCAATCTCTGCGTGGCCTTTCCTTCAGTCTCTGCTCCACTCTTTGTCCCTGTAGTTCCTTTATACAAGAACAATTCTGGATTAAATTTTTTGAGAAGGGTGGTTGTCCCCATCCCTCAACCAGGGGCTGTGCCTAACCTCTGGATGCAGTCTCTACAGGTTCTCCCTCCCTTTGTTGAGTAGTTCAGCTAATGTCATCCCTGTTGGGTCCTGGGAGCCTCTTGCTTTTCTACCATCTGGGGATTTTTGGTGGCTACCCCAGTTCCCCATCCCCCATTACTACACACCTCTGTGGATTTGCTGACCCTCTGTACATCTCCCCCATCTCCCCCCACTCCTGATCCTGTCCCACTTTTCCCTTTCCTTCCCCTCTTCCTCCCAAGTCCCTCCCACCCTTTACCTCCCTCTTTTATATAAAATATAAAATAATAATTATTTTATTATTTCCCTCTTTTAAGTAGGACTGGAGCATCCACACTTTGGTCTTCCTTCTTTTTGAGCTTCATGTGGTCTATGAGTTGTATCATGAGTTTTCCAAGTTGTTGCATTCTTCTCTTTCTTTTTTATTTTTCTCAAAATTAGCTTTTATTATCACTCAAGAATGTTAGAAATTCACTCAATCTCAAAATCAAAGCCTAAATTTTGGGCTGAAATACTTCGAGGTCATCAACATAGCCATCTAATAAACATTTCTTTGTTTGCTGGGCAATGAAAATTTCCTTCATTATCGATTTTGCAGCATAAACAATTATTTCAAACAAACTAGGTCTTTCTCAGACACAATCATAAGTGATGATATTTTCTTCATTCTTCTATGTATTTTGTGGCACTTGTTCTAAAATATTTGCAAAAACATTTTATTTAAATTTGTAGCTACTGTTGGGTTTAAGATGCTTATTTGTGAATAATTGTGACATATATAATTTTTATGTATATGATTATATATACATATAAATAATTTTGAATAATAATAAATCAGTAAAAATTCTCAGTTACTCAATGCAACTCAGTAGAGAAATGTAAACTTGTGGTATAGCGACAGACAATATAAATGTGCTAAATGTCCTTAAAGACTTTCCTGCTTTCTAATTTCAGATCTGAAGTGAAGACTGGGTTGCGCCAGCCTATATGGCCGCTTCTTTTCATTCTGGTCTTAACAGTACTTAGCATTTCCCTTATGACTGTCACTCCCCATGACAAATTTCCACATTTGTCCATTCGATAGTCTACTCCTGCCAGGACTGAGAGCAGCTGTGGGTCATTCTTCTGGTTCTTGAGTTCATGTAGCAGAGAAGAAACAGCCTTAGGAAATTGGGTTCAGAGATCTCTTTCTGACACAACCTGAGGAACTGAGTGTCTGTACTGGGGGCACAACTATACTAATATCTGTACAGGACATGGGTTATAGAAAGTGCCGAGAAATGCAATCTTGATATAGACTAAGGCTCCAGAAATACTGGTTTAGAGAAATTATTTAATCACTCTACCCCTGTTTATCCTTCTTATGAACCAGGTCAGTAATTAGCACAAAGCAGGATGTTCCTGAATCAGAGAGTTCATAGCATGTGCTCATGTATTTTGTTTGTTTATTTTGTTCCAGGAACAGTACTGGGGATTTCTTAAGCAAGAATCTAAGCATGTCAACCTTGGAGATTAACATCAGAGCACTTGGTGGAATCAATGACACTAAAGATTGTGAAATCAAGTTCCAAACCATGATTTTGCTTTCCCTCATCATTTCCCTGTTTGGGATGGTACTAAATGCCATAGTTCTGTGGTTTCTGGGCTTCCAGCTGCACAGGAATTCCTTCTTCGTCTACATCCTCAACCTGGCTGTGGCTGACTCCTTTTTCCTGTTCTTTCAGTTTGTGTTTTGTGTCCTTGTTCTCATTTGCACCATTGACTACATTTCCAATGACTTCCTAACATTTTTAATTTTCGTGCCAACATTTCCGTATCTGTCAGGCCTGAGCATTCTCACAGCCATTAGCGTCGAACGCTGCCTGTCCGTCATGTGGCCCATCTGGTATCGCTGTCAACGCCCAAGACACACATCAGCTGTCATCTGTGTCTTGCTTTGGGCTCTGTCCCTGATGTTTGCATTCCTGGATGGGAAGGCATGCCTGTTACTGTTTCATGATCCCAACTCTCTTTGGTGTCAAACATTTGATATCATCATTACTGTATGGACAATTTTTTTATTTGTGGTTCTCTGTGGGTCCAGCCTCATCCTTCTTGTCAGGATCTTCTGTGGCTCCCAGAAGATTCCTGTGACCAGGCTCTACGTGACCATTGCATTCACGGTGCTGTTCTTCCTGATCTTTGGTCTTCCCTTTGGGCTCTACTGGCTCCTTGACCAATGGATTAAGAGACACTGTGATTTCTTTGATGAGATGATTTTTCTATCCTGTATTAACAGCAGTGTCAACCCCATCATTTACTTCCTCGTTGGGTCTATTAAACACGATAGTAAATTCAAGATGAAGACTCTCAAGCTGTATCTGGAGCGAGCCATGCAGGACACTCCTGAGGAGGAAGTTGTTGAGAGTAGTTCTTAAGAAAATCATGAAGAACTGGAGACAGTCTAGTGTGGCAGATGACAGCTGCTTTGATTAAATGGAAATGGTCTTGAGAGAACTTTTTTTTTTAATTTTTGTGAGCTATTTTAATGACCTTATACAGTTTGTTAATTAATCTTCAACCAGTTAAAAAAAAGACAATCATTTCTGTGATGATTGAAAGATACAGGGCTTGCCATACAAATGCTAACTGTGCCATTTCTGTTGCTGTGCTTGTGAGGGCTTTGCCTTTCTGATGGGGCTTCTTGCAAGTATTCTGGGGACAAGGAGAGCTGTTGGCCATTGTTAATAAACCCATTCTTCACTGGAGGGCAACAGGAAGGTCAAAGAAGGGCTGCATTTCTTGAATTACTGAAATTTATAGTGCTTAAAGAATTGTTAGATATTGTAAAAGTTACTTTAGAAATGGTCTTTTCTATATAAGTTGCTTAGTAATCAAATATATTATGCTGAAGAGAAATCTTAAATCTTTAGTCAGCCAGTGGAGTCTTCATCTTCAAGCTCACCGTGTCTTTCTCTGTTTTTGTCTTGTCGCTCTGTCTTTTCTGTCTCTCTCTGTCTCTGTTACTCTATTTATTTGTGGTTCTCTCTCTCTCTCTCTCTCTCTCTCTCTCTCTCTCTCTCTCTCTCTCTCTCTCTCTCTCTCTCACTGTTTCATGCTTGTGGATTACACGTCAGCTATTGGCTACATCCCCACTGTCAAGCTTGCCTGCTGCCATGATCTCACCCATGATATTCATGGACTCTAACACCGGAACTATTGGTCCCCTAATTAAATATTTTCTTTGATAAGTTGCCCTGTTTATAAAGTCTAATCACAGCCATTGACAAATGAACTAAAGTGAGGATTTTACTTCATCTTACATTTGTGTTGGTCAATATTGATCTCTGCTTCGTGTTCTCTGTCCTCACTCCTCACCAAAGGACTTGTTGACCATTACCAAGTTGTTCTCTGTATATGGACTGTAAATTACATCCCATTTCTAAATGAGATTATGTGATTGTTTTCTCCTTACATTCATCTTCTATAGCATGACATAATGTACATTAAATCATCCATACCACTGCAAATCACCAGGAGTCCTTGCTCTTAAGAGTTGAGTATATTTTTGTATGTGACTGCCACAGTTTCATGAACAATTGTTCTATATCTGGATTTTTCCCTGCTATAAATATTGGTAAAAATTATTCTATAAGCATGCAAAACATACTTATTTTATAGAATAACATATCTTTGTCCATCACTTATATTTAAGCTTAAATGGCTCTGTTTTTAAAATAGGCATCTGATGCCATTTTAAGATCTTTACAATTATTTTATGTTGTTATTTAAATTTGAGATTATTGCATAGTAACATTATTTCCTCTGTGTTTGTGTGTGTGTATGTGTGTGTGTTAGGCTGTGATATTTAAGTTTGAGATTATTGCATAGTAACATTATTTCCTCTGTGTTTGTGTTTGTGTGTGTATGTGTGTGTGTGTGTGTGTGTGTGTTAGACTGTGATATTTAAGTTTGAGATTATTGCATAGTAACATTATTTCCTCTGTGTTTGTGTGTGTGTGTGTGTGTGTGTGTGTGCGTGCGTGCGTGTGTGTGTGTGTGTGTGTGTGTGTGTGTGTTTTGGCTGTGAAATGTAAGTACCATGGAAACACTATATTTTTAGCCACAGATACCTACAACCAGTTCTGAATTCTCTTAAATTATTTCCATTTTATCACTCTTGGTAATAGCAACATTTCTCCATTAAAATATGCTACATGTTTTTATTCAGCTGTCCTTACATCTTGGTGAAGATTTCACACTGAAGTTCTAGCTTAGTTCCTTTTTTATTTCCTGTCTTCTGATTCTGAGAAGATGATAAGAGAGGCTACAGATGTTGAAGAAAATCACTGTGAATGAGAAGAAAATCTATGAGGCTTAAAGATATTACAGTATTTTGGAATTTGGTTTCACTAAACACATCTCTTCCTAAACTAGGACAACAAATCCAGACATAATCAGATTAACTTTGAATAGTCACATGTGTATTAGGATAAAATGAAACAACTAATTTAAGCCTACTACATGAAGAAGAAGAAGAAGAAGAAGAAGAAGAAGAAGAAGAAGAAGAAGAAGAAGAAGAAGAAGAAGAAGAAGAAGAAGAAGAAGAAGAAGAAGAAGAAGAAGAAGATGAGGAGGAGGAGGAGGAGGAGGTGGAGGAGGAGGAAGAGCTATAGTAGGGGCAAAAAGGGACATATGAAAACTTAGGAGAACAGGAGATAAAAACAAGATCATGCGGTCTCTCAGGGTCAGTAAGACATTTGTTCAAGACCTGTCTTTTAAGTCTTTGTTGAGAAGTCATATGTTACTTGTTTTATTCTTTGGAGATTTAAATATTCTTTCTTTGTTCTGTACCTTTAGTGTTTTGATTATTATACTTTAGAGGGATTCTTTTTTGGTCCAATTATATGTTGTTCTATAAGCTTCTTGTATGTTTATAGTCATCTCTTACTTTATGTTAGAGAATTTTCTTCTATGATTTTGTTAAAGACATTTTCTGGGTCTTTGTGTGGGGCAGTGGATGGTGCCACCATACAGAACTGGTAATGTTGAAGCAAGTCCAGGACCCTGGTAAATCTCATAATTGAAGACAGCAAAAAATACAGTTAGCTCCTGACCATGTCCCTGGCCTGGAGGAAGTGACCATGACACCCCACAAAGAAGACCATGAAAGCAGACCTCATAGCATAAAAACCTAGCTTTCTCTATGCTACTGAGGTATCTAGATAGGTCCCAAGTATTTAGCCAATGAGCTTCCCTTCCTGAGAATTCCTTTCTGCAGAAGGCATTTAATCTCTGGCCCACCCTGAATAAGAGGTATGCATCCTTATCCACCATAAATAAAACAGTTTGGATAAGCAAGTACTGTCTCCTTCATCAAGGACTGTCATGGGGGGTTGGGGGAGGCCTTTATAGAGAGAGCCGTGCCTAAGTCTTCTGTAGAAGGCTTTCCAGACTCCTGACACTCACTTGGAGCCAAGCCAGATTCCACCCCTGTCTTGGGCTCTTGGCAGGCCTCATCCCAAACTCTTCAAAGTTCTCAATATCATCTAAGTACACAGGAGGATAGAAGTTTCCAAATTCCTTATGTAATTCCTCCCAGCAGTAAGGAAGAAAAGCAGCCTGATGGCTATTCAATATGCACTCCCTGAGCAGTTTGTCCGCACTCTGGTTTCCCAGCAGCAAGACAGAAATGCAGGTCAATGCCTTTGAGCTGGGTACCTTCTTTTTCTTCTACTCCTACTTATCCTAGATTTTATTTGGTCTGCTCATGATGTCACAGATATCCTTGATGCTTTGTGTCAGAACATACATTTTAGCTTTGACATTTTTATTTTAACCAATGTATCAGTTTCTCCTATCGCATCTTCTATACCTGTGATGCTCTCTTCTGTCTCTTGTATTGCATTGGTGATACTCGTGTCTCTGGTTCCTGTTCTCTTTCCTGTGTTTTCTTCCTTCTTCTTGCCTTTGTTTATGATTTCTTTATTGCTTCTGTTTCCACTTTCAGGTCTTGAGCAGTTGTATTCATTTTCCTCACCAGAAATAAAAATAAATGAAGTCCACATACCATGCCGTGAGCACATGGGGGTCTACTCTCACTGTATTAAGGCCACTGCATCACACAGTCATCTTGTTATTACTGACTGTGGAGCTATTTTCTACCACATAACAGAATATATTCTTGTGTGGGGCATGAGGACACTTCATAAGGCAGTCTCTTCTACAGAGCTCACTCCATGCTGAAGATCACATGTCCAGTTTAGAGTCAAGGACCTCCTGCTTCTAGGCATTCTGGAGTTTCTATTGTGATCCAAGTCCCTTCTAACTGAAAGGTTCCTTCTTAGACATGGAAATGAAAATCCTGAGACTCTGCGGCTAGATGGGGTTGCCCGGAGAAGTCCTACAACTCACCTGTCCTACTGCCTTCAAGCCCTGCAGAAAACACCAAGGTTGCAGCTCTCGCGAGTTGTCAGCCATGTTGGAGTGGCCAATTCCAGAGCCTCCCCCACTGTCAGTGGGGTCATATTTAGAATTTTTCTAAACACCGCACATCCTGCCATGGGTCTGTTTCAGCAAAACATCCTTTCACCCGCATCTGCTTCAGCAAAACATCCCGTCACCTGTCTGTCCCAGCAGAATATTATTTGACACAATTAACTTCCCAAAGAAACAAGAAATACCCAGTTCAAAGGATGTTGTGGAAAGTAGCTGCGAATCACAAGAACATCAGAAGTCTAAGGATGTTGCAGTAATTTGGAGATTCGGCTTCAGTAACCATATCTCTTGCTAAACCTAGAGCCTGGAAACTAGTCATGGTGGGACTAACTGTGAGCACTCACACACGCAGCCAGAGGAAATGGGACAACTCATTTAAGCTTTCTATCTGTAGGTGAAGAACAGCCACAACTTCCACAGAGGGAGAGGCAGGTAGATACTGAGACTGAGGAAAGCAAGAGATAAAAATGGAACAATGTCGTGAGCACACGGGATTCAGTATTACTGTAGTAGGGGCCTAAGACATGATACAGGCGTCAGGTTCTTACTGAATGCATAGCCTTTTCCTACCACAGGATTGCACGTGGGCTTCTGTGGGGCATGAGGACAACCTCTTTTGTAGGACTGTCCAATAGCCTCCTGCTCCTAGGAGACTTGGAGCTACTCTTGTGAAGCACGTCCCTTCTAAGTAAATCCCTTCCTAGCAGTAGAAAGGAGGCTCCTGTGACTTTCTGAGCAGATGAGGCTGCCTGGAGAAAACTCTTGAAATTAGCATGTCTGTCTGCCTTCAGGTCCTTCTGGACCAGTAAGGCTGCAACTCTCATGGATTGTCATTTGTGATAGGGTGGCCTTTTAAAGGTGTCCTGAGTCACCCATGCTCTTTCAGTCGTCCCTCATACATATCCCACTCTAATCCCCATTTATAGTCCTGAAGGACACTCCAATAAATCGGTTCAGCATGCAGAACTTGGGTAGAATTTGCACTTTCTGGGTTTGCTGGGTGAGTACATGTTTATTCACATCCTCAAACCCTCACAGTACTGCTGATGCCAAGAACTGCTGTTGACAGGAGCATGGTGTGGCTGCCCCCCGAGAGGTTCTGCCAGCACCTGACTAATACAGGTGCAGATACTCAAAGCCAAGCACTGGACTGAGCCCAGGGTCCCCAATGGAAGACCTAGGAGATGGAGCTGAAGGGGATTTCAGCCCCATGGGAAGAACAATATCAACTAACTAGACCACCCAGAGCTCCCAGGGACTAAGCCACCAACCAAAAAGTACACATGTAGGGATTCGTGGCTCCAGCTACATATGAAGTCAGAGGATGGCCTTATCTGGCATCAATAGGAAGAGAAGCCCTTGACCCTATGAAGGCTGATTGTGTACTTGAGTCTTTCAACCACAGCCCTGCACACATTCTTTGAAAGGGAACATCTTCCTACAATAAGATTGGCAGTGATAGGGGCAGGTACTTGAACCTGTACAGTTAGTGTTTAGGTCTCTGTTAGGTGGTTCTGTAGTCGTCTGTGTATTGAGTCCTATCCTGTGTTCAAAGGTTGGTTTTCTACAAGCTCTAGAACATTGTGTGGAGAGCTTGGCCCTGAGTTCTGAAGAAAGCCCTCCACTGTCCTTCTTTCCTTTTTCACAGATCCTCTATCACTGTGTCCCTCACTGGAGGGTGTTAGATGAAGATGTTTTCTTTTTGCTAATGGTATTTTAGTGGCTTACCTGTGAACACTGATTTGGAGGTATTTGTGAGGGGTCCACCTAACACTGAGATTCAAAATGAGGGCCTGGCACTAGGCGCTCTCTCTCTCTCTCTCTCTCTCTCTCTCTCTCTCTCTCTCTCTCTCTCTATCATATATATATATATATATATATATATATATATATATATATATATATATATATATATATATATATATATATATATATACTTAATTTTCTGTTGGTTCCCCAAGCTTTTGGTATCCCTGTCCATACTGTAGGGCTAAGACATAGGGGGAAATGACAAGTCACTCTTTCCTCTCGTCTCTATTATTGTACCTGATATTTTAATCACATCTCAGTGGGAAACTCTCCTTTTCTACCCACTTCCTTAGCTGAGGTTAATGACCGTGCATCTGCATGTGACTTTGAGGAAATAGTCAGAATGATATGGGGCCAAAATGCTGCTCCATTCACTTTAACTTCACACTCACACCATAACCTTTAGGGTAGAAAATGAATGAGTACTTAAAGTTTTAAATTCTTGATCTGCAAATATTTGTGTACTTTTGCTAATGCAACCTTGTGGATGTTGTGAATAAAGTGTGGAGGTCAGAAAAGGGCACTCGAGATTTAATCCTCCACTGCTACCTTGTGGAATCCAGAGGTGAGGTTCAGGTCACTGGGCATCATGCAAGTGTTTGTCTCTGAGACAGAACATAAATGAAATTTATGTCATTCCAGAACACAAAAACAATGTAGTGATGAAAATACCCAATTAAGCCAAGCAAGAATAAAATATAATGGAATTCAGAAGGTCAAAATATTGAATAAGGGCAACAGTATAGCTCATTGTGCATGAGAACCTGTGCTCACTACCTATAAGTACAAAGATAAATTATTGAAAGCTCCCAAGCAGAAAAGAACTGTGTTCAATAATTATCTACCCATATAAACATGTGCTGAATGATACACTGTATAACACACAAACTAAATAGAGATACTTGTAGCACATTTAAATATAGAGACCAACAGCATTGTCTAAAAGACTCCTAAAAAATGTTGGATATTTATCTTATTATATCCCAGAAGTGAAAGGTGAGGCCCTGTCACTGAAGACTTACTTTAATTTAGACACAACATCCTGACACCTCTTTACTGGAACTGACTAGAATGCCCAGTCTCTGAGAACTAGATGTGTGGGATGAAAAGAAACCATACAAAATTTCAAAGGAGGGAAACAGCCAACAGTCTTCCCCATCTGTAAATCACAATCGTGCCAACATGTCAGGATAACAGGGTAGCCAGTAGCTCTGTAATTGGACTTAGGATGAGCTCAACAAGAAGACAGTCACACTCAGAACTGAAGACCTTGCCGTCTACCCACGGCCAGTGTTGTCTTCAATCTTGGAGGAGAAGCAACAACCACAATGTCACCAAGCCAGATTAATTCCTAACTATGTTTGAGATTTTTGTGCTTTCACCCATTGATGAGAATCATCCTCATCACTCACCAAATAATGTTTCATTACCACAATGACTCAAAACACACTTATGCAGCCCAGTCCCGATGAGTACATGTATAACACAACTCCTGCACTTAAGGCTTTGTTGTGACTGCAGAAAGAGAGTGTGTGAGTGTGTGTGAGTGTGTGTGAGAGAGAGTGTGTGTGTGTGTGTATGTGTGTGTATGTGAAGAGGCAGCAGAAAGAGTTTAAGAGCAAGAGGATCAATACTTTTGATGTTAGATTATATATTCAAATAATATCAGAACCTAGACCCATAAGCTCTCAACAAGACTACCTCAACACGAGCTGAACAAGCAGAGTGACAACAGACAAGATAACAGGATAGGTGTAAGACCAGAAGTCAACCATGTGCAAGAAACAACAAGAAAGTAAGGAAAGCTGAGAGCAAGAGCAATAGTGTCCCCCTAGAAAGACCACACCAACTGGCTATACAATAAAGCACTGTCAGCTATAAGAACGAGTAACATAGACTGAGCATGTGTGTGTATGTGTGTGTGTGTGACTGTGTGTATGTGACTGTGCATGTGTGAATGTGTGTGTGTGTGTGAGTATGTGTGTGAGTGTGTGTGTGAGTGTATGTGTATGTGACTGTGTGTGAGTGTATGTGAGTCTGTGTGAGTGTGTATGTGTGTATGTGAATGTGTGTGAGTGTGTGTGTGTGTGTGTGACAACAGATGGTGGTAAAAATGGTGGTTAACTTAAAATAAAGCAATGAGGGAGATATTGGAGGGTTACAAGGTAAGAATGGGAAGAATAGTCATGTTATTTTATAATAATTTCAAAAAATGACAAATGTAAAATAATTATAAAGACTTTAAAATGTCATGAGATGCCTATTTGAAAATAAAGACATTAAAGCTTAAAATTAAGTGATGGACAAAGATCATCTTATTAAAAAATAAAGGATGTTTTGCACACTAATTCTCCCCTACAACCCTGTAGTCATATCTCACTGGGAAATCTGTCAGTCCACCTTCAGAAGTCCTCATAATCTAAAACATTCTCAGCACCGTTTAAAAGTCCAAAGACTCTTCTGAAACTAAGAAAATAAATCACTTAACTGTACCTCCTTGTCAAATCAAAAAGCAAAGTACATGTTTCCAACATACAGAGGCACGGATTGCACATTACCGGTCCAAAATGGCGGAATGCAGGCAGAGTGGAGAAGTACTGGCCAAAGCAAAAATCAAAGCCCAGAAATGCAAACTGCACATGATGAAGCCCCATGTCTTAGTGGCAAAACGTTGCTAAGAATCTAAACTTTCAGCTTTGGGACAGTAACATACACAGGTTCTCGATCTCTCTCCCTCCCTCCCTACCTCCCTCCCTCCCTCCCTCCCTACCTCCCTCCCTCCCTCCCTCCCTCCCTACCTCCCTCCCTCCCTCCCTCTTTCTCTCTTTCTCTCTTTCTCTCTCTCTCTCTCTCTCTCTCTCTCTCTCTCTCTCTCTCTCTCTCTGGCTGGTTTTGCTTTATTTATTTAGCTCTCTTTCAAAGTTATACCATATCTCTGGCTTCATCAATACCTTAAAGTTTCCAGTAAAATCTACACTTTATTTCAGAACTTAATGCAGGGACATAGCCACATGTCTAGACTCTGTGGTTTTTCGTTTTTTCTTTTTGTTTTTTCTCTCTGAGCAAAGAAAGACTTTATTGCAGGAATGCAAGCATGGTTTAACATTCACAAATCCATTAAGTGTAATACACCATGCAATACAGAATTACATTGTTTTCCAGAAATGGCTCATTTTTTATCAGTTTGAAAGTTGTTTTATTCTTTATTTATGATTTTAAATATTTTTGTGCAATATATATTCATCATATTTCTCACAATGGAATGTTTTGAATTAAATGATTATTTTGATCTAAAACAAATTAAATTTCAATAGAAAGGTGTTGTATTAAAATTTAACTTACCAAATCAACATTTTCATTGAGAATTATTTTAATTTTCTTGTATCTGTTGAGGCCTGTTTTGTGACTGATTATATATTCAATTTTGGAGAAGGAACTAGGAGGTGCTGAGAAGAAGGTGTATTCTTTTGTTTTAGAATGAAATGTCTCTCTCTCTCTCTTTCTCTCTCTCTCTCTCTCTCTCTCTCTCTCTCTCTCTATATATATATATATATATATATATATATATATATATATATATATATATATGTTAAATCCATTTTGTTGATAACTTCTCTTAGTTTGCCTATGTCTCTGTTTAGTTTCTGTTTCCATGATCTGTCCATTGATGAGAGTGGGGTGTTGAAGTTTCCCACATTGTGAGGTACAATGTGTGCTTTGAGTAATATTTGGTAATATTTCTTTTTTTATTTCCTCATGCACATGTTCATTGAAATAAGAATAAATCACAGGCCTCAGACTACCACTGGGATAATAGAAAGGAAAATATGGTTTCTAGACTCTCAAGTCTCTGATTAGAAGGTTTCTTTTTTGTTTGTTTTTTAAACAAATTAATTTTTTTAAAAAAACAGAGATAAATGTACATATTTTAAAGAAATTTGCATAAAACTATATGAATATATTTTTGTCAGTAAATGATTTTTTTAAAGGATTGATAGTGTGCATTGGAAACTTACTAGTTACAGTAAGCATAAAGTACATGTAAAACAAAACGTAACGTGGAAATAGTCAGTTTTCTTGGTGTGTAAGGATTAAACATAATGATTTTTAAATACTAACGATTGCCATGAGGCTGCATTCTTGGCTCTTGAATTATTGATGATTTACGGTCTAGGTGCACCCCACTGATGTTTTACGGTCTATGTGTACCCCACTGATGTTTTACGGTCTAGGTGTACCCCACTGATGTTTTACGGTCTACATGTACCCCACTGATGATTTACAGTCTAGGTGTGCCCCACTGATGTTTTACGGTCTAGGTGTACCCCACTAATGATTTATGGTCTAGGTGTACCCCACTGATGTTTTACAGTCTAGGTGTACCCCACTAATGATTTATGGTCTAGGTGTACCCCACTAATGATTTACGGTCTAGGTGTACCCCACTGATGTTTTATGGTCTAGGTGTACCCCACTAATGATTTACGGTCTAGGTGCACCTCACTGATGATTTACGGTCTAGGTGTACCCCACTCTGAGAGGGTGTTCTACACTACTCAGTGGCTTTTCTTAACCTTAGAGGAAGATTCTACAACCCCTTTACTCCTGCATTCTCTTGACTTGAAGGCCAGAACCACATGGCTACTGCTGCCAAGTTCTGCATAACTTTTGATTTATTTCTTTCATTTGTTCAGTAAGTCTTGATTTGTTTTAGTGGAGTCTTCACATTTATTTATTTATTTATTTTTAATTATCTTTAATATTTTCTTTTTACAGTCCAGCTGTTTTCCCCCTCCTGGTCTGCCCGCCAACAGTTCCTCATTCTTTCTGCCCCATTTCCAAGAGAATATCTCCACTGCCACCTCCACCCCCACCCCCTGGGGCCTCAAGTCTCTCGAGGGTTAGGTGCATTTTCTCTCACTGAGGCCAGACCAGGCAGTCCTCTGCTGTATATATGTCGGGGGCCACAGACCAGCTAATGTGTGCTGCCTGGTTGGTGGCTCAGTGTGCAAATTATACATATTACATATAATTTATATGTGTGCACTATAATTGCATAATATTTTATAACTATTCATGTGTGAATAAATTAACGATAAACCCAATGGTGGCTACACATTTAGATTAAATGTATTTACAAGTATTTTAAACCTAATTTAGTACCACAAAACACATAGAAAAAATGAAGAAAATATTATTACTGATGGTTTTGTCAGAGGGAAACCTAGTGTGTTCGAAAGAACTGCTTATGCTGCAAGATGGTGGCCTTTGTCATTTCTTGGAAAAGATTGTCCAATAAATGGATAGGTTGATGATGCAGAAGAGTTCCAGCCCACAATATGAGCATTGATTGTGAGACTGTCTGAATTTCTAACATTCTTTAGAAGCAATAAATCAAATTTGGAGAAAAATAATTAAAAGGAAGAAGGTAACAATGGGTAAATAAAAGGCATCGTGACACAGACCTCATTAGAGTGGAGAAAGAGCCTGATTAGAAGCCATTTGCCAGACAAAGCAGCTTGTTTGTGTCATTACAGACTTCAGGTTGAGTCAGGAAAATGTTGGTGAGCTCACAGACAGTCTAAACCACATAAGGGTTCCAGAGGGGCCTGGGCTAAAGGAAAAGAAAACCGCAAATTAAGAATGAAGAAGGAAGGAACTAAAGTAGGAAGGAAGGAAGAAAAACAATTAAATCTCAACTTTGGAGACCCATCATTTGTCCAAAGGATGGGTCTTAGATGCAGAATAAAGCAGAGTGAACTGGTTCCGTGGCATCCTTAATAGCATTAAGGATGGTCCTTAATCTAAACAGATGGAAACATTCCAACAATGGAAGTATTCCAAGTGGACGTGGGTTTAAAAGGAACCTTGCATGACAAAACAAAGTGACCAGTGTCAGAAGTAGATGACATATGAAGAATCCTGATGTGAAAGGCTGCTGGAGCAAGTGACCGTCACCTGGCAAAGTCAAACCTATCATCAAAACAGCTGAGTTCTATATAATCATCTTACAATTGAAAGAGCGTGTAAGGATGATGGTTCACGCCCTGAAAGAATGTAACTGCCAATCAAGGGTCACGCCCGTCCTGAGAGAAACCATTTCTCTTGTTCACACTCTCCTGAGTTATCAGGCTAGACAACCCAACTTGATTTCTCTGCAGGAACTCACGGGTCTCTGATAACAACACCCTCACGTTTTGTGACTTTGGAATTCCCCAATGTGTGTAGTGGACACTCCAGCATGGTTACCAAAAACTTATCCTGAAAGAAAAGAACAAAAGCCAAACAGATATTTGGGTCCTTTCACAAAACTACAAATAATTTGAAAAATAAGAACAACGTGTCTCTCCTAATATTATGAATTGTATAGTATGTATTCCCACTGAGTATAATTTAGAAGTGGAAGACACAGATTTCAAAGGAACAAGTCCAAGGATGTTCATGAATTCAAGGGATTCAAAGAGGATTTGAGTAACCATCTGAACGGACTTAAAGAAGACCAAACTTTGACTAAAGTAAAAACAGACCAAGTAGCCATCTATACATACAGATCTCAAAAAGTCAAACACCATTAAAAGAATCAAGAAAAGAATCATGGATTTGAACAGACACATCACCAAAGAAGAAATATGAATATCTGCTTAAAATATCTGAAACGTATTAAAAGCCACTGACCATTAGAAAAGTGGAAATTAAAATTGACTTCAATTTTTATCTTGTCTCAGGCAAAATTGTATATCACCAAGAATCTAAAGAACAACAAAAAATGCTGATGAGGATTATGGAAAGAAAAACACTAATTTAGTGCTTTTGTTAAGAATGCATTTTGGTACCACTGCAGCAATCAGGACGGTGAATCACAATATAATGTAATGATGCTGTTATAATATCTATTCTGTCTAGTGGTGTGTCAATTTGAAATAAGCTGGAGCCATCAAAGATGAGGGATCCTTGATTGGGAAAATACCTCCATAAGAATAGACTACACAAAAGTGTTTAGGAAATTTTCTTAGTGATTGGTGGGAAGGGTCTGTGAAGAAACTCTGTGAAGAATTGAGTTGGAATTTTGTTGGGGATTGCATTGAATCTGTAGATTGCTTTTGGCAAGATGACCATTTTTACTATATTAATCCTACTAATCCATGAGCATGGGAGATCTTTCTGTCTTCTGAGATCTTCTTCAATTTCTTTCTTCAGAGACTTGAAGTTCTTGACATACAGATCTTTCACTTGCTTGGTTAGAGTCACACCAAGGTAATTTATATTGTTTGTGACTATTGGGAAGGGTATAGTTTCCCTAATTTCTTTCTCAGCCTGTTTGTCCTTTGGGTAGAGGAAGGCTACTGATTTATTTGTTAATTTTATATCCTGCCACTTTGCTGAAGTTGTTTATCAGCTGTGGGAGTTCACTGGTAGAATTTTCAGGCACTTAGTATACTATTATATCATCTGCAAATAGTGATATTTTGAATTCTTCTTTTCCAATTTGTATCCCTTAACCTCTGGCTAGTACTTCTAGTACTATATTGAATAGGTAGGGAGAGAGAGGGCCTTGTCTAGTCCCTGATTTTAGTGGGATTGCTTAAAGTTTCTGTACATTTAGTTTGATGTTGGCTACTGGTCATGATCTTTATCACACCAATAGAAACCGAAGTAGGTGACTATTTCCATGTTACATTTTGTTTTACATGTACTTTATGCTTATGATAACTAGTAACTTTTCAATGCACACTATAAAACCTTTTAAAAAATCAAATACTGACAAAAAATATACTCATATGGTTTTATGCAAAAATACTTTTTTTAAAAAAAGGAACCAAAGTAGGATATTTGACTTCTGTGGTGACTTCAGATTTAGAGTTAGGATCCACAAATAAGAAATAACATGTTGGGTTTTCTCTGAGCTTTGGGTTAATCTCCAAACTCTGAAGATTCTTAAAACATTTTGGCTTAGTATCCTCTAGGCCGTAGTCAATGTACATTTCCAAGTGAATAATGTTCTCATTAATAGTCCTGGGATCCTGGGCTCTATAGTGTGTGGGGGGGACTAGTTTGTTTTAGCTAAGGCCTTAGAATAAGTAGATTTCTCAAAACAACCCGGATATTCCACCTCACACCAGTCAGAATGGCTAAGATCAAAAACTCAGATGACAGCAGATGCTGGCGAGGATGCAGAGAAAGAGGAACACTCCTCCACTGTTGGTGGGGTTGTAAGCTGGTACAACCACTCTGGAAATCAGTCTGGCTGTTCCTTATAAATTGGACATAGTCCTACCTGAAGACCCAGTTATTCCACTTCTGGGCATATACCACAGAGATGTTCCAACATACAATAAAGACACATGCTCCACCATGTTCATAGCATCCCTATTTATAATAGCCAGAAGCTGGAAAGAACCCAGATGTTCTTCAGTAGATGAATAGATAAAAAAAAAATGTGGTATATTTACACAATGGAGTACTACTCAGCTATTAGAAAACAATGACTTTGTGAAATTCCTAGGAAAATGGATGCATCTAGAGAATATCATCCTAAATGAGATAACCCAGTCACAAAAGAACAGAAATAATATGTAGTCACTGATAATTGGATACTAGCCCCAGAAAGCTCTGAATACTCCAGAAACAACCCACAGACCATATGAAGCTCAAAATAAATAAATAAATAAAGGCCAAGAAGTGGAAGCCTCAGTCCGTCTTAGAAAATAAAACAACAACAAGTGTATAGCACCCACTCAGAGTGGGGTAGACCTAGACCTTAAATCATTAATAATTTAAGAGCTAAGAAGATAGCCTTGTGGCAATTTTTGGTATTCAAAATTCATTATGTTTAATCTATACACCAAGAAAACTTTGTTTCCATGTTACGTTCTGTTCTACATGTACTTTATGCTTATGGTAACTAGTAAGATTTCAATGCATACTATCAAACCTTTAAAAGGATCGAGTACTAACAAAAATATATTCATATAGTTTTGTGCCAAATGCTTTTAAAAATTTGTATATGTATCTCTCTTTTTTAAATAAAGTTGTAAGGGAAAATTTTTTTACTAATAAAATTTTCCCATAGCTAAGCATAGTAGTTAGACTGTAATAAACATTGCTTTAATATTACATTTTTCCTTACTATCCAAAGGCAAGAAGTTTCATTTCAGTAAATTATATATGTATATATATATATATATATATATATATATATATATATATATATATATATAATACTTAATACTTTGCAAACTAAAACAAAAAGTACTTTCTTTGTCCTGACTTTGTGCTGAGTAGATAAAATGTTATACTGGGAGGACCTGTAATATATAGTCTACATATACATTGTATGTAATATTTGGGCCAAGGATCAGCATAATGCCCTGTGACCACAAGCCCAGCACAAGAGTGGCCGTGACAGAATGTGGGCTTTTACACCACTTCAGTATTGTGCTTATGTTGATCAGCTGTGACCCCATGGTCTTAGGAGCTTTGTGTCACTGTGGTCATTCAGTATAATACGAGAGCCCGGGATAGTCTATACTCAGAGGATATCCCCATATCCAAGACCAATTGCCAAATTCCTGTGATGAGCCAAATTTGTGAGGCTCCCCTGGCACTAGAGAGATGCTTGTATGTGCCAAAAAGCTCCAAACATATCATATCCATTTGACATTCTAAGAAGATGTATTAAATAGGAAGATTCTAACATACCTAAGGGAAAAAATGAAGAAGACGTCACTAAGAAGGGTGAGCAGTAGAAAGGATAAAAGAGCTTCAGGAAGGGAAGAAGTTTATTAAAATGCAGCCCAGCATCCACTGCATGTCTGTCACACATTCTGAACCTACAGCAGCTATGGATATCTACAAAAGGTCGAGCCAGTTAAAGTTGAAGTCTGAGCCAGTCACTTTTAGTCCGATTACACCTGGGGCAGCCAGTATGGAAATCAGTGAGAAGAATTCAAAAAAAAAAAAAAAAAAAAAAAAAAAAACCTGGAACTGATCGACTGTAATGCCCCTCTATACTAATCTTCTGCTCATGCCCATAGACTTGCCATTCTACTACACAGATACTATCACTGGGCTGAAGTATCTGTCACATGCTCCTCCAGTCCTGTTGTGTGGCTTGTTAATCAGTTGTAGAGGAACTGCAAGGTCTCGTATCCTCTCTCAGGACAACTTTGTCTTTTCATTCCTTGCAGCGAACAGACTTTGTCGCTCTATTTATGGATGTGCTTCCCCTGGGTCCTGCACTAAACCCAAAACCCTATGAAGTCTAGGCTTGTCTGGTGTCTATGGATTTATCTCCAGCCTCCAGCACATGAGCCCTAGAGAACCTGAGGCTCAGCATACGGTGATGTAGCTGAAATCGCAAGGTCCAGAGTGGGTTCAGTGACAGATCCATGTTCTAAAACTACCCATTGCACATCTTTGAGACATGATTCCTGCGTGATGTTCCTGAGGAAAACCTTCACATGCATGTAGAAAATGACTGTCAACCAGAAGCTTATAGACACTTGAAATTTCTCCTCATCTGTGTTCTTCTGCAACATAGTGAGTCTTAAGGTTCAAACTCTAAAATGTGATGTTCTCAGCCGCTCTTGATACTCGATGGTAGTGTGCTTTGTTACTAAATGACTAGTGACTAAGAAGCCCTTCCCAGGGGCACCAAGATCTTACAAACCGTCTCTTCTATTTGAGTCACTATTCTTTTGTACAGAACCAAACTCGTGAGTTGTAAAAACACAAACACAGTATACTACAATTGTATCCACTTCCTTCTATTTTCCTAGAAGCTGTGGTGGTTGTATGATCTTTCCATAGATGTGACACTACATAAGAGGTAATTAAAATGGTAGAAGATAATAAGAGAAGCCAGTTTGTCACCCTGAGATAGGGAACATTCTTGGAAATACCGGCTGTGTGGATACAGAAAGACAAAGTCAGAAAACCACAAAATTTCCATTGTATGGTTCATCCTATGGTGACCAAGAGTAAAGACCATGACCCAAATTAAGCCAAGCTTGATTTTCTGTCAGGCAGGCCTAATTCCTTAAATGGTGTTTGGAAACATAGCATCAAACATAGGAAAGGTTGGGATTTATATAATGCAAAAACAGAGCGGGTTCAGGGTTTGTAGATTTCCAGGGTAATTGTGGTTATATAGGAACTTTGCTGAACATTTCAAAATTATGTGGCAGAGCATCTGGTTTGGTTTGTTTGTTTATGTTTTTATTTATTTTTCTTTTACACTCAAGATTTTATTCCCCTCCCAGTCCACCCTCCTACTGTTCCACACCCCCATACCTCCTCCCTGCCACCCATGTCTCCACGAGGAGGTCCCCACCCCAGCCACCCTGCAGACCTCTAAACTCCCTGGGGCCTCCAGTCTCTTGAGGGCTAGGTGTATCTTCTCTGACTGAAACCAAACTCAAGAGTCCTCTGCTGTATATGTGTTGGGGCTCATATCAGCTGGTGTGTGCTGCCTGGTTGGTGATCCAGTGTCTAAGAGATCTCAGAGGTCCAGGTTAATTTGGACTGCTGGTCCCCTTACAGGGTGGCCCTTCTCCTCAGTTTCCTCTAGCTTTTCCCTAATTCAGCCACAGGGATCAGCAGCTTTTGTTGATTGGTTGGTGCAAATATCTGCATATGATTCTTTCAGCTGCTTGTTGGGTCTTTCAGAGGGCAGTCATGATAGGTCCATTTTTGTGAGTGTTCCACAGCCTCAGTAATGGTGTTAGGCCTTGGTGCCTCCCCGTGAGCTGGATCCCAGTTTGGGCCTATTTCTGGACCTTATTTTCCTCAGGCTTTTTCCATCTTCATCCCTGCAGTTCTTTCAGACTGGAACAATTCTGGGTCAGAGTTTTGGCTGTGGGATAGCAACCCCTTCCCTCACTTGATGCCCTGTCTTTCTGCTGGAAGTTGGCTCTACAAGTTTCTTCTCCCCACTATAGGGCATGTCATTTAGGATCCCCCTTTAATTCCTGAGGGTCTCTCACCTCCCAAGTCTCTAGTACATTCTGGAGGGTTCTCCTAACTTCTTACCTCCTGAGACCGCCTGTTTCAATTCTTTCTGTTGGGCCTCGGGGCTTCAGTCCTTTTCCCCCACCCAATGCCAGCCATCCTACCAAAGTCAATCTACAGATCCAAGGCACTCCCCATCAAAATCCCAACACAATTCTTCAAAGACATTGAAAAGGCAATTCTCAAATTCATCTGGGAAGGCAAAAAAACAAATAGCAAAAAATAAATCTCAACAAAAAAAGAACAGGGCTGAGAGAATCACCATCTCTGACCTCAAGCTCCACTACAGAGCAATAGTGATAAAAACCGAATGGTATTGGTACAGAGACAGACAAGCCGATCAATGAAGCAGAATGGAGACCCAGAAATAAAACCACACACACACATACACTTCATCTTTGACAAACAAACCAAAAATATACAATGGAAAAAGAAAGCACCTTAAATAAACGGTGCTGGTCTAACTGGCTTGCTGTATGTAGAAAAATGAAAACAGACCCATATTTGTCACCTTGCACAAAGCTCCAGTCCAAGTGGATCAAGGACCTCAACATAAAACCAGACACACCGAATCTAATAGAAGAAAAGGTGGGAAAGAGCCTTGAACTCATTGGCACAGGGAGACATTTCCTAAACAGAACTCCAACAGCTCACGCTCTAAGATCAAGAATAGATAAATGGGACCCCATGACACTGGAAAGCTTCTGTAAGGCAAAGGACATAGTCAATAGGACAAACCACCAACCTACAGACTGGGAAAAAATCTTCACTAACCCCACATCTGATAGAGGCTAATATCCAAAATATATAAAGAACTCAAGAAGATAACCTTCAGAAAAACCAAACAACCCAATCAAAAAAAACGGGGCTTAGAACTAAACCGAGAAGTCACAACAGAGGAATCTCGATGGCAGAACATCTTATCTTATCAGGGTGCATCCAATGAGTGCGTCAAACTGCATAGGGTGGGGAGCCTGTCAAACTGGAGAAACAGGTCAAAGCACAATCAAGCATTAATTTTTTTTTTTCCAGCCAACAAACATGAACTGAATTCGATCTCATAACAAAGTGGTTTCCATCCTCAAGGTAGAGAATCAGGCTGGTCCGTCAGTATGTTACGTGTCCTCTTTGGATTCATTTTTATCCTGGGGAAAGATGTCACTGTGTCTGTCTCATTCCATAGGTTCTCATCCATACTGATTTCTCACTGGACATAGGCAAAGCCCTTTATTTACAGTGGTCAGTAGGGAAGCAGCTTGGTGGCATGTTTATTGCTTTCTTTGCTTTTAATTCTCTCTCTCTCTCTCTCTCTCTCTCTCTCTCTCTCTCTCTCTCTCTCTCTCTCTCTCTCTCTGTGTGTGTGTGTGTGTGTGTTAGGCTGTGAGTTGACAGTGCACAGGTGCCAAAGCAATACAACCTTGCACGTAACCCTTTCCCACAACCACAGCCAATTTAGGATCCCTACAACTTCTCTCCATCCCTTCAGTCCTGACAGTAGGAATGCTCCTCCACTAAGCTGTGTCGCATGTTTCTCTCAGTCCTCCCCATGTCATTGTATTTAAGATAGCTCAGTTCCCCTTTCATTCCCTGTCTTCTGTTTCTGAGGGGTGATTATAGATACGAGACGTATCATGGTAAATAGCCGTGAGTAACGAAATATAGGTGAAGCCTAAGGATAGCAACACCGTTTGGAATGTGAGCTTCATTACCTTCTCTTCCTATAACCAAGACCAGAGAACCAGGTACGGGCAGTGTCACTGTGAACACTCATGGTGGCCGGAGGAAATAAAGCAGTTCATTTAAGCTTGAAGAACAGTCACAGCCTTCACGGGAGGAGAGAAAGGGCAGATATGGAGACTGGAAGAGGGCAGGAAATAAAAGAAAAATGAAACCAAGTCATGAGCACTTAGGACTCCGTCTTAATGAATAAAGGAGCCTATTTCTCCATGAGACACCATGTTGTAATTGGGTACTTACTAAATGTGGAGCCTTTTCTTACCACAGGGCAGCACATGGGCTGCTGTGGTACCAGATGAGACAGCATCTGCTACAGAGATCTCCTCAGTCTGAAAACAGAGGTTCATTTTGAGGGTCAAGAAATGTCATCTTGCTGCTACGAGGCTCTGAGCTGCTGTGAACAAGACCCTTGGAACCGAGGCATTCCCTTCTAGAGGAAGGGGGCGCCTGGTGTTCTCTAACCAGCTGCAGCTAGCCAGAGCTCTTCAGATTAACACACCCAGCTACCGTCAGATCCTGCGGGGAGTCTAAGGTTGAAGGTTTTCAGTTGTCATCCATTTGTCATCCATTTATGCCATTCACAAGTAGGACTCCCATGTGACTAAAGAGACATCTAATAATAGTTGAAGATTTAGAGCAAACTTCAATAGTTATAGAAATCTTAGCATGTATTATATTATATACATGCTTTTATTAGAAAATAAATTAGAACCATCACTGAAACAGCCTGCTTACCTACTTAACAGGCTTGAGATATAGGGGTGGCTTGGATCACTCTAAAATCTGAATAATACAACTCCACAACTCACTGTAAGAAAATAGATGTATAGCCCAAGATAATTTGAAGGAAAATAATCCCAGAAGGATTGGTTCACACAAGCATTAGGTACACTTGATTACAGCAGGCTGAGAGTCCCATGACTAATGGAGGAAGGACATGAATTACTGAAGAAACTGAGAGTAAGAGAGATGGTGTCCGACGCCCTGTGCACACAAGAGAAATGGTTAAGAAAGAAGTTGACCCCCAAGGACCATGATGGATATGAGGCTTCAGTGGCCTTGCCGAATCCTTTGGTGAACTGGTCATTACAAGGTCGGGGGACTTTGGTGGATATGAACAACCCAGACCAGTGGTTCATTAAAATGTTCAAAGCAGTAGAATATGTGAAGAGATAGATGGTCTCCACTTCACTCTCTGCTGTGCAACATATGGGCAGAATGACCAAAGCCCTCTTCTGATGGAGTAGCTGAAGCTTCCTACAAGATGGGGCCATAAACTCTGACCTGAAACCACATGTCCAGTCACAGATTTGTCGGTTGCCTATTAATGTGCAAAGCCCTTGGGCCTCAGTGGCTACCGGTTAAATGTCATAAATACATACAATAAAATAAACGTATAAGCCTTAAAAGCTGGTGAGAGAATGTCACAGCATGGATAAATCCAAGCACATTGGTCAAATTAACCTAAGCAAACGAAGTGAAAGGCAAAACAAAACCAGACCGGGAATCGGAATCAAGAAGAGTAGGGGGCTTGAAGAAAAAGTTTCAGAGGAATGAAAATGTTCTGTTTTCATTCAGACAGCCCACATGGGTGTGTCCTCTAAGCAAACAAGTCAACCATATGCTTATTGTATTAGCATATCACTGTCCATTATAAGCCAATTATAATCCATTCTAATTGTGACTCAATTCTTTAAATATTCATGAGAAAATCTTATAGTAATTAAATAAAGCCCGTGAGCTCTTGAAAATTAGAGAGAAAACTTAAATGTATCTGTTGTATATTGAGAGGCACAGAAACGTGTCACAGGGCACTTGGGGTCGAAGGAGGAATAAAGCATTGGGAAAGGCCGGGGAAGACTGCTTCTGGGAAGTAATGGAGGGTGTGTGAGAAACCGTGAGAGGACAATCTACCTCACACCCTAGGTATGCATATTGGTTCATCTGGGTGCAGAGCTGCACACTTGTCAAACTGGTAGACAGTCAAAGAAATAAATGTCAAGAGGGTGAGTCAAAGTTCTGAGTGGACGCCTCATGCAGGCTTCTCTTTAAAAGGCGGGAGCATGAGGGCTGGAGAAATGCCTCAGATGTTATGGGTTTTTGCTCTTGCAAAGGGCCTGAGTTCAGTTCGCAGACCAAATGTTACTCGCAACTATCTGTAGCCCTAATTCTAGGGGATCTGATACCCTCTTCTGGACTCCTCAGATACAAGGAATACATGCGGTGCACATGCTTACATGAAGGTAAACACTCACACATAGAATAAAAATAAATGCTTTTAAAAGAAACGGGAGTCATATTTGCTCATTAAGTCATTTATTCAATAGGTCTGCCAAAATGAAAGGAAACTAGGATGATGTGGCTAATTAATTATTTTAATAAAATCAAGACAGAGGTATAAAGAACAGAAAGAGAATCATATCGAAAATTTTGGGGGGCTACAGACATGTTCATTTTCTGAAATGCTTACTTATGCAAGTATGAAGATATGAGCTTGCTCACCAGAAACCATGTTATATTAAAAACAGTCCTGGGTGAAGCAGATAGCCCTGGGCTTGTTTGTCTTGCCAAACTGTGATCCCTATGTTCAGTCAGCATCCCTTGCTCTGACTTGTTTGTGTGTTAGGATGTGTGTTTATACATTCCTCAGCTACTAAAAACAACGACTATGAAATTCTTAGGCAAATGGATGGAACTAGAAAATATCATCCTGAGTGAGGCAACCCAATCACAAAAGAACAAACACACATGGTATGCACTCACTGATAAGTGGATATTAGGCCCAAAGGCTTGGAATGTCCAAGATACAATCCACAGACCACATGAAGCTCAAGGAGTTGGGAAACCAAAGAGTGGACGCTTCAGTCCTTCCTAGAAGAGAGAACAAAATAGTCACAGGAGGAAATACAAAGACCAAGTATGGAGCAAAGACAGAAGGAAAGGCCATGCGAGACTGCAGGGATCCATCCCATATACAGACACCAAACCCAGACAATATTGTGGATGCCAAGAGTTCATGCTGACAGGAGCCTGGTTTAGCTGTCTCCTGAGAAATTTAGCTGCCAGAGCCTGAGAAATACAGAGTCGGATGCTCTCAACCAACCATTGGAATAAGAACAGGGTCCCAAATGGAGGAGTTAGAAAAAGGGTTTGAAGGAGCTGAAGGGGTTTGCAACACCACAGGAAGAACAACAATATCAACCAACCAGAGCCCCCAGAGCTCTCAAAAACTAAACCACCAACCGAAGAGTACACAAGGAGGGACCCACGGCTCCAGCGGCATATGTAGAGAGGACGGCCTTGTCAGGCAGCAAGGAGAGGAGAGGCCCTTGGCCCTGTGAACTCAATACCCTAGTGTAGGGGAATGACTGGGTAGGGAGGTGGGAGAGAGTGGGCGGGTGAGGGAACACTCTGATAGAGGCAGGGGGGATGGGGGATTCCAGAGGGGAAATTAGGAAAAGGGATAACATTTGAAATGTAAGTAAAGAAAATATTCAATAAAAAAGAAAAAGAAGATGAACCATGATAGAATAAGATAGAATCAATCTCTGACCACACATGTGTGAGCACGTGGAGACATGTATTCACAAACACACATGAGCCTGTGCGCACGCACGCACACACACACACACACACACACACACACACACACACACACACACACACTGTGACATCTGTTAGTGCCATCAACTGCTGTAGAGAAATAAATGTAGGCTGTCTTCTACAGTGCTTTAGCCTCCTGCCAACGGAAGTACTTTCTAAAAGTAGAAAGAGTCTTGCGCCCTAGTGTTTTGCCAAACTCTGAGGTGAGGCCCTGAGAGAGGCACTGGCAGAGGCTCTAGACTGGGTGACTGTTTGGCAGTTCATAGCTCCTAACTCATGTGGGTGATGCTTATCACAACGGCTCTCAAGTCAGCTGAACCCCAAACTGATTAAAGAAACACGGAAGCCATAGCTGTGTGTCCAAAACTGAGGCTCCCAACCACTCACTAGAGTGTCTATAACTGGGAAAGCCTGATCCCCAAAGGGTCCAGGACAGCCCACGGAGAAGGGTGTAAAAGATCTGCCTCATCAACCTCCGCTGCTTAAAGGAACCAGCAGAGAAGTGCGTCATGGCCCTAACTCAGCTGTTATCACAGGACAGGGAAACTATCTCCAGATAAAGATGACAAGAGATGCCACATGGTAATATCCAAAGAAGAAATAGGAGATGTAAGAGAGGCAAACACACCCCATCCCTGTATCCTTCCTCAGTCTGCAGCCCAAAGAGGAGAGAGGCCAACACCAGGACAGGGTGGTCTTCTGCAGCCAGGCCAGTGGGAACCTGAACCGAGGGCTGGACCATGCCTGCAGAAAATCACACGTGGGACAATCAGCCATGCAGTAGTGATGAAATTAAACCCCCAACACCCACCAATCTTGATTAACATCCTTAAACAGGAAGCGTGACTGTCCCCTTCTGAGGTGCCCGGCAACAGGGAGGGAGTGCAAGACTAAGGCACACATGATGTCTGATAAAAATCTTGGGCTGTCTCAGGAGGACCATGTGGGACTAGGTATGGTGATCCACATCTTTAATCTCAGAGCTTGGAAGACAAAGGCAGGGAGGGTCTCCTTCAATCGAGGAACTCACATAGTGAGTTCAAAGACAGTCAGGACTACATAGAGAGATGCTGTCTGAAGACATAAAAAACAAAAGAAGAGGAAGGAGTAGAGGGAAAGGAAGAGGAAGGAGAAGGAGGGAAGGGGGACAGGAGGTGAAAGAGGAGGAGGTAGAGGAGGAGGAAGCATGTGTGTCATTAGATAGACATGCAGCAGCCAGAGGTAATGGCCTTGAGCATGTTCCAGCCAGCACCATAGACAAGGGGTTATAAGATGGTGATGCAGATTAATAGAAATGCAACAGGTAACTAGACTTCTCCTGGTCATCAGTAATCTGGACGCACAGAGAAGTGGTGCTGGCCATGTTGAAAATGTAGACAGGGAGGAGTTTTCATTTAATACCAACTTACTGAGCAGAAAACTCAACTGGCATTTTATTCAACTAAACCAAGCCCTGTTTCATATGTTTATATGCAGATTTCTGTTTATGGATATAAATATGTCCAGCACTTGGAGTTTAAGCTTCTGTGCTTACTTTTTGCTGTTTGGGGTTTTGTTTGTTTTTATTTGTTTTATTAGTTCTTAGAACTTCATGCCATGCATTCTGATTATACTCAATCCCCTCAACCCCTCCAAGATGTAGATTCTTTCCCTACCCACCCAATTGTGTGTCCTCTTTTTTATTAACCCATCCAGTCAAATTTGGGCTGCCCATATATATCCTTAGGTATCTAGACATCATCCTCTGGATCATGCTTGACCTACCAGGGACCATACTCTTTTTTTCATTAATTTATTTATTTATCCATTTTACACCCTAATATCTGCCTCCTCCTCTCAGCCCCTCTCACATCGGCTCTCCCCCCCCCCCATTTCTTTCTCCCCTTCTCCTCTGAGAAGGGGGCCCTCCCTGGTATCACCCCACCCTGGAACATCAAGTCACTACAGAACTAGGGGCTTCTCTCCCACTAAAGAGAGATGAGACACCTCCTCCTCCTCCTCCTCCTCCTCCTCTTCCTGCTCCTCCTCCTCCTGCTCCTCCTCCTCCTGCTCCTCCTCCTCCTCCTTCTCCTCCTCCTCTTCCTCCTTCTCCTCCTCCTCCTCCTTCTCCTCCTTCTTCTCCTCCTCCTCCTCCTTCTTCTTTTACTGGCTCGGAGGCTAAGTGTGCTGGCTGCTGGAAGAGGAGAAGTTATAACTGGGTTCGGTTCCCAGCTAGAATGGGGGTTGTAACCATTTCAGGGGATTTGATGCCCTCTGCTGGTCTCTGAACACACCATGCACATACATGATGCGGAGGTGTACATGTAGGGAAACCACTCATATACATAAATAAGAATAATTAAAAACGTTTAAGGTCAAAGGAGAGGACTGACTGCACAAAATTGTCCTCTTGTCTCTACATGTACACACAGCGTATACACCTGAGCGAGTGCACACACAGACACACATATATACACTCACACATACACACACAGGCACACACTCACACATACACTAACACACACAGGCACACAGTCACACACACACACACACACACTCAAACATACACACACTCACACATACATACCCACATACACACACTCACACACATAGGCACACATAGTCACACGCAAGCACACACTCACATACACTAAATAAGCAAATAAATTCAAGGAACAACTTAATAAATGGATAGCAGATATCCATAAAGTGAAAAACATTAAAATTAAAATTTCTCCATTTTTTCTACTGTATATTCAATATTACTCCCCTGGTTTTCAACAAGTTTTATGTACAGATATGGCAAGCTGGCTTTTAAATTTAAAGAATCATCAGACAGAGAAAATATGATTCAAGAGAATCCTGGGAAGGTAGAACCATTCTTTCTCCTGAAGCTGTAATTTTTATCATTTTTTACTGGATATTCTCTGTATTTACGTTTCAAATGTTATACCCTTCCCCCCTCTCATCCCCCCGCCCCGCTTCCACAAAAATGCTCCCTGTCCCAACCACCCTCTCCCACCTCAGCACCTTGACATTCTTCTACACTGGGAAAATGAGCCTTCCCTGGATCAAATGTCTTTCCTCCCACTGATGCCAGACACTGCCATCCTCTGCTACCTATGCAACTGGAGTCATGGGTCTCCATGTGTGCTCATTGGTTGGTGTTTTAGTCCCTGTGAACTGTGGTGGGTTTGGTTGGTCGATAATGTTGTTCTTCTCATGTGGTTGCAGATCCTTTCAGCCCCTTTAGTCCTTTATCTAGCTCTGTCATTTGGGTCCCTGTGCTCAGTCTGAGGGTTAGCTGCAAGCATCCTCCTCTGTATCCATATGGCTCTGGCTGAGCCTCAGAATCCATGTCTGGTTCCTGCCAGTGAACACTTCTTTTTTTCCCCACACAGTTGCCAGGATAGTTTGATTAATGTTGCTTGGTAGATTTTAACACCATTGGAAATAACATAAAAAACAAGCAGGTAACAGTAAGCACTTCTTGGCATCAGCAACAGTGGCTGCGTATGGGGTGGATCCCCAGGTGAGGCAGCTTCTGGATGATCTTTTCTCCAATCCCTGCTCCTCTATTTGTCCCTGTGTTTCTTCCCTTGAGTTGCTCTCCCTTCTAAGAAGGACTGAGGCATTCACATCTGAAGCTGTAATTTTAAGGACAAGGCCATGCATGGTGATACGAACTTTAAATGCACCAGAGACAGAGGCAGGGGGGCCTCTATGAGTTCGAAGCCAGTGTGGTCTACATGAAGAATTCCAGACGAGTCACCCAGAGCTACACATCCTACCTAAAACATATAAATAAATTTAATTTTACATTTAAAAAATAAATATATGATGTAAATCACAAAGCAAGCCTCAACATATACAAGAAAATCGAAATAATACCTTGCATCTTATCAGATCATCATGGATTGAAGTGATTTCAACAACAGAAACACCAGAAATCCTCCACACTCATGGAAATCGAACAACTCTACTCAATAATCCCTGGGTCAGAGAAGAAATAATGAAAGAAATTAAAGACGTTCTGCAATTCAATGAAAAGCAAAGCACAAAACACCCGATTTTATGGGACGTAATGAAAGCAGGGCTAAGAGGAGAATGTTCATGGCACTAAGTGCTTCCATAAAGAAATTAGAAAGTTCTTATACCACCAATTTAAAAGTACACCTGAAAGCTCTAGGGGGAAAAAAGGAAGCAAGCACACCAAAGAGGAGTAGAAGGCAGGAAATAATCAAAAGCAGGGGTGAAATCAAAATCAGTTAGAAACAAAGAAAACAATACAAAGAATCCACCAAACCAAGAGCTGGATCAACAAGATAAACAAATCCTTAGCCAAACCAATCAAAAGACAGAGAGACGGTATCCCAAAACTCAAAATCAGAAATGAAAAGGGAGACCTAGCAACAGAAACTGAGAAAATTCAATCACTTTTCAAAAGCCCGTACTCCACAAAATTGGAATATCTAAAGGGAATGAATAATTTTCTAGACCGATACCAATTACCAAAGTTAAATCAAGATCAGGTAAGCTATTTAAACATCCCTATAACCCCTAAAGAAATAGAAGCAGTCATTAAAAGTCTGTCAATTTAAAAGTGGGGGAGTAATGGCCCAGGGAAGATGGTTTTCATGCAGAATTATGCAAGACTTTCAGAGAAGAGTTAAGACAGATACTACTCAAACTAGTCCACGAAACAGAAACAGAAGAAATGGTACCAAACTTATTCTATGAGGCCACAGTCACCCTGATAGCTAAAACACACTGACTCAACAAAGAAAGAGAACCTCAGACCAATTTCTCTTATAAACATTGACACATAAATACTCAGTAAAATACTTACAAACCAAATATAGGAACACAACAAAAACCACTGTGAAGGAAGTACACTTTGTTCCAGGTATTCAGGGGATGGTTCAATATATGAAAATCCATCGAGGTAAGTAAGCCAGCACGTAAACAAACTGAGCAAAAAAAAAAAGAAATCACACTATTATCTCATTAGATGCTGAAATGGCCTTTGATAACATTCAACACACCTTCATGTTAAAGGTATTAGAGAAATCAGGGATAGAGGGCACGTACCTAAATATAATCAAAGTGATATACTGAAAGTCAATGACCAACATCAAACTAAATGATGAGAAACTTAAAACAATTTCACTAAAATCAAGGACCAGACAAGGCTGCCCACTCTCTCCCTATCTATTCAGTATAGAACTTGAAGCTCTAGCCAGAGCAGTAAGACAACTAAAGGAGATCAAGGGATACATATTGGGAGAAAGTGTGGCTATTTGCTGATGAAATGATAATATACATAAATGGGCCCAGAAATTTCACCAGAGAACTCACACAGCGGATAAACACCTTCAGCAAAGTGGCTGGATATAAAGTTCACTCAAAGGAATCAGTATCCCTCCTTTATACAAATGATAAACGGGCCGAGAAAGAAATAGGGAAACCAGCTCTCTTATACAATAGCCGTGAAGGATATAAAACGTCTCAGTGTGACTCTAACCAAGCAAGTGAGAGATCTGTAATGACAAGAACTTCAAGTCCCTGAAAAAAGTATCAGGAAATGGAAATATCTCCCATGCTAACAGAGTAAAAATGGCCATCTTACCAAAAGCAATCTGAAAATTCAATGCAATCCCCAACAAAATGACAACACAATTTTTATAGACTTTGAAAGAGCAATCCCCAACTTCATATTGAAAAAAATTGCAAGATAGCCCCCCCAAAAAAATCCCGGACAATAAAAGAAGTTCAGGGGGAAACACCATTCCTGACCTTAAGCTTTATTACAGAGGAACAGAGATAAAGTCTTCCTGGTATTGGTACAGAAACAGACACGTTGACCAATGAAACCTAATCAAAGATCTAGAAAATGAACCCACAGACCTATGGACACTTGATTTTTGATTAAAAGAAAAAGTCAGAACCATACAATGAAAAACGAAATCGTCTTCAGCAAATGGTGGTGGTCTTACTGCATGTCTACATGTAGAAGAACGCAAACAAATCCCTTATGTGTCACCCTGAGGAAAACTGAATGTAAACCTGCAACTAATGGGGGTGAGGAGGTGGGGAGCAGGAATTGCCAGTCAACAAGGGCCCAACTTGAGACCTATCCCATGGGCAAACACAAAGCCCAATGCTATGATTCATACTCTGTTATGCTTGCAGATAGAAGCATGCTGTTCTCCGAGAGGCTCCACCCAGCAGTTGACTCGAGTAGATGCAGACACCAACAGCCAATCAGTGGATAGAGCTTGGGGACTCTGTCCATCAGAGAAATCTAATCAAAGAAAGAGGAGGAAGGATTGCAGGCCCCAAAGGGGATAGGAATTCCATTGGAAAAACCAACAGAGTCAACTAACCTCGACCCTTGGGGCTTTCTGAACCACCAACCAAAACCACATATGGGCTGGACTTAGGCTTCCCCACACATATGTAGCAGAGGTGCAGCTTGGTCTTCATGTGGGTTCCGGACAACCGGAGTGGGGCTGTCCCAAAAACTGTTGCCTCTGTGGGATATGTGCTTCTAGCTGGGCTGCCTTGGGTGGCCTCGGTGGGAGGAGAAGCACCCAGCCTCACAGAGACTTGATGTGCCGGGGTAGGGGGATGCCCAGGGACCCCTACCTTGTCAGAGGAGAAAGGGGGATGGGGAAGAACTAAGGAAGGGTGTGACAGGGATGGGGCAGTGAGTGGGGTGTGAGGTGAAGAATAGAACCAAATGTTGAAGAAATGTGAGTGACACAGCAGCTGACTCACATGCCATTGCTACGTTTCAGGTTACATTAGGGACCTCTACCAGAAGCCTCGCCGTCATGTATAGATCGGAGCGACAAACACATGATTATTGCCATTTTCATTGGCTTGTAGATGTTGCACACATTTGTAGGGTGCCATAAGAGACCCAAATATTTGGGTATTTTCTAGGGTAGGCCTACCGATTTCCCAAAACAGCATTTCTTTACGGGGAAATTGATTAATTGAATTAATTAATTGATTGATGATCGATTGGTTGATTATTTACTTACTTTTAGAGATCCTCACACTAGGAGTACAAAGAGCAAACTTTTGAACGTGTTGGCTCCGGATTCTCAAAGGAAATCACATCAAACCAAGGTATGGAAAAGCAATGTGACACTACCATGTTTGACCACTAGGTGGCAGTGAGTGGTGCTAAGGCCTTGTGATTCTCTCCTGGCCCGCTTTGACAGCGTGCAGGGAGACTGAACACTGCGTCCAGCCTGCGACCCTCATCTTCATCATCTTAACTGTCCCGTTATCTTCCTGAGCTTCTCCCAAACCTCTGAAACCTCGTTTGGGAGTACAAGTCTCCTTGGCCAAGCAGAGCAGAAGCTGGCCAGCACGCAGCTCACGCTTAGCCTAGGGTGGAGGAGAAACCCTGCCAGCCTGGGGCCGAGGGAAGCCCCAGACAGCACCTCTGCGGCTGCTTCTCTGTCAGAACAGATGCCTCTTGTGAACACTGCCCACAGATGAAAACCTAGCACATCGGAGGGGAACGTCATCACGGCTTCGTAACTCTTTCATTTTTGGGGGGGAGACTGGCTGCCCCCAGACGTCTCAACAGATGGCTCAGCATACAGTGTCTCTGAATCTCGGCGCGCCTCCGGGATGTCACGCTCTTCCCAGAAACCTTCAGAGGTGACTCCACCTAGCGAGGCCTGCCAGCCTAGTTTTTCCGAGCAAGTGTGGGGCCAGGGTGGAGCAGGGAGCATGTTAACAGCCCCTGAGTGGGTGTGGGGAGGTGGTGATTGTGCCACGGGTGGGGCAGGGTGTGTCTGAACATTTTGGCACAGGGCTGGGTGGCGACAGAGCTGGAGGACCAAGGTTCAGGCTCAGATCTACGTTCCATTTAGGCTCAGGACCTGAGTGACTGACTCCCAGGTGCTCCATGTGGATAAAGGAGGCTGAGTGGCTTCTGAGTCAACCCAGCTGTGATGGGTGACGTGCGTTGACGGCCACAAACCTGGAAGCATTTAGTGAAGGAATGGATGGGGATGAGAAACACACAAAGAAAAGTGCGGGGTAAGAAAAACAAAGCTGAAGAGTGTAAACGAGACCCCCTTTTCATTAGCACATTGTGGGCGTAACTAGGGACTACTCCAGGACATGCTCTGCCCAGATCCCCTGAGCTCATTTTTGCCTCGAGACTTCCTGGTGTGATTGGACCAGAGTGGGCGATGGCGGCATAGGACTTGGGGGTCGGGTTTATCTAAGAGCAAAGCCATGGAAGACCTCTAAAGATGAGAGTCCCAGAGAACCGGTAGCAACAGCTCCAAGGGGTAGGGATGGTGGCTTGCGGCTCTGCAGTGTTAAGTGTTCCCACGAGATGGCGCTGATAGACCTCTTTCACGGGGATTCACCTGAACCTTCCCTCTGCCCAGCTGTGTGTGCCTAAGGTCATGTTTGTGGGGCCTTTTGTGTTTGCCCTTCGGGTTTTTAAAAAAAAAACAACTGTTTTTCTATTGCTCAAAGATGAGGGTGGAAGAAGGTTGCACCCACGGGGACCCTATCTTTTCTAGTACCTGGCACCCCGTACCCTGCTGTATTGGGTTGACTTTTGTCCCTACTGACCTTTGATCTAAGGGAACATACATTAATACTTCCTTGATCATAACAATGCACTTGGCAATGACCCCATAGGTTTCTCAGCCACTTGGGTAAACTTAAGTTGGAAGACTGAAAAGGCTGGTTGGGGGTTTATTTGACGCAATAAAAGGGAGGGCAGGTTGGTGATTAACTTGGCTCTAATTAGAGGAAGCTGTGGCATAGTTCGCATAGTGGAGAAAGGACAGCCTCCACGTACGGTTGTGCAAGCCCTAGCGCTGGCAGTTTCTAGCTGAGTGTGTTGTCTGCCTGCCTCGGCTAAGCTCACAATGTCAGCAGCCGGCGGGCATGTGGAGGGCAGCGATAACACGGGGTGCGATCCTGTTGCCAGGGTGTTTAGTTTGAGCCCCCTCCCCACCCCCGTACTGACGGTGCCCCTTGTGCAATGTAAAGACAAGACCTGGGGAGGTCCTGAATGCGTTCCTTAAATAAGGAGGACCGGAAGTCAGTGCCGGGAGCTTGGGGAGGAGCTAGGGGAGGAGTCAGGGAACTGGTACCAGACGGGAGAGCTGGGCAGAGGGGTGACTCTGAAGGACCGGTCCCTCTGTGATGCCCCCCCCTTCCCACCAGTCAAACTTTTTGCCTGCTGCCCCTGTGTGGAGGTTAGAGTTCAATCTCCAGTGTTATCTTAAGTCCTATCCACCTTGATTTTTGACCACGGGGGTTTCTGTCTCAGTCCAGACCGCTCTATTTCAGTTGGGCTGGTTGGCCATTGAGTCCTAGAGATGTTCCTGCCTGCCCCCTGCCCAGCACTGAGGTTAGAAAGGCATGCCGCCAACCCCAGCGTTGAGTTGGCTACTAGGAACCAAACTTCAGTGTGTTTTTCATTTCTTTATATTCCAGTCGTTGTCCCGACCTCCACGTCCTCACTCCCACAGTCCCTCATCCCATTCCTCCTCCCCCTTGCACACACACACACACACACACACACACACACACACACACACACACGCCTGACCTCCCCCTTCCCTGGAGCCCCACGGCTCATCTTCCCCCACGGAGGCCTGGCCAGACAGACCTCTGCTATGTTTGTGGCAGGGGCCTCACCCCAGCCCGTGGATGCTCCTGGTTGGTGGCTCAGTCTCTGGGAGCTCCCTGGGGTCTGGGTTAGTTGAGACTGAGGGTCTTCCTATGGGGTCGCCCTCCCCTTCTTCAATCCTTCCCCTAATTCAACCATAGGGGTCCCTTCAGTCCAGTGGCTGGGGTAAGTATCTGCCTCTGTCCCAGTCAGCTGCTGGGAGGGCCTCCCGGAGCACAGCCATGCCAGGCTCCCGTCTGTAAGCACAGCGTAACATCAGTAATAATGTCAGGCTTTGGTGCCTTCCATGAGATGGATCCCACGTCGGGCCGGTCATCGGACCCCGTTTCCTTCAGTCTCTTCTCCATTTCTGACCCTGCAGTTCTTTTAGACCGGAACGATTGTGGGTCAGAAATTTTGACTATGAGTTAGTGACCCTGTCCCTCCACTTGAGGCCCTGTCTATCTACTGGAGGTGGACCCCTTGAGTTCCCTCTCCCCAGTGTTGGGCATCTTGGCTGAGGCCACCCCCACAGAGTCCTTAGAGACTCTCACCTCCTGGGTCTCTGGTACCTTCTAGAGGGTCCCCCACCTCCCAGCCCCGAGGCTGTTTATCTCCATTCATTCTCTCTGCCCTGTGGGCTTCTCTCCCGCCCCCCCACCTGATCCTGTCTCCTCTTCTCCTTCTCCTTCCCCCTCCCCTCTCCCACCCAAGTCCTTCCCTCCCTCTGACTTCCGTGATTATTTCGTCCCCTTCTATGTGGGATTGAAGCCTCCTGACTTGGGCCCTTCTGCTTGTTACATTTCTTATGGTCTGTGGGTTGTAGTCTATGATTCTGTACTTTCTGGCTAATACCCACTTGTCAGTGAGTACATACCATGCATGTCCTTTTGGGTCTGGGTCACCTCACTTAGGGTGGTGTTTTCTAGTTCCATCCATTTGCCTGCAAAATTCATGAGGTCCTCATTTTTAATAGCTGGATAGTACTCCACTGTGTGAATGAACCGCGTCTTCAGTTTCCGGTTGAGGACCACCTGGATTGTTTCCAGCTGCTGGCTATCACAAATAAGGCCGCTATGAGCGTGGTGGAGGTGTATCCCCATCATGCTGGTGTGCTGTTTCTGTCATGGCTGCTTCAAGGTGACATGTCTTCTCATTGGGAGCTCCTAGAGTTGGGGGTTTACTGGGCCAGCTTGAAGACACATTTCTACCCAGAGGATTAAAATTGCTTCTGCCCAGCATCAGGACTGTTAACAGCCGGACTGCACTTGTTATTGTTAACTGACTACTTGGGGTTTTGAGGCCATGCTTGACTTAGTAGCCTGAGACCTCGGGGAGCCTTCTTCCCCCACTGTGCTGGCTGGTTTTGTGTTAACTTGATACAAAATCTGGAGTTATCACAGAGAAAGGAGCCTCAGTTGAGGAAATGCCTCCATGAGATCCAGCTGTAAGGCATTTTCTCAACTAGTGATCAAGGGGGGAGGGCCCCGCCCATTGTGGGTGGAGCCATCCCTGGCCCAGCCCATTGTGGGTGGAGCCATCCCTGGCCCAGCTCATTGTGGGTGGAGCCATCCCTGGGCTGGTAGACCTGGGTTCTATAAGAAAGCAGGCTGAGCAAGCCAGGGGGAGCAAGCCAGTAAGTGACATCCCTCCATGGCCTCTGCATCAGCTCCTGCTTCCTGACCTGCTTGGGTTCCAGTCCTGACTTCCTTTGGTGATGAACAGCAGTGTGGAAGTGTGAGCTGAATAAACCCTTCCCCCACCCCCAACTTGCTGCTTGGTCATGATGTTTGTGCAGGAACAGAAACCCTGACTGAGATATCCACCTACCCCAAATCATGGCAGACATGGATTTTTATTTTCTGTTTTCTTGATGACTCCTTTTTTCAGGGCATAGCTACTCCTGAGAACTGGTTTTTGCAATTCTGCACTCTGCCTCAAGAAAGAAACTGGTGGAGGGTATCAGCCTCCCTTTCTACCAAGCAAATTTTTGGCTTAACAGTTCCATCCCATGCAGAGGCATAAAACTCCTCGGTCTTTGCCTTTTTTTTTTTTCTTCACACATGTATACTTGGATCTGTCTTTGTGCTGGCCTGGGTCTCCTGCCTCAAAGTCTATCCTGCGTGTTGGAAAGTGTGTTCCCAAAGATGCTTTTCTTGTGTGTCTGTGTTTCGTGGGCTGAGAGTTCAGAGGCCGTTTTAGAGTCACTTAGCAGCTCATAAGGCTCACAGCTCAGGCTGTTCCCGAACCCCGCACCCTGGACTTACCCCTGCTGCAAAGCATGGCTTTGTCTTTCTATATGATCTGGAGCAGGAATGGTGTGTGTGTGTGGTGTCTGAGAATGTGTGGTGTGTGAGTGTGTGTGGTGTGTGAGTGTGTGTGAGTGTGTATGGTGTGTGAGTGTGTGTGGTGTCTGAGAGTGTGTGGTGTCTGAGAGTATGTGGTGTCTAAGAGTGTTTGGTGTGTGAGTGTGTGTGGTATGTGAGTGTGTGTGGTGTATGAGTGTGTGTGGTGTCTGAGAGTGTGTGGTGTCTGAGAGTGTGTGGTGTGTGTGGTGTCTGAGTGAGTGTGGTGTGTGTGGTATCTGAGTGAGTGTGGTGTCTGAGAGTGTGTAGTGTCTGAGAATGTGTGGTGTCTGAGAGTGTGTGGTGTGTGAGAGTGTGGTGTGGAGTGTATGTGGTGTCTGAGAGTGTGTGGTGTGTGAGTATGTGTGGTGTGTGTGGTGTCTGAGAGTGTGTAGTGTCTGAGAGTGTGTGGTGTCAGAGTGTGTGGTGTCTGAGACCGAACACCTGCTTCTCTCAAGGTCCAGTTGCTCAAAGAGAAAGGTGGGGATCCATTTCGAGAACTCTGTCAACTGCTGCCTTTAGGTTCATCAGAGAGCACAACTGACAGAGCCAGTTCTGAGCAGCTCCTGACACAGGCATGGCCACCAGGAAGTGGGCTCAGAACCCTAGCGCTGTTCTGCCTGGAACTTCCAAGGTGCCCTTGTACCTCCTGAGCCACCTCCTGCCAAAAGCTTCCTTCATACCTCCGGTCTGTGTGATTGTCTCAGACTTATGCTGAGGACAGGAGATGGACCAACCCCGAGTCCCATTGCTGTTCTTCTTAACTCTTAAGGAAGGACACCTTCCCTACTGCCCAACTGCAGACTCAGTGTCTGCACAGTCAAAGTCATCAGCTACAAGTCATAATAGATCTAATGACATTTCCTTAGAGCCAGAGGTGGGACTAGACTTTCCTTGGCTGCATGTGAGCATTTCTGACTGGCACTGTTTTTCCTCCTTAATTTGAAAGGCATTCATTAAATATCCACGACCCAGCTAAAGGGATAGAACTTTGTCCCTCCACATACAAAGTCTGCTTCCCGGGGCTGAAGAGATGGCTCAGTGGTTAAGAGCACTGATTGCTCTTCCAGAAGTCCTGAGTTCAATTCCTAGCAACCCCATGGTGGCTCACAACCAATTGTAGTGGGATGTGACGCCCTCTTCTGGTGTGTCTGAAGACAGCAAGAGTGTACTCATAAAAGATACAGAGAGAGAACAAAGCAGAGACAAAGTCTGCTTCTCTGGGAAGAAGGAGAATGGAGGAAGCCAACCAAGGCCCATCATTTAGAACTATAAAATGAAGTAAGATTTGCTTTAAATTCCCAAGGTAAAGTGCCGCCTCATCTTATGTTCCTTATCAGGTTCATTTTTTATTCAGCATCCCTGCCCCCTGGAGTATGGCGGTTTCTTGCAGCATGCTCAAGCTACGCCAGGAAGCTACACCAGCTCACGCTGTCCCACAACATCCCTATACAGAGGAGATGTTGGGGGTGACGGACTCAGAAAGATCCAGGGAGGCACAAGGCTTGGAGAGGTAGGATGCTGGGATCCACAGCCAGCCGGCTATCTCAGTCAGGAGCCAAGTCGGTGGAGACTCTGGGTGATAATGTGGTGCTCATGACCCCATATTTCACTCTCTAGTCAGTCCTCACCACCGAACAAAGTATTGGCAAGACAGGTAAATGGGCACTTAATAACTGTTTGGAAGAAATAAATGAATCTTGACATGTGACGATAACACCAGTTTTTGCGTTGTTTTTCGAGTGCCTGTGGTCGACAAAAGTTCTGCTATGGGCTACGATTTCACAATGCCGAAGAAGTCTGTGCTTGGTTTATGGGTGGCCATACTAGGGCTCAGAAAGGCCGAGTTTCTCCGTCACAGAGTGAACGAGTTGTTGAGGTAAGGTTTAAAGCCGAGTCTTTCTGATCCCTATAACAAAACGTCTTCCTGTACCTCTCTAATGTGGAGGTTTCATCTTGCATGAGGTTACCATCACTGGAGGCTCTGAGGAGCGGTGCACGCATCCCTGTAGTTCTGGAGGACAGACCCCTTAGCAGTGGGAGAGAATTACTCAGAGATGGATAATGGCTGGGGCCAGGGGATAGTGCACTGTAGCAAGTGACCAGTGATACCAAGATGCTTATAACCAGGGGTTTGTATCACCAGGAAAGTCCTGGCTGAGGCAGCTAGCACAAGTGACCTCTGAGCTACCCTGTGTCAGATGCTGCCATTCTCTTGGTGAACTCTGAGCACATCCTCAAGAATGACTTGAACAGCCATAAGCCGATTGGCTCTGAAGCACAGGTTCCTGGAGGGTACTGGGGAAAGTCGGAGCGGGGAGGAGATCTGGAGAGAGTGCTTAGTGATTCTCTGGTCAGCTTTTTTTCCTTTGCCAACTCCAGCCAGGTGAAGAGGCCTGGTCCCTTCCAAGTGGTTTATAAATGTGGTGTAACCAGTAGGTTCTAATCTTGACTTTCATTGTGGACGGGCCCCTGAAAGAAATGGAACCCACTGGGATTTACAGCTGAATGCCAAGGGTCTGCCTCCCTGAAATCCCATCTCTCTGTGAACACTCCCACCTGTGTTTGTGTTTGGACTCTGCGGACCTGGTGAGTTGAGCCAAAGTTCACTAGCCCAAAGCACAGTCACTTACTTTTCTTGCTAGAAGTGTCTCAAGGCGGAAGGAATGTCAGGAGTGGCGATGTTTGCTGGTACAGAATTCCAGCTCACAAGATGCTACCAGAGTTGCCCCCATTGAAGCTGAAGGAGTCCATATATGGAAGGCCCCTCCCCCACCACCCACATATCATGTTTTAAGATGCTGGTAGAGGGTCAAGGCCCTAACAAGGCAGAGGTTCTTGGTTTCTAAAGAGCTTATTCAGATTCCTCTCTCCCTCTCCCCCCTCCTTATCTCTCTCTCCCTCCACTCCCCCTCCCTTCTCTCTCTCTCTCTCTCTCTCTCTCTCTCTCTCTCTCTCTCTCTCTCTCTCTCCTTCCCTCCCTCTGTTCCTTCCTCTCCCTTCCCCCTTCCTTTCTCCCTCTTCTCTCTCTCTCCCTCCCTCCCTTCCCCTCCCTCTCTCCCTTCTCCCTCCCTCCCTTCTCCCTCCCTCCCTCCTTCTCTCTCTCTCTCTCTCTCTCTCTCTCTCTCTCTCTCTCTCTCTCTCTCTCATACACACACACACACACACACACACACACACACAGGAAGAGGGAGAAGGAGAGAGGGGGCAGCCGAATGTGCACATGCACATTTTGTGTGCAAATGCACATCTACACATCTGTGTGTTTGGAGACCAGAGGTAAACCTTGGGTGTCATTCTTCAGAGTCTATTCATCTAGTCACTTGGAACTCACTAATTATCTAGGCTGACTGGCTGGTGAGCCCCAGGGAGCCAACTGGCCATACCTCCTCGCTGCTGGGATTGCAGACAGGTACAACCACTCCCGGGTTTTTAGGAGGATGCTAAGAATTAGATTTAGCTTCTTATGCTTATACCACAAAACTTTGGCTACCCCTCAGTCTTTGAGCTAGCTTTCACTTTAAACTATTTGTTTATTTTTATTTGCTATGTATGACTGTTTTGCTTGCATATATGCATATACACTTTGTGTTCTTGGTGTCTCCGGAGTCCAGAAGAGGCGCCAGATGCCCTGGACTTAGATGTAGAGCTGTCTGTGAGCTGATGTGTGGGACCTGCCAGTTGAACCTAGGTCTTCTGAAAGGGCTTAGTCACTAAACCCTTTCTCCAGGTCCCGATCTAGAATTCCTCAATCTAAAGCTCATGACAGAGACTCACTTCCTCTCTTGGGAGAGCCTTTTAACTTCTCTCATCAAAACAGACCTACGGGATAATTAAATAATCATGAAGTTCTCATGGACCGACACCATACCTCCCAGTTCTACACAGCAGACAATCCCTGTGACTTTCTGTTTGGGTGACAATCAAATGCTGCCTCGGTGCAGAAGAGACAGCAGTGTGGCATGTGACCCGTGTCCAAGCCCTGCCTCCCCCTCAGCTGCCCAGTCTTGGACAAGTTCACTGAACAACCTGAACCTGAATTCGAACAGTTGACCTTGGGGAAAGATGTTGAGGGCTGAATGAAATCGAGGCCCTGGAAATCTTAGCACCAGGTTTGACTGACGACACATGCTCCCTAAACATGACATGGCCATAGAGAACTAGCAATAGGTTAGTGTCAGGGAGGCCCCACTCGGAACAGCACAGAATGAGCAGGTGATTCCAGCAGCCTTCCCTTTACAGCACTCCTCAGTTCCTCAAGGCAGAGCCTAGGGAGGCTGTTATTATGATTGGAGTGCGGCACCAGACACCGACTGGCCAACTACCATCTTTCACGCATATCAGAACCGGGCTACGGGCTTCACTCTGGTGACTTTCATGTAAGACTCTTCGGTGCCACCGAAGGTCACCTGTCAGCAAGGGCTGAACTCAGATGACCTGAGCCTGAACTTCCTGAGATGTAGCTCTGTGGTAGACATGCAGCTTGAAACATCTCCCTTCTGGGCCCCCGTGGCTTCATCTGCCATTTAGATATGTTATCTAGACAACCCCTAAGTCCTGCCTTAGGTCTGGCCTGCTACCATGCTCCTCAGATTTCAGAAGGGACTCGAGGACTCCATCTTTGAAGCTGGCAGACCCCAAATCTCAGCTCGGTCTTTCTCCTTGAACCCATGTTTTTCTGCATGAATTCAAGATTTACCAAGCAAAAGCTCTGTAATTATCCTGTAAGGGACCAGCCTGGCTAATAATTACCCGTACTATTTATAATTGTATTTTACAAGATACCTTTCATCTACGATCTCAAAGGACTTCTCAAGCATTCATTAGCCAGGCCCCGCCCTTCCCTGTGTGAATGTGACAGGCAGAGAGGCTGATTTTTAATATCAGAAACAGTTGGAGAAGGAGGGGCCTGTGGTTTTCTTACCTTGGCATTCAAAGAAAAGAATGGACCCATGCCTGGAAGTGCTCAGCTGAGCTAGCTCACTGGACTGTCAGGGGGAGGTGGATGGGAACGTGTTCCTCTGTTTTAGTCAGCTATGTGGGAGACAGTAATTTAGCCTAGTTCCCCACAACAGTTTCTTCACCTCAGCTGGGCTTTGAGCTGGTCTCCAACAGACAGACCTATGTTTGGTGACCTGAAAGACACAAGTGATCCTGGAAGGGCTTTGGGTCGCCAGAGGACTGTGCAGGGAACATGAGAGAAAGCTGTAAACACGAAAATAGCAAATACACCATGGATGGAAAAGTGCCCTCGGAGAGGGTGTGTCAGGGCTGTTCCTGACCAGCTTTAGCCAGTCACTCAGCCTCCGTCCCTGAGCTTGACTGTATGTGACATCCTCTCTGTTCCTGTGGCTGCAGCCTTGAGGGCCACATCAAGTCCAACCAATCAGCACGCAGCCCCTCCCTAACTATAATATCTGTTTGCAAGTGTCAGAGGCTGGGCCAGTAAGAAGCTTCTCGAAGACTTTTCTGGAGTTCTGGGGGGGGTGGAGATAGTCTTTTCTTTGGAGTTACCAAGCTGGAGGGGTACAGACACAGGTCCCTCTGACCACTGTAATAGGGGGCTTTTTTCAAAGTAATGCTAATTTTTTCAGCTGTTACTTGATTCCACCCACTTCCTTTTTATCTGTTCATAAACCACTTGGATGTAAGTTTCTTTTACACCTAAGAGATGAACAAAGTTGTGGGATGGATCCTGGGTCTCCTAGAGCATTGCCTGGCTCCTTCCTAACCATCTTCTTTATCTGTCATCAAATCACAAGAACATATTCAGTGTCTATAAAAGTCCAAGGCACACTGTTGAACGAATAGATGGTTAATGTCATGACAAACTCAGTGGCAAAGGTTATTCACCATATCTAGTATGTGGATACTAGGTGGTAAATTGCAGGGCAAATTATTAACTGAGAGCTTGGAACTGAGTCAGGAACGGCTCTCCTCAGGAAGTCAGCTGCTCTTAGTCAGACTTCAGCCTTTCTTTACCAAGCGTAACCCCCTCATACTGTAGCCCAGATGGGAGGGGTCTAGGTGTCACTGGCAGGCATGTGGGTTTTCCTGTTGGAGCTGGTGCTGACACTGTGACTCCCCGGTGACATGGGTGAGACCTAAGGAAGACCTGTTTTTCTCCTTATACTGGGGTGGTTTACATAAAGCATGGAACTTCCTGAAAGTCACAGAGATGAGATGGGTACTAATTCCTCCAAGATGGTTCTGCAATACCCAAGAACCAGAGGGTGTAGAAACATCAGTCACCCTGTTCATCTTGCTTTCTCGAGGAAATTGGAAACCCACAGAGACAATGGGCTGCACCTAAGGTCACATAAGAATTAGAAAAGAGATGCGAGTTTGAGTTTGCTGTGCGCCCTGACAGCACAGGCACAGGCACCGGAAGCCCTGCAGAGTCTGAGGCAGGCTGACCCACAGCGCTTCCTTCTGCCTCCGGCCTTGGGGCACCTTTGGCCTCACTCTTGCTCATCCACGTTCTCTGCCCGAGGTCCTGACAGGGATACACTTTCCTGGACCTGGAGCCTTCAACACTTCCGGATGCACTCAACAACCTGAGGTTGCAAGACAGTGCCGGGGTGGGGGGCAGTTCATCGGCTGACTGGAAACATCCCGAAGATGGAGACTCTTGATCCATTTATGTCACACCAGCCCCTTCCATTTGCGCTCAAGAGGCCAGATGCTGCCCCTTCCCAGTCACCGCCAGGGGATGGATCCTGAATGATTTTATTTGCTTTGTAGTGTCCAATCTATGCCCCCCCTTACCTCCACCCGACTGGAGGCTGTTTGAAGGGGCTTTATTGAACATATTGCTTATTTATAGCTTAGTTTTTCTCATCTCCCCAGAGACATCTATAAAAGGTCCTTATTTTGACCAACTTTAAAAAAAAAAAAGAATTTGAAAGGAATGTGCTATTACCCCAGCTGAGGCACTGGACACATGTCACTCCTTCCTAGGGACAAGTGGAGTGTTGTCTCAAAGGGTCCATCTTCTCTGACCAGTTACTGGTGAAGCTGATGAGAGTACTGGTCTACCTCGGTGTTTATCTTGCCTACCATCAACTGCTCGTGAGCTATGTGCCCCACTGATGAGGTGACGAGGTGGTAGCAGAATCTTAAGGGAACTTAAAAGTGGCATTGCCCGACCCCTGACTGACATTCCTGTTCCCTCTGCATGTCACAGAACACTCTTGTCAAACTTTCAGATGGAAGAGACTGTGTTCTTGGTTCCCTCACCTTCCTGACCCCTCTAGGGCATAAATACATCAGCTGCTTTCACACACACACACACACACACACACACACACACACACACTACAAAATCTCTAACCTTCTCCTCCCTGCCTCCTCCTTCTAAGCTAGTAAACAGTAACTCCTTAAAACAATTATGCTAATAAGTAGAGTCTTTTATTCTACCACAAGCTCCTTACTCTACATTTTGACACAGGATTTCTGGAAAGATCCATTTCGCCAGTTGTCCCCTTCATTATGATAAACCCACCTTTAGTCTTTAGTAGGATAACCTCTCCCAATGATCATATGGATTAATAATGAAGTTTGGGGTCTTGGCTAAACCAGCACTGTTCTTATTCTTCAATATTGAGCGGTTATATTTGATTTGTTTCCGAAACATATTTGCTTTTAGTTCCTTCCCTGCATCCCCCAAGACCCTGCATTTCACTGGTCTTTTCATTAAACTCTTGCTTAAGCTTAGGTATGATGCCAATATCTGGAGATGTAAATAGGGATCATGTGTCATTCTTGAGCTCAGTGAGCTTACGATTGGTTGACATAGAAAAGTAAGTTCATCCCAACACCATATGGTGGTAAGTGCTGGACCACAAATGCAAAGAAACACAGAACCAAGAGACAAAAACTGTGTGTGTGATGTGGGCTCTGCTTTGTGTGGTCAAAATTTCCTTAATAGTCAACAAGGTTTCGTTGGTGCTACTCAAAATGTCACAGTTCGTGTGACTAGTCTGTGTCTCTTTACAAAAACTATGGGGAAATGACCTGAGAATGAGCTAAAGCAAAGCCAGTCAGAGACCTCTCTGGAGTCCTGGACTATTTCTTGGAAGAGCTTTTACTTTCCTGGACATAATGGAATACCATTCTTCTGGAAATGACAGAGTATTTCATATCTCGGTCTCACGGTGTACAGAACAGAGAAGTAAGGAACATAGAAAGTTGTTCCCGGTCTACAAAGATTTAGGGCATGAGTTCTCTTCAGATACATCCATCTAAGAATGGTCCAAGATCACTTTTCTTGTGATTTAAAAAACAAACACATACATGTATACACATACATACACACATACATACACACTCACATACATATATACATAGACACATACACACACACATAGACATACACATATACCCACACACATACACACACACAAATAAACACACGTATACACACAGACACACACAGACACATACACACACATACATACACACACATACACATATACTCACACACATATATATACAGATACACACACACACATATACCCACACACATACACACCACACACACACACACACAAATACACACACATATACACACACATACACACACCACACACATACATATACCCACACACATACATGCACACACATATACACCACACACACACACACACACACAAATATACACACATATACACACACACATACACACACATGCACACACACATTTGATGGTTAGGAGAGGGGTTGCTTTGGGTACAAATACATTTGACTCAGCTCATTGGGCAATTGAAAACCTGTCTTCCTGCAGACAGCCCAGCAACACACCCCACTGTAGGGTCTAGAACCGCCCTTCATTGTGGGAAGGACAGAGGGAAACCACTGAACCCTTGCAATGAAACAGAAAACCAAGATACAAAAGTTAAATGACTCATAAAGTTAGAGCCTACGCCAGGATTAGAACTTAGTCTCCCTGTTCCTGGTCTATTGTTCTTTTCTTGTACTGTGGTAGTTATAATGCTGAGCTCTCACCAGCCCAGAACCGAGCGCTAAAACTGTCGCCATGACTCATCATAAGCTTTTAGATAGAAACTGTGTCCATCTGTCCATCCTTTTCCAAGTCAGGACCAGGATCATGGGTGTGTGATGTGGGCTCTGCTTTGTGTGCTCAAATTTCCTTAATAGTCAACAAGGCTTCGTTGGTGCTACTCAAAATGTCATAGTTCGTGTGACTTAGTCTGTGTCCCTTTACAAAAACTATGGGGAAATGACCTGAGAATGAGCTAAAGCAAAGCCAGTCAGAGGCCTCTCTGGATTCCTGGACCATTTCTTGGACGGGCTTTTACCTTCCTGGACATAATGGAATACCATTCTTCTGGAAATGACAGAGTATTTCAGACCCAGACACCAAAGCATTATATGTCTCATCCTCCAGTTCATGAGCCCTTGGAGACATTCCCAGCCACCATCAGAATCCATCCTCTGGAGCTAAGGTCCTCCATATTTTCTGTGTAGTATTATCTTTTCAGTTCTCACATATTCAGTCTCTGATGTTACCACAGTGTCTTCCTTCCCTTTCCTGGATTCTCCTTAGCTGCTATGCCCCTCCCATCCCCCCCACACCCCATGGGATCTTTTTTCTACCCCGATATTAAGCCCATGTCCTTCTGATCAATCGATATTTCCTTGTGCTTTGAGGTCTGGCTGTGACCCCATCTCCTCTGAAGACAACTTTTCCTAACTAACTGCCTCTCCCCCCACCCCTGTCAAGGATGCACACTTCTGGAAGACAACCAGTGCCCCACCTTTTGTTACTTGTACCCCACTTGAAAACACACACCCAGCAATGATCAGGTTTTCAGTGGAAAAGAAGAGGCAGGAAATCCTTCCTGGTGTGACTGGGTCACAGGTTCCCAAATCCAGCTTGTCTGGTGTTGGTGGATGAGTCACAGAGAACCCTGTTAAACCTGTTTCCCTGGTTGAGGCCCTTGGCCCAGATCTGTTCCTAATGTCCAGGGCGACCAGAGATTTCCCTGATGGGACAACATCGTGTTGGTGGCCCAGATGCTTACAGAAGAGGTAGCTGTCCTTATAAGGAACATCTTCCCTAACAGATTCAGAGTTCTGTTCAGCAGGGTCATCCAACAGTGGAGGATGAACTGACTTTCTCGCCAGGGGGTGTCTAGTTAAAGGTACCAACCTCAGCAAGGCCTTTAACACAGTGTCTGGTTTCCAGCTATAGCATAACTTTTGCTTCCTAGCTCTGAAAGCATTCACTAAATGTCCCTGCTCCATGAACCTGGTTCTACCTCGTTGTAAACTTATTAGCTGTGCTCTATTTCCCCTGCTGCAGCTGGTTCCAGTGTCTCTGGCAACAGTCTTCTAAGCACTGCACAGACCTACTGTCCAGAGTCCCATGAGTCAGCCCCCAGGCGTAAGAGGGAGATCACTGAAATACAGATCTAGATGCCATCCAGTGGTTTGATGATATCCCACGGAATGGGATACCATGACCTTTGAGGGTCTTTGCATTTTGACCTTGCCTCCCTTGCACATCATAAGCTAGCAACACTGGATAATTAGAAACCTATGCCAACCATGCTTTCTCTGGCCTGTTGGCCTTTGTTTATATTGCTTCCAACACCTCGAAGGGTCTTACTACGGTTGCACCTCCTCCTGGCCACCAACCTTCCTGCCACTTATAGTCTAGGCCTCAGATTCCATGTCATGTTTTCAGGAAGCACTCCTGGATCTCAAATCTGGATGAGGTGTCCATATCACCTCTCTGTTAGCATCCTATCATGGGTTGGAAGATTTAGATCAATCGATAACGCATGTGTCTTGTAGCGTCACCATTTCCTAACTTTAACTGATATGCTATCATGTACAACAAGAGTTTGCAATGTTTGTTTTCTCCTTGCAACTTTCTTAGGCTGTACCATGATGCATCAGGAAGCAGGAGTTTTCTGGGCACCTAGGATCGATGGCATTTGGTTGCACAATGTGATGACAGAAAAAAAAAAAGTCACCCAATTATCTGGTTGCTATAGCACCTAGCTCCTTCTAGAACATGGGAAGGCAATTAATCACTCGTGAGGGGCTATTTACACATTCTGTCTCTCGACCAGTTATCTTTCTTCTGTGACTCGTGTAGAAATGGCCGTTGACATTGGTAGAAAGTCAACAGTCAGTAAGATGAGCCTTGACCTTCTCTTACACAGCACACATGGACTCTGGTAGACCCTAATTCTAAATGGAAAAGGCAAAGCCATGAAGCTTTTAAATGGTAACCTGCAAACAATGTTGGCAACCTTTAGTAAAAAATCGAGTCTTAGACACAACCTCAAACAAATAATAGCACACAAAATAGGGGAGTATTCATGGGACTCACTAAAACAAGATCCCTTATGTTTCTGAGAGACGTTAAGAAGATTGAATGAGAAGTACTCACTGGAGAAAAAAAGATATTTGCAAGGCGTGTAATGTGACAAAGGGCCATTTCCAAGATGAAGAACTTCCCAACTCAAAAAGCAATGCAATTGGAAAACGAGAGAAGAGCACGGCTGCTGCCCTACAGAAGGCACGTGGTTGGCCGCCATCGCTAGCTATCGGAGAAATGCAATTCCTGATGTTCAATGCAATGCCAGTGGCAAAAATACTGAGGAAGCAAATGCTGACGAGAGATATTGGGTCTTGAAGATTCTTGGTTTGCATGCAATGTAGATCCACTTTGTGAGAACACAGTCATTTCAGCATAACACGTTAAACAGTGACTGAGAAGGAGGAATTCAAGGAGCCTTGTGCTCAGTAAACATCCTCCTTGAACTTAGTGTCCGTTAGTTTGTTCATTGATTCAACTTACTTACTGCCTTGTCTACACAAAGCACTGTGCCTGAGAATACCAAGGTAAGCAAAAGCCTACAGACTTTTGCTGTGACAGCCTAGCTGACAATGGTTAAGCAAATAAGATTTGAACCCGTGGCCGTGCCCTCAGAAAGACAATGATGTCACTAGAACATTTCAAGAACATTATACCCACCCCCATAGCTCTCCTTTCCCTTTTCTTTTTGAGCTGTTTCAAATTCCAGAGCCCCAAAACTATCCTTGAATAATTAGCAATCCTACTTCCAAGGGGGAGGACTTCAATCTTGTTAGGATATGATTTTTTTTGGTTTTGCTTTTCTCAGACAGGCCCAGTCTTTCCAGAACTGAGGCAGAAGTGGGTATGGGGGGACAGCTGGAATAGTTGGTTTAGTTTTCTTTTGGTTGGGTTGGAGGTGAGGGGGGAATATGACTGTATGTTCATACGTGTGCACTTCTGTGTGTATATGTGCACATGCATGTGTACACATGTGGTGGGGTGGTCAGAGTTAACACTGGCTGTCTTCCACTATTGCTCTCTATTTTTGAGGTAGGGTCTCCCACTTACCAGTTTGTTCATTAGGTATCCAGCAAGACCATGGGACCCTTTCTCAGCTCCCCAGAACTGGGGTTACTGGCATGTACTTTCATGCCTAACTCTTATGGATGCTGGGAATTTGAACTCTGGCCTTCCCACTTCATGACAGTACTCTACCCAAGGAGTCATTTCCTACCTCCAAGTTGTTTACTTTTCTTTGGTTGGTTTTTAGCAATTTTATTAAATTTTAAAATGACTGGATATAGCTGGAGTTAGTCAATTTTTAAATTTTTTGAAGTTATTTTTAATAAATATTTTTAAATAAAAAATGAATTGTATCACTTTAACTATTTCAAGGAAAGAAAACATTGGGTTTTGCGTGTGTGTGTGTGTGTGTGTTTTTAATGATTATGACCTTTTGACACCTTAGCAAGCCTAGGAGAAAAGAGGATAATTTGAGTTATTTAGGTGGTTTCTCTCCACTGTCTATCCGGGCTGTGACCTCACTGACTCATGGCTCCTTGGTATATTGTTACTTAGGAATGCCTTTCACGGTGGTATCCTTTCCCGTAGTAATTAAGAATCCTGAGATGTCTGAGTGTTGACATCACCTGGCCCTCGGGATAGGACAGAACTCAGGAGCCAAGCTTATTATCACAGCCTAAGTGCATCACAAAATGATCCCAACACTGCTTGTCACCAGCAGAGATGGGCGGAGTCTGCCCAGAGCACCCTGGAAACTAAACATGACACTCCTTCAACCATGGAGTTTTTTCTGCTTGCCTGTCCTCAATGGAGGTATTGTCTGATCCTTAAAGTAACTGACAGCCTTGTTCTCTTAAAAAATTATAGAGAGATACAAAAAAATGTAAGATCCAGCTAACATCTGTTTCCTTCTAGATATGTCACCCCGGTGTGACGTCTTTACAGAAGGCAGGATCACAATATGGATCCGTTCTAGTTTTCAATTTATGCTGTAGCCCCTCCCCACACAGCGAATATAAACTGACATCATCGCTGTGAACTACAGCCCAGTGTCCTGCCTTAGGAGTGTAGCGTCTTTACGTGGTTCTTTCCACGATCCGTGACGTTTTGTAGCTGTCTGTACTCTTATAATGCTTGTGCAGCTGTTCTACAGAATGACAGTCTAGAATTTCTGCATCACAGGGCACCCACGTTATTGAGTCTTTTGATGTGTATTTACCAACTCTCTGGGGGATGTGTAGCAATTTGCATACCCGACTGGCCTCCAGTCCTCTCTTCGGCCAGCCTCCTGATGAGCCAGAGGACTCCTGGAGGGAAGGCGTAGAGTGTAAGGCGAGGCTCCTCCATAGACACAGGAACAGGGTGAACAGTAGTACGAAGGGGATGAACCCATCGGAGACAGAGAAGGATGAGAAATGCAATCAGACCGCTGCACGGCACAGTACGGCAGAGCCAACCACGGAAGACAACACCAAAGGCCTAGATGTGACAGAAGGCTCTGTCGTTACAGGTGTACACCCTTCGGGCAGGCGGGTCACTTAATGTCTCTGAGCCTCAGCTTCTTTCCTTTATAAAACAGCATCATCCTCAGGTAGCCATTATTTCTCCACTTTACGCAGCAGCTAGGCATGCTCCAGCCTGACCACGAGACAGGAAAGGCTCCTTGGCTTTCTAGAACCGTGAGCTTCTACGGTCATAAGCCAGGCCTTGTCTGGCTTCTAAGAATACTTCCTATAATACTTGGCCTCACCTTATACTGAACAATCACACTGCCCGTGGTTTGGATTTGTGTGAGGCTGGGTACAGGAACACAGCTTGTGGCCGGAATGGGGCACCCAGGCAATGGAGACAGAATTGCATCCTTGATGGGGAGGTGTTTAATGATGACAGGATGCTGAGTAAATCCGTGGTGGGGTTGAAGGAATCAGTTAAAACAAGGCTGTAGAACATGGAGGATTGGAAAGAAAGCACAGCTCTTTCCAGGTGACGCTTCCTCCGCAGACTTCTTTGTCTGCAGGGGCAACACATCCTGCAGTCTACAGAGGGCTTCTACGTCAGAGACAACAAGTCCAAACTCCCCATCTCTTCTCTCATTTTTTAGCTCCTAGCCCAGGGGCACCTGAACATCAACAGTCTGGAAACCCGAAGAAATGGTCTCCAATCTCCTACTCAGCCCTACCCAGCAGGGGACCCAGTGGTCCTCCTGCTCTTGTGGTAGAGAAGCCCAAGCCCACAGCTCTAAACACTTCCCTCTGTGGCCAGCACCATGCAGGGACCTTCACAGATGCCTTGACCTTACAGTTAAGAGCAGAGGTTGTGGACAACACTCAGGCACCTGGTTTCAAAGCCCTCGGCTTCTACACGATCTCGGCTAAGCCATTTGACCTCTCTGGCCTTCATATTCCATGTCTCAAACGGGGACTAATACTTGGCCAATATTTGTGCATGCAAACACACACAGGGTAACTATTGTCACTTGGATTACGTCAACATAACCCACCTAGTCTTGACCCCCATGCTATGAGACCTCAACTTCCTAAGCCAAGTGACAAGACTTCACATGTGTTTGCTCTTGGCTTTCCTGTATGATCCAGTTTCCCTGCCTACCTGTGCCTCCTGCGGGACCATATGATCTCTTTCAATTGAGGTAACCCCTTTAAAGGAGTGGCTCTTACAAGCCAGAGCCTCACTACATAGGAGGCTCTGTGCATTCAATGTGTACTGCCTGCAGGAGCCATTTTAGAACCTAGGTATTAATGTTCTAATGTTACAGGCAAAACATAACCCAGCAACTGGACCAGCAAGTTCCAACGACTTTGTAATGGTCATTCAACTAGACAGTGAATGAGGCCAAGTTTGAAACAGTTTACATGTGACAAGTCTATGTTCATGGTGTTTGCCAACATCCCTAGAAGTCTGGAAAGGGCATGGGTTCTGGATACTTCTTTGTTTTATAGCAAACAAAGCTTCGTCTTGCCGCTGCATGTCAAGATTGCCCAGCAAATTGGTCTGCAATAGAAGCAAGCTAGGAGCTGGATCTCGGAACAAGCCCGATGGAAACCATTTTAAGACGCCAAAATGTTAAGGGACCGGAGAGAAAAGAAAAAAAAAAGAGACATCTGAAACTTGGGGGAGAGGTTTTAGTACTCATCTGCAGAGACAGAGATGGGCTTGTCCCTGGGTCTATCTCCTGGACCCTTGAAGAGGATTTACAAAGTAATGCTGGAGTTTAGAACGAGAGAGCACGTGCTGTCACGCTCAGGAAGACTGCCTACTGTGGTGCACAGCCATTAGCCCTTGGCAGAAGTGCTGATGACTGCATGCCTGCCACGTGTACAAGACTGACTTTAGTTCACCACATACCAGATGGCTGCTGGGAGCCAGGCAAGACGTGAGCGCACCATCTCCAGACTTGATGACGTCACGTTTAAGCTGTCATTACTGCATGCCTAGTCTGTGTTGGCTCACACTTCGCACTCATATACTGTTTCCCCAACGTACTACTTTGTTGGTTTTTTTTTTTTTTTTTTTTTTTTTTGAGCCTTACACTGTGTAGAGTTATGGAACTTTATAGACGAGAAGGTGGCTTTCAAAACAGAGGTATCAAACAGGCTTCAATCCACACCGACTTCCTGGAAGATCCTGTTGAGAGTTCTGAGTTCAACACCAGAGGGTTGACCAAAAAGACATCCACACTGTGGTCAACTACCAATATCTTTGAGAGGCACAGAAAAGGGAGGGTGATGGCACTTATGCCCCTGACCTAAAAACTCATGCCCCCTGATGTCCAACTTAGGCTCTTTTTTTACTGCACGTTCCTCACAGAAAGCTCACAGCGGAGCTACAGGCAGGCAGAGCACATGCTGGAGTAAAATGTGACTCTGACAGAAATTCTAGTCCAAATCCTGGAATCTGTTTGGTTGTCTTATATAGTAAAGGAGGGAGCTGCCTTTTTTCACAGCTGCCTTTAAGCTGGAGCTCTTGATGCTGCCATATCTGAATTATAGAGAATGCTCCCGAAATGCGGTCATGTATATACACGTGAAAGTCAGGCAAAGAAGTTCTGCACACACAGAAGACAGTGGCAAGGGAACAGAGCAAAGATCAGTGTGTCCAGGGGCCCCAAAGAATGGATAAGGAATGTTGGGAAGTCTCATTCTCAGAGTCTTCAGAAGGCTAGTGCCTCGTTGACACCTTGATTTCCACACAGGGATGCTGACTTTCCTCTAGGACTAAGAGAAAACATTTTCTGTTATTTTTAAGTTATTTACTTATTTAATCAGCTGTGATGATTAATTTTCATGTCAACTTGACTGGATTTGGAATCACCTAGGAAATACCTGGACACATATGTGAGGATGTTTTCAGAGACATTCATTGCAGATGGCAAACCCACCCTTAATGTGAGTGGCACCAACCCCAAGGGAAGGGGTCCATGTCTGAAGAGAAAGGGAGGGAGGAGCAAGCCTCCCTGGGTTTCCTCATTATGAGGAAACATGACCAGATGCCTCAGGCTCCTGCTTCCATGCCTGCCCACCATGGTGGACTGTACCCACAGCCTGTAAGCACAGACAAGCATTTGTCTTGTTTGTTTGTTTGTTTTGTTTTGTTTTGTCAGATACTCTGTTACAGAGAAGTAATCAATATGTCAAGTTTATGATAATTATTACAGAAACCATAGACACTAATACCCTCATTAATTGTTAATTTCCTTTCTCTTCTAAACCTTCCAAATCAAAATACACACACACACACACACACACACACACACACACACACACAAACCTATGCACATATGCATACACATGTTCCATTGCCCACAAGAAAGGTCGCTATGGACCTGGGACAGGGGAGGCCCCAGGATGTCTATGGAGGTGACTCTAGCTGAGACTCTTAGCGGTGGAGAATATGGATCCTGAAGTGGCCACTTCCTATAGCCAGGCAGAACTCCCAGTGGAGGGATAAGGACAGCAACCACCCCACAAAACCTTCAACCTAAAATGTGTCCTGCCTATAAAATGTGCAGGAACAAAGATGGAGCAGAGACTGAGGAGATGTCCAACCAATGACTGGTCCAAATAGAGACCCATCCCATGGGCAAGAAGCATCCCTGGACACTGTTAATGATACTCTATTGTGCTTACAGACAGGAGCCTGTCTTCTGAGAGGCTCCCATCCAACAGCCAACGGATTCAGATGCAGAGACCCACAGCCAAACATTAGATGGAGTTCAGAGAGTCTTATGGAAGAGTTTGGGGAAGGACTGAGGGACCCAGTGAGGACAGAAGACAACAGAGTCCACTAACCTGTACTCTTGGGGGCTCCCAGAGACTGAACCACCAACCAAAGAGTGAGGATGGGCTGGAGATAAGCCCCCTGTACATATGTAGCAGATGTAAAGCTTAGTTTTCGTGTGGGTCCCCCGACAATGGAGCAGGGCTATGCCTTAATCTGTTCCCTGTCTGCAGATTCCATTCCCTAACTTGGTCTGGCCACCTTGTCTGGCCTAAATGAGAAAGGATATGCCCAGTTCTGTAATGCCCCGATTGGGGGAGGGTGAGGTGACACCCAGGTGAACTCCCCCTTCTCAGAGGAGAAGGAGGACCTGTGTGAGGGGATAATGGGAGGAGAGGGAGGTTTGATACCGGGATGTAGGCTGAATAAATAATTTCTTAAAAATTAAACTTGTAAGGGTCTCTATTATAAGCAGATATATTAAATATAATATAGAACTTATTAATACTGTACCATAAACATATGTATTACTGTCCCTATATTAATAAATAACCCACTTAATTATTAATTAAGGTCCAGCTCCGGTCAGTACAGTGTTTCGTCCAGCATTTCCTTCAGCTCATGAATACAACGATAGCATTCTAAGCTAATGGCACGTTCCCAAGGGAAAGGTTTTGTCTCTACATCATAGCCCACACCTTGCCGTTGTTTCTGAAGGTGTTAGGGCTGCTTGTGTTTATTTTGTTCTTTCCTCTGGGAAGAAGTTGGCAAATGAGGCAGAGCTTTGGTGTGCTGTAAAATCGGTACGCAGGCAGAAAGTCCAAGGCCAGCAAAATAGAGGCAATGAACCAACAATCATCAGCTTCTTGCCTTTTGTACAATTAGAGCAGAAAGTCATTATAAGAGGTGGAAATTTTCATGGTGAGGTATTCCTGGAGCCACATGTCCTGACACATCATGAAATATGAGGTGGAGAGGCCTGGGATGTTGATATCCGAGATCTAAGAGATGCCCATCATGGAAAACCATGGTGCAAACACATCTGAAGTCGGTGTTCCCTGTGTTTTATTAACATTCTTCATCTACCACACTCAGAATACAATATCTGCTGCAGGAAGTCACACAGGGTGAGGAACCATATTTTTTTTTTAAAAATCACTCTATGAATATTTTACAAGGGTAGAGGTGCCTGGGGTGGGGTGGATTGTAGTGGAAAAGATTTGGGAAGGTATTTAACCTTCTTCACCGTATTTCACAGGTAAAGAGCCTAATATCCAAAGACCTACATTAGGTAGATGAACTACAATGAACTGACATGAAATACATTTTTTTGTGTTAAGCCCTGTAGCGATGCCCAGGCATCAGGCACTCAGGCAGACCGCAAGCCTGTCCAAGGCCAGTCTGGGCCGCATAGACTATCCCACCTCAAACGACATGCAAATAGATACCCAACCCCTGGCCTTTCCGGACATCATGTACATGGGAAGCACTCCTCGTCAGAGCCTGGCCATGTTGCAGCCCTGGCCTTCCTGAAACACCTGCAGGGTCAAGTTCATCTGTAGCTGGTGTTTATGAGATTCTGGCCTCTTTGCACCTGGCCCGATTGATTACCGTTGGAAAATGGGGTTCCTCTTGAGTTAGGGTATCTGAATAGAGGGAAGGAGGTAGGACAGCTACAGTCCTCAGTCAAGGCAAATCTTCTTTGGCCTAACACAACCTCAAATCACTGTCGTCTCCTGTCTTAGTCAGGGTTTCTATTCTTGCACAAACATCATGACCAAGAAGCAAGTTGGGGAGGAAAGGGTTTATTCAGCTTACACTTCCACATTGCTATTTATCAACAAAGGAAGTCAGGACTGGAACTCAAGCAGGTCAGGAAACAGGAGCTGATACAGAGGCCATGGAGGGATGTTACTTACTGCCTGCTTCCCCTGGCTTGCTCAGTGTGCTTTCTTATAGAACCCAGGTCTACCAGCCCAGGGATGGTACCACCCACAATGGGCTGGGCCCTCCCCCCTTGATCACTAGTTGAGAAAATGCCTTACAGCTGGATCTCATGGAGGCATTTCCTCAAGGGAGGCTCCTTTCCCTGTGATAATTCCAGCTTGTGTCAAGTTGACACAAAATCAGCCAATACATCTCCATAGGGAAACCCTCCAGGAAACTCATTTGAGGCAAAACCTCATACAACTTCACTAACCATCCCAACAAGACCAACCTCTGCTCCAGCCTGAACAAAGAAAAAAGTATCTGGAAAAGAGGTGAGTGTTCCACTTTTGAAACTGAATGATGTCTATCAGTAGCTGCCAAAATACCTGAGAACAGTAGCGGCTTTCTCAGTGTGGCGCCTTAGCTGTTCCAAGCAGTGCAGAGCATTTAGCTGAGGCTACACTACTTGGAGACGTGCAGATGATGGTTACAGCAGGCAGGATCTGGTCTCCCCCCAACAAATGGCTAGCGAGGGATGATCAGCATCTGTGTTACCTGCTGATTCATTCATTTACTCAAACAGTTCTGGTAATTTTCCTCTCCCTGGCTTCATCCTTCCTTGAGGAGGAAGCCTATAATAACGTGCCTCTCTAATTTCTGTCTCCATCCACCTCTCTCACCTCACCTCAAATATAAAAGTGACTTCACCTTGTAAAAGAGTTTAGGAGGCAAGCTTTGCATACTTTGTTCAGCCTCTCAAGTCCCCTTTGAGATCTGCCTGTATCCACGGAGCATCCTAGTTCCTGCATTTGGGGAAGGTGCTGAGATGCTCACAGTGGTCCAGGAGGAGTAAGATTGCAACGGGCTACACTTACACTTGAAGAGGCGAGATACCAAGTCATTAGCAAGGAGACCTAAGCCCCCTTTCTAATATCAGCTTTCATCACAAATAAAAGCAGACCACTTGACTTTACTGAGCATCTTGCTTAATGGGTTCTGAATTTCTAAGAAGGAAAGCTCACACTGTCTCCTGGCTTTCACAACTCCAGTTGAGCCTTTAACTGTGTATCAACTGTGCATGCACAAATATCAGGCTGAGTAGGATGGGAAATGTATCCCCAGTGACTCATGGTCAGGACAAGACAAAGAAAAGGAAGATGACTTCTCCTATGTCTACCAATGAAGGTCCAGTTGTACTGGTTTGACTTTTGTGAACTTGACACAAACTGGGGTAATTTGGGAAGAGGAAACCTCAAGTGGAAAAAAAAAATCCCTCTGTCTAATGGGCCTGTAGTCAAAGTTTGAGGGATGTTTCTTCTATTGAGGATTGATGTGAAAAGGCCCAGCCCACTGTAGGTGGTGCCACTACTGGTTAGGTGGTCTTGGGTTGTATTGTAAAATATGAGTGGACCAGGCCTACACATGTCTTTAATCTCAGAACTCAGGAGACAGCCTGACCTACAAATCAAGTCCAGGACAGCCAGAGCTACACAAAGAATCCCAGTCTTGTGGGAGGAGAATAATGAAAGAGAGGGGGGGAGAAGAAAGAAAGAAAGAAAGGAAGGAAGAAAGAAAGAAAGAAAGAAAGAAAAAAGAAGAAAAAGAGAGGGGGAGGGAGAGAATAAAAGAATGAGCCACAGACAGCAAGTCAGTAAGCAGCAGTCTTCAATGGAATTCTTTGTACAGATCATAAGCTATAAAATAAAATAAACCCTTTCCACGCACAAGTTTATGTTTGTGGTGTTTATCCCAACAACAGAGAAGCAAACGAATACACTAGCCTGCCAAGAAGACTCCGCCCTGGGGAAAACAGGGTGGTTTTTCATCTCCAAGTGAAGTTTTTGCAATATTATTGTAATAATGTGATAGTAAAGAGTCACCCAGAACCCTGAAAGGGGAACATAAAGAAACCTGGGGCTTCCTGGGAAGAACGGTAACTTGGAGAGGAAGCCACTTTCCTGGTAGTGAAGGGTAGGAGTGTGGAGGCAGAGGATGGAGAAGTGGGTGGAGCCGAGCAAACTACTTCCTTGACTTGCTCTGTAGAATATCCAGGAAGTAAAAAGTCAAAAGTAAGCAAACACCTTTTTGAAGACCACTTGACAAGTTAGCCAGCCCATAACCTCAAATTGGACTCCGTGCCCTTTATATGAGACCTGAAGCTTGTTTTCTAAAGAAATAACCTTCCAATTTGTCAGTAGACGATGAAGTCATTCTATATTATTTATTTCCTCCCTGAATGTAACTTTCTGGGATGAAAATACTACAGCTGGAATGCAAGAACAATAGGAAGCAGGCTAGGGAGAGAGATCAGTGCTTGTGTAATCACAAACACATTAAACAGCCAAGTGTGGCTGGCCATGCTTCTAACATCAATGTGGGAATGTGGGAATGTGGGGAGGTGGAGAGAGAGAGAGAGAGAGAGAGAGAGAGAGAGAGAGAGAGAGAGAGAGAGAGAGAGAGAGAGAGAGAGAGAGAGGGAGAGAGGGAGAGAGAGGGAGGGAGAGAGAGAAGCCAAAGTACATGAGTAACTTGCACCAAAAGCCTTCTACAGAAGGCTGATGGGAGGGTGGGGAGGTGCTGGCTAAACCCACTGCTAGAAACACCACTTTTTTGTCAAACTTCACAGCATAGTTTGTACTGCCAAGCTCTCCATGGCTTTTTATTTTTCTTAATGTGAGGAGAGCTTTGGCTGGAACCCCATCTCTACTCTTGCTTCTCCTGCTCTGGAATGGTCATAACACCCCAGGGAAAAGAGACCCAGTGGGAAGAACTGGGTAAATGACAGGTGATTAATCTATTAGAAGACAAACAGGAAGATGGAAGGTAAGGAGATAGTTGATCGGGATACATTTGTTCATGAGTCCATAGTTTGTAGGTTTTTAAGGAACTGGCTTGTGTAGTTCTTGGAATGACATATCTGAAAGCCGTACACAAGTCAACAGGCTGGAAAGAGATCTGGTTAAGAAATGCTATCACTGTCTTGAATCCAAAAGTTAGAATGTCTATGTTGCTAACTGAAGAGAGGGAAATGTGTTCTGTTTGGATGGGGGAACCTCAATCTCTGTCTTAAGTCCTGAAACTGATTGGACGGCACCTATCCACACCACATATGGCAAAAGGTTTAAAGTCTACTGGTTTTAAATGTTATCTACATCTTAAAAATAACTTTATAGCAATATACAGATTAGTATTTGACTAAGCAGTTGATCACTGTAGTTCAGCCCAGGTAACACAAAATCAACAATCAGTTTCACTCTTAAACAAGTAACATCCATCTTGACTGCAGTTTCTAGAACTTGAGATCAAACAATGCCTCATATCAGTGGTCCTCAACCTTCCTAATGCCAGGACCCTTTAATATGGTTTCTCATGATGAGGTGACCCCCAGCCATAAAATTCTTCTCATTGCTCCTTCATAACTGTAATTACTGTTCTGAATCATAATGTAAATGTCTGTATTTTCTGATGATCTTAGGAGACCCCAAAGTGGAAATGAGCTACAGGCTAAAAACCATGCTCCTATATGATACCACTATAACGTCTTTGAATACAAGCTTTCTTTTTAATGTCTATCCTCACAACTGCTAGACAACAGGTTTGTATCTCTCTTGTCTGCTGTTATCCCAGTGTCTAGATCAAGTCCTAGCACGGCTCACTCTGGGACAGTCTTTTGCCGATTTCTCTCAGGCTTAGAGGAGGCTCCGACTGTAAACCTTCAGGCAAACACCACACTTCCTTACTAAAGAGCCTCCTAAGAGTCTTTGCCCATATGGCTTTGGTGGAACTTGAAGAAGGGAGGAGAGAAGAGGTTCTCTCCAGGAATAAAAGTGAGGACTTCTCTAAGCCTCCCTCCTACAGAAGTGAGGAGCAACAGACGTTTGGGGTACTTGTAGCATCTTCCTGTGAAGTTGCCTCCTCAGACCCTCAGCCTTTCTCTCATAGTTTTTGGTGCTCACTACAGTGAGCACTGGTGCCTCTGGGAAAACTCTGTGTCTGAACGTCCAGCCCAGGCTTTCTCCTGAGGCTCAAGACCTGCTAACATGGCTTCCAGCCTTTCATCTGGCAGCCCTAGGGGTGACAGCTTCCCCAGCAATTACACCTTGTTTTTCCTCCCAGCCCTTCCAACACCACATAACCATCTACCTCTGTTCAATTCACTGAGTTGAAAATATCTAAAGATGTATCTGCTGACAGGGTGATGTCTCCCGCAACCATGATACCTAGGCCCGCAAAATATACTAGCAAAATCAATTTTGTCCCTAGTTTGTATTCTCAAAAATCCATAATTCAAAAGAAAGAAACCTGCCTGTTCGGGAGCCTTTAGAGTTAGCTAAGTGGCAGGACTCTTGGTTGCTTTGACCACAGAAGCATAAAGGATCCTCATTGGTCAGACCTGACTCCTGGACTTAGCCTAGTACTCACAATGGGCATGTGAATGGCAGTCCCCTGAAACCACTGGAGATGAAGGGAGGACCTGTTTCCACGGGCAGGGAGAGGTGATAGACAGAATTAATACTGTCTTTGGGAGCAACAGACACACTGACGAATTGTGATCATGTAACCAGGTGCCGGAGTTCACTGCTGCCTGCCACTCAGATGCCAATGAGCAGAGGCTGAAATTGATTTTTTATTCAGAAAGTTAGCAGTGCAAGAAAAAGTGGATTCACATCCGAGAAGCCTGTCTTTCATCTAATATCTAGGTGACAGGTTCTGTTGGGGGCAGAGAGCTAAGGCAATCAATCATCTGAGAGCTGGTCAGGTGATCATCCATGTTTCTGAGACTTGTGAAGTCTACGTTTCTTCAGTTACCATCTCTGTCTCCTTTCCTCATTCTGGTGATGTTTAGGTGAAGCTGGAAAGTCTGAATCAACTGGTTTCTATTGGTAGCGACCTTGAACTCCCTCCTGGGGCATGTGGACTGGGAGAAGGCTGATTTGGAATGATCCAATCAGCCACAGCGTGTAACACTTGGTTAGTAACCGCATGCACACATGTCTTCCTCTCGACAACGTGGAGTTCATATATGTCTATAATACAAAATAGAAATGTGAATGTGGGGAAACCCAAGGTAGCTGGGAACAAGAGAGTGTTCGTTGGGCAAATCACGGATACCACATGATGTGTTCCTACAATGACCTGGAAGGAAGGAAGCCCTGTCATCCTCCTTTCGCATCCTCCTTTGGACTCTAAGACTCATATTTTCTCACCGTGAGTCTAGGGTTCTTGTCCCTCACCCTGGCCGGGTCACATAGCCCCCACTGTTTGTTTGTTTGCTTTTATCCACAGAAGTTTCAGTACCATTCTTATTTTGTATGTTGAAGCCTCCTGAAAAAGAAGTAACTTCAACTAACAGACCTTTAATTCAATCACGATTCTGGCATCACCAACCTCTCAAAGCACGCATCCCCCAAGTACCACACCATGCCATATGGTTCTTTCATTCCGGCGTCCGAAGACTCTCACAGAATAGGAGCAGACCTGTGACTTGGCTAAGGGGACCCAGCTCCTGAGCAAGAGTCCCCAGTAAAGCACTAGCTTCATCTGTCTCCCAGATCAGCACAACTGAAGGATGCTGAGAGCACTGAAGATGTTTAACCAGGAAGACCACACACTGGAAAGGGATGTTCATTGTTCCTTCGTTTATTCATAGGCTTCACTGTAAAACAGAAATCGCGCTGAAAATGTCCACAGCCCCTTTGAAGACAAACAGATTCAATGGTGAATTTAGAATCCTGCTTTTTTTTTTTTAAAGATTTATTTATTTTATGTATGTGAGTACACTGTAGCTGTCTTCAGACTCACCAGAAGAGGGTACCAGATCCCATTACAGATGGCTGTGAACCATCATGTGGTTGCTGGGAATTAAACTCAGGACCTCTGGAAGAGCAGTCAGTGCTTTTAACCACTGAGCCATTTCTCCAGCCCCTAGAGTCCTGCTTAATATGACAAAAAGGATGGATGGTAGAAAGAGTATTCACAGTACTGTAGGTGTTCTGGAGGTAGTGATGGCAGCTTCTACAGTGTGACATAGTAAAAGAACCCTGACGCTCACAACACATCAAGTAGCAGACTTCTAGCGTATGTTTTTATTAGTGAGCAAGCAAGCATGAATGCATGCCTTCGTGTGTGTGTGTGTGTGTGTGTGTGTGTGTGTGAGCTGCTTCTCATTTTCCTCATTCACATGGACTCGGGGGATTGAACTCAGATCATCTGCCTTATACAGCAAGCTCCTTCATCTGCTGAACCATCTCATAAATCCTGGGTACAGGACCTTTAATGGCCATATAGGTATGAAATTGTTTCCTTTTTAAGATTTTTTTACATGTCTTGGTTGGTGAATTGACTGATTGTAGGGGCCACGCCACAACCCACATGTGAAAACCAGAGAATAACTCGCAGGAGTTGGTTCTTTCCTCCTACCACATGCTTCTGAGGGACGGAGCTCCAGTCTTTAGCCTGGCAGGAGGGACTGCCCAAGCCTTATCACACTGCCCCTAAATTACTCCCTGCATTCTGCCTATCCCGTTCCCTGAAGTCAGATCCTCGTAAGTCTGGTTTATGATTCTGAGTTGCTCCCAGCTGGCAAACTGACTCCCCCATAATAAAGTAAGACAACAAACAAATAAACCTGCAAAATCAAAATTACCCATTGGTTTAAAGATGATCAATTTTTGTGTTGGTGATTTTTGTAAACATCTATGTATCTGTAACTGTTCTAATCTTCCCAGGACTTCCCAGAATTCTTAGTTTCATGTTTTACTGCTTAAAAGAATCCATTTTTATACTGTTAGGATAATTCTGCTTATTTGGGAGTTTTTGGGGGGTTTTTGTTTTTTTTTTTGTTTTTTGGCCAATTTTAGTATTCTTTCTCATAGGACAGAGATCTACCTGAAGGAAGTGAGGAGAGGAGGCTCAGGCTACTGGAGGTGTTCTTTAAGGTTTCCTCTACTTTGCTCATGGGACCCTCACCCCAGATTCTGCAGGAAGTAGCATCATGGAAGTCTTTATCTCTTTCAGACACAGGACTCCAGCTTACCCTTCACTGGAGGACCAATACCCATGGGTATCTGGGGCTGGGATCAAACCATCTTGGCCTTGTAGCTGATGATTTTTTTTCCTTGTCTGTCCCATACGATGGCCAGCACAGGAAGATTCCCCATGGTACCATGTTCTGGAGTGCACTCAGCTGTGCTGCATCCACAGACCCATTTTGCAGGAAAGGAAATTTAGGACCAGAGACTGAGCGTCTTGCCTCAGGCCCTGTGCCGGCGATGGCTGGCGGGTATTTGAAGGATGTTGGGAATCTTGCCCAATGCTTCTTCCTCTTCCCAGCACAACTCCACCACCAGGGTTAATTTCTGCATGTCAAACAGAGAAGGAAACTGACTTAGGAAAGACATGAGGATCTGTGAAGTGGCTCAGCTGTGATCACAGCTGTCCTCCATTTAGGTCAGCCTCTGACACAGTATCTTTCTCGGTTCTGAACTGCTCTACCCTGGGGACATACTAGCCCGTGAGCTCTCCTTGGTTGTGTTACATGAAGCTTCCAGACAGCTGAGTTCCTCACATGACTAGTGTTAGCATCTGGACAATGGGCTTCCACCAAAAGCCTTCAGTTCCCTGAAGCAAAGAGGGAAGGTGAGCCGTTCTCCTCCTAACCTTAACCTTTAGGGGCAAGGACCAAAGCAGAACTTCAAATCGAGTCGTGTGGCTAGCTGAATTGGGAGGTCTGGGTTAACTTCTAGCATATATATCTTTCTCCACAGTTCCTCCTCAACCATGTCTTTAGGGTAGTTCAGCCCCTTTCACCCAGTAAAAAATTTATTGAGACCTAAGCGCTCCTGGTCACTGACTGGAGGCAAAAACAGACAGTTACAATACAGTGATATGAGCACATTGCAGAGTGCTGTGCTGTGGGGCAGAGGTCATGGCCATCCAGACCCCAGTCACCCCCAGCTCCCTTTTGGTCTCTGTCTCCTCTCTCCCTCTTGCTCTCTTCCCTCTGATTATATATTCTTTTTCTACTCTCCTAGGTGGTGTGAGAAGCCGACCCTGGATCCTTGTGACTCCCACAGTACATACTTGGCCAAGATAGGAGAACCCATTTCGGTCAGTTTTCTGATGTTTTTGTTTCCCATACCTCCAGTATCCCAGTGGCCTTTACTGTCTCTTAGGTATCTGTCTTGGGGTTCCCATAGCTGCGAAGAGACACCACGACCAAGGCACCTCTTATAAAGGACGACATGTAATTGCGGCTGACTTACAGGTTCAGAGGTCCAGTCCATTATCATCAAGGTGCATGGCAGGGTCCAGGTAGACATGGGCTGGAGGAGCTGAGAGTTCTACATCTCCATCCAAAGGCAGACAGGAGAAGACTGGCTCCCACGTGGCCAGCAGGAGGGTCTCAAAGCCAACTCCCACAGTGACATACCTACTCCAACAAGACCTCCCCTTCTAATAGTGCCACTCCCTGGGCCATGTATACTCAGATCCTGAAAGATCCTCATTATCACATTCTGCCTTGGCCTCATTCTCTAGAAAAGATCTCTCATCTCGGCCTGCTTTCTAGGTCGTTGCTCACTCCTCCAACATCAGACTTCTCAGATCGACATGGGATTGAACTTTGACCCTCCAAAAACAGATGTTCAAGTGTTAAGTCCTGGTACCCATGACTGTGACTATATTTGGATATAGGGTTTTATAGAAATAATAGAGATGGGGTTCGCACTGGGCGAGAGAGGGACCTATCCCAGGGGATGCTGCCTTTACAAAGAGGGAATGACAGTGCAGAGACAGAAAAAATGGGGCGAATGGCACGGGAGAAGCAGAAGCTGAAAGGATACATTGCATGCAAGGGTTGATCGCGACCACGAGACATGAGGAAATGCCAATGGGGCTCCTTCCCTAGAGCTTGAGAGAGACCACAGACCCGTTCATTCCCTGATATGGGGTCTTTAGCCTACAGAACTTTGAGATGATGACTCTATGTCCTTTTAAGTCACTAATTATAATATTTTTCTGTGGTGGCCTAGAGCATTGATAAGTGGTCCCAAATGTGTTTAGATTTGGGGGTAAATGTCTTTCAGTGATTGGGATTGCATGCACTGTAGGCCCCCTCTTCTGTAAACTCAAAACCCTCGGAGGTCCTGGCAGAAGTTAGACACTCTTCCATGAGGGCAGGGTAGATATGTCACTAGAGAGCCCATAGGCCACTGAATAAATAACTACTATAAGTAATGGCTTCTCTCTCTTTAAAGATTCTGAATAAAAAAAATGCATAGATTCAGTGGCCGGCAAGAAGGAGGCATAGGCCCATGAAATGCTACAAAGTCCGAACTACCCTCATGTTCTAGGACAGCGGTTCTCGACCTGTGGGTTGCAGCCCCTTTTGGGGTTGAAAAAGCCTTTCACAGGGGTCCCCTGAGACCACCAGAAAACACAGATACTTACATTATGTTTCATAATAACAGCAAACTGTTATGTTATGCAGTAGCAGCAAAAACAGTTTTGTTGGGGGGGGGGTCACTACAACATGAGCAACTATATTAAAGGGTCCCAGAATTAGGAAGCCAAGAGAACATACCTTGTTTTCATGTTGCCTTCTGCGAAGTGGCCACTGTTACCATTGCTGCCTGACTGATTAGACACTCGGAGTGGAAGGGCCTTTCTAGACTGACGCTCTGGGACCCGTGTCCCACCTTGATTCTCCAGATCAGCTGTGAGCATGGGAAGTCACTGAAAGCAGCTGGATGAAGTTTCGAAAGGCTCCGAACGTGGAGCCAGCTCCTGGATTCTGAACGTAACTCTTCCTGGTGACTGTGATGCCAAAGCTACAGGTAGGAAATGGCGCTGCCCTCGTCATTGGGGCGTTCTTGGTCTTAACTCTTTGACGTTGTCTTGCTGGATGCTCTGTGTAAGTGATCATCTCACTGAGGTGCACCATTCTGAGGCCATGGGGGCGATGCCCATCTGTACTCTGCTTGTCCCAGTCTTGCTTGAACCCGAACCAATGTGGCAACGCGGAAGTGACATGGTTTGCGAACCGTAGAGCTAGAGATGGGATTCTTTAACACAGACCACTGTTTTGGGCACTTGGGAACTGTGCTAGCTGCCAGAGATGTAAACAAAAATGACTGCTGTCTATTTTTGCACTCAGCAACTGAGGGGTGACAGTTCCCATGGGCCCCGCACTCTGCTGTGTGTTGGGAATAAGTTTATGTTGAGACAAGTCAGGTCCTGTGCTCCGAAAACTGCCCACCGTGTGTGTGAAAGATGGATGTTGTACATGTGAAAGCAATGTAGCCCTCATGGTCTACTGAGGCTGTAATGGAAGCATTAGAGGGTGCTATTAGTATACTTAATGGGGCATCCTGACCTGGCCTGAGAGTCTGGGAAGGTCACTCCCAAGGAGAGGAAATTTAAGAGTCCTTGAGGAGCACCTAGACTGAGAGGCTGGGTATGCAAACCACGCTCAATGACGATCACGTACTCAGAAGGTAGAGCTGGGAGTCTTGCCACAGCTCCATCGGCCAAGGTAGATTTAATGCCGATTGCAGAATACTTACTGTTATTCTCCTCCCAGTAGCCGTTGTCTCTCCTACACACAGATATATATATATATATACACAGGCACATATACACTTTCGTGAGTGCACACTCAAGTACACATGCCCCCACACACCAACAATTACACACATACATGGCTCTGGTTAATTTAGCACATAAAATATAAACCACATATGGGCTTCTAACTCAGCATGCACTTGCTGGTCTGTATACCAGATGCCATCTGCAGAGGTCTCTGGCCTGGCCTGGTGGGGGCGTTCAAACGAAGGTGAAAGGTCAGGAGCAGGGAGGGGGAAGTGCAACCACTGGTTAGTGAGTGAGGTGCAGGGGAACTTCTAGTGGAGAAAGACTTCTCTGCCCAGGAGGTGTTCTAGCTCTTATAGGACAGATGCTCTTAGGTGATGGAATAATTCTCACACACCTTTATTCTTTCTAGATAAGATTTTATATTCAGTTTTGGGGTGGGATGGGGTCTGATAGCAGGTGATTCCTATTGGCTTGGTCTGAGATGTTAGGGATCTAACATATATAGATGCCTCATCTATATTTGGAAGGAGCTTGCGGACGATGCCTCTACTCAGTGATGGTCACAACTCCCTGTATCAGGTGTGTGTGGCTATATGACAGGGCCTGATGTTGGGAGCAAATGAAGCTCCTGCTGTCCCTTTGGGTCCCTGGGACTTCCAATCCAGCTCAAGCTTACCAGGCTTCCTCTCATGGCCCACCACCCCGCACACATTCATGGTGCTACTAAAAATAGCTCACATCTCATGACTAGATCTTGATGTTTCACGAATGAAATTAAAGGTTTTCAACTTTTTTATGAGTAAGGCATGTGCACGGGCAGAAGACAAAGGATTAAGCAAGACACCTGAGCAGGTTCCATGACTCTCTGAAGGCAATTCTATACCACGCCCTGCCTTCCAGGCTAAGTGGGTCCCTGTGGCCTCTTGGGACTTTTCCCCTTTAGTATGTGTCATCTCTGCCTCCATCCATTGCCACCAGAAGAGCAGTGACCATTGTCCACTACGTTTAGCCTCTAAATGTGTCTTAACCTGTACCTGGCCCAAATCACGACCTCAGCCAACACTTGCCTCAGCAATCACTCCTCCTTGCCTAGCCTCCAGCCCGTGGCACAGAGCATTGGCAGAACAATCACCGTCCTCTGCTTCAAAACACGCCCATGGCCTTGCCAGTGGGAGCAATAATCAAGCCCAGAACCAAAAGTTTAAGCAAAACAAAGTCAGTCATCATCCATGCTGGCATTAGGAGATCCTAATATGAAACACTCAAGTCGAATAATTTCTCAGCCTTGTGATAAAAGGCTTGACATCCTCCTCACAGGACAGATTTTGCGTTGTGGTTGGTTACTTGTTTATGTATTTCAACATTTCCTGTTAGGCTTCACCGTTGGCCAGATGTACAAAGTATGGTGGAAGAATGTTCATCAATAGCCCACAGCCATGAAGAAAGGCACTGATCACTGCGGGAACCAGAAGGCTGACTTTAAGAAGTGAGTGCTGGTGAGCTAGTTATAGAGTCTCTTCTGGTGCTAGACATTAAGCCATGGGAATCCAGAGAACAGGCCTCTTTCTTGCTCAGATGTGGTCCCAATACTGAGCAATGTGTATGTCCTAGTCAGGGTTTCTATTCCTGCACAAACATCATGACCGAGAAGCAGGTTGGGGAGGAAAGGGTTTATTCAGCTTACACTTCCACATTGCTGTTCATCACCAGAGGAAGTCAGGACTGGAACTCAAGCAGGTCAGGAAGCAGGAGCTGATGCAGAAAACATGGAGGGATGTTACTTACTGGCTTGCTTCTCCTGGCTTGCTCAGTGTTCTTTCGTATAGAATCCAGGTCTACCAGCCCAGGGATGGCTCCACCCACAATGGGCTGGGTCAGGGATGGCTCCACCCACAATGGGCGGGGCCCTCCCCCTTGATCACTAGTTGAGAAAATGACTTACAGCTGAATCTCATGGAGGCATTTCTTCAAGGGAGGCTCCTTTCTCTGTGATAACTCCAGCTTGTGTCAAGTTGACACAAAACCAGCCAGTACAGTGTGATATGTAAGAGAAAGTTAATCTGTGCTTGAAGGGTGAGGATAGTTCCACCTATGTAAGTATATTAGAGAAAGAAAAGGCTTAATCTTACTTAGGAAAGCTACATAATCCAAGCTAAGAGGAGCCGAGGGGGGGGCAGCTTTCAGACTCTACTTCCTTGCAAATTTACATAGGAGGACATCTACAAAAGAGGAAATGGTTTGTTCAGAATCACGCAGTGCTGTGGGCAGACAGATGCCCTGCCTCTCCCCCTTCATAACTGAATTTGTCCATAGTGTTTCTTATATAAGGAAATAATGGTTAAGATATGGTCGGAGTGGGCTCTAGTCCAATTTAACTCCTGCCCATACAAGGAGAAGGGATTAAGATGCAGATACAGGCAGCGGAGAGCTGAAAGGCACTTGGAGAACGTGACCATCTACCAGCTACGGAGACCAGCCTCAGAAGAAACCAAGCCTTCAGCTCTATATGACAATAATTCACTGGCCCTTTGTCCACCAAGTCAGTGCCGCTTTTTTTTTTTTTAATGGCAACCCTGGAAATCTAATACACACAGAGAGTGTAAACTAGAAGCCAGGCTTACTGAATCTCTATCTTGTCCTCTTTACACAACAGCACCCAGCTGGTCCCATTCAATGCTCTCCCAAGCCCACTCCTGAGGAGCGTGACAATTACGATACCAACTGACCCATTTACAAAGCCCAGAGTGTACCAAGCTATCCTCTAAACACTCCACACACACCAATTCATTTAACTCTTTCAGCAATGCCACGAAGTAAATATCATTTGGTGTTCTATTTACAGACGAGAGACCCGAAAGACAAAGGTATGGCGGCATTTTGCAGATCACAAAATCACCAAAGGCTGAAGCTGTGAGTCAACCCCAGGTGGCTTCAGGAGCTCGTGTTTGTCTACTGGGGCATGTCTACAAAGGTATGTTCAAAATCGAGAGACGGTGACAGCCTTTGCATAGCTAGGCTCACTTCGATAAAAGAATTAGACACAGATTATCTCAACCTCGAGTAGCTTGTTGGGGTGATAAAACAGAGTGTATTCGGGAGGCCGGCTAAGAAGTGGGGTGTCAGAATTTACTCTCTTCCCATGTGTTAGGACATCGAAACAAAAGCAGGGGACAGATTTCAAACCTCCCTCCAGCTCCACAGCACCTTCATGGGTCCTTAAAGGCCAAAGAACCAAACTACATCGGCCGAAGCACCAACAAATAAGAAATGAGACCGAACCCTCTCTCTGCCCAGCATGAAGCAAATGATTGGGCATTTATGGGATCGGCTCAAACCATCCCATGGATTAGAGACGGTGTATGCAGAGCAGCCATAGGGTTGCTAACACACACTAAGTGATCAATAAACAGACATCAGATTAGGTAATGATCAAGGAGTGACCATATGATAAGGTTCTCTTCTCTTGGAAACCCTCCCCAGGCTTCATCCTACACTATCCAAATCGCCTGCCTTTTCCTCTTGCTCTGGAGGAAGTCCCTTGCCCTTCCTTTCATTTGTCATTCAGTTTGCTCCGAATAGCATCATAAAAGTGGATGACACATTTGTACATCCACCCATATACTCACTGTAATTATGGTAAATAGCTTCTAAGTCTCGGGGCTGTTCTGGGCACTGGGAGTTCCTAGACAAACACAACCTCTCATCCTCAGTGGGTGTAGGTTTTGTGGGTAACCTATGGTGTGCCCAATAAGTGGGGCCACTGACAACATAATACACTTATACTTTTAGTGTTTCGGGGTAATATTTTCTTCATGGGTGAACCCAGCATTTATTTCCAGACTTATTTCATGGCTTATAGGATAGAGAGTCACAATATTAATTCTACTCTGAATCAGTTTCTAAGGATCTAACCAAGCTGGGTTTAACAACAGACACATCAAGGGATTATTACAAAGAACTGTGTTGAGGGCAGGCCCCAGGAAAGACCCGCTGTTTTCTGGATGCTGAGGTAGGAGAGAGCTCTCCCCACTGGTAAGAACCAAGAGTATTCTAGTTTCATAACCCACCAATCTGTGCAAGACTGTGCCAGCTCTTCCATGTTCACCAAAAGGGACAGGCGAGGCTTGTCCAGCTTATCTCTACCTTCCCTGTGGAGCTCTCATACTTTCTGCTTTCTTTGTCCTAACACTTATTTTGTCTCGTTTACTGATTTATCTGTGTGTGGGAGGGTGGTAGTGGTGAGCGAGCTTCTCTCTGTATGTGTCAGGATCAGTGGGAAACACTGAGACTTTTCCCTTCCCACCATGATCCTGGAGAACAAACTCAGGCCGTGACACTTGGCAAGTGCTTTTACCGCCTTTCATATCTTCTGCTTTCTATGAGGAACCAGGTCCCTATGGTAGAAGTGTCTTCCTTGCTCAAGAGCATGTGCCTGAAGAGCAGCGGACATTTTAACAGCTAACATCTGTAAGGTTGTCCATGAGACAGGATGCTCTTCATGTGCCAAAACCCCGGACTGTGCATACTTTTCCTCAATTGATTTTCCAAACGTTTACATGAAGGTCTCCTTGGCTCCATTTCACAATGGAGAAGCCTGAGGTGAGGGAGAGATTTCCACAAGGACATGTAGCTTTGGGGCAGCCCACGCCGGGACGTCGGAATAACAGCCTGAACATGCACCTGTATTAGAGCCTTCAGAGTGGGAGCCTGAAGTGGTGCCAAGGGTGGGGCTGAAGCAAAGAACATAGCGGGGGCGGGGCAGAGGGCGGGGAGGACCCGCGAGGTGAGAAAGTCCCGCCCTCAGGAGAGGGAGGCCGGGGATTGGCTTCTCGCGGCGGATTGGCAGCTCTGGGGTGCGTGCAGTTAGGAGGGCGGGGCGCGAGCCGGAAGTGGGCGACAGGCGGCTGAGGCGTGCTCGGCGAGCCGTGGCCGCCACTTTGCGCTGGAGCCGCGGCCGGGCGGGCGCGGGGCGTGATGGAGGGCCCGGGCCTGGGCTCGCAGGTGAGCGCGGCTGAGGTGGGCGGCGGTGGGGACCCAAGCCGCGGCCAGGGGAGGCGGTTCCGCGAGGACGGCGGGGTCTGGGCCTTGACCACACTGAGAAAGATGCTGCTCGCCCTTGGAGGTAGCCGCAAAGCGAGGCCCGGCGCTCCTGCTGCTGCCATTCGGCGGCAGGGGCGTCACGCACCGGCGCTCTAGTCGGCCAGGACCTGCAAGGTGTCAGGTGACACACCTCAGGTGGCACAGCCGGCCTTGGACCTTAGCCTGGAGTCTGAGAGAGTCTGTTGGGAAATTTCCAGCCCTAGCGCCTAGGCTGCCGCTGTCTCTCCGCCTTGTGCTCTCTTAGCTCTTGTTCCATCCACATCCTTCCTACTCCTTGAAAGCATCGCGTCTGTGGAGGCAGGAGGAAGGGAGCTCCGTGGTACCCATCTGCAAAATCCCGAAGGATTCTATTCTGAGAAGGGCTAGATTCGTCCCAGAGGACAGAGGAGGCCAAAGGGGAAGTTATAAAAACCAAGAAAACTAAGAATTTGTCCCTTTTGATTGTGACCTCTAAAATTTGATAACTGGCGCGGAATTGATTCCCACTTACTATTTTCGGGCTTCTTCGATCCTAGCAAATGGTTAGCATGTGCTACATGCTTTTATGTGCACCTTTTTAATCCCAGCATCCTTAAGCAAAAGAAATCCCCATTTACAGGTGAGAAAGCTGAAGCAGTCTCTAATTCAAGTTGAACTAGAAGATTTTTTTTTCTTCAAGCAGTTTGAGGTAGTCACATTGCTTGGACTCTTTAAATATTTTCCCCCAATTCCAAGAGTGTTCTTCATATCTCCTTATATTTCTTCTTCAACTAGTTTGTTGTAGGTTTAAGTGGGAAATAATTTGATGAGGTGCTCTTATTGGGAGTTCCTACATATTAAAAGAAATAAAAATGATGCGCATGCAGGGAGCCAGGATTAGGACTAAAGAGCTTAGACTCTTAGCATTGAAAGTGTCTCATTCTTTTTCTCAGGCTCAAAAGTTGGTAAGGGTAGCCCCCATTTCTTAATTACCATCACTCATTAATAAAAGCCTGTGAGAGCTTAGGTTTGCTCCTCCATGCTGAAGGGAAAATAACCCTGCTCATGTTCATCACAGCATCAGAAGGGAGAGGATGACTTTAGAGGTTGAAGTTGGCGAGGCAGGATAGACTGGTGTTAATGATAATTGCTACTTTCTCCAGTTGTAATGTGAAGAGCTTATACTTCTTAGAACACCTCCCCCCCCACGCACACACACAGTCTTGGTCCCCACTCCTTGTGAAGCTAGGTAAGAGTAGTTATTTCTAATTTTTAAAGTGAGAACAGACACTCAAGAAAATGTAGTCACATGCTAGAGAGCAGTCCAGATTCCATGTGTTAACATTTTAATGGTTTTTCTGTCATACTTCCCTACTCCCGTTTTATTTGCTAGTCAGCCAGATCATGATTTTTCTCTTAGAATCCAATGTGACTTTAGAATGCTTTCTGTTTTAAAAAATAATTTGATTACATTGTAATGACCACACAGCTTAAAGATGCTCTATTGAGCATGCTCAAAAGCATGATGGCAGGGAGAGCAGCCATTGTTAACTCACGGATCTGAGATCTGAGTACACTGGTTCAGGTTGGTTTGTCTCCCTGTCCACTGCGTCTAGAGCCTCGGCAGGAAAGACTTAAGCTAGATGTGAGTTGCTGCCAGGTATTAGTGTTTTCACTTGCAGATCTGGCCGTTGATGCCCACAGATCAACAGATACCTGGTCTTCTGCACAGCCTGGTAGCTGAATTCTAAAAGAAGTGTGTCTTAAGAGACAAGAAAAGGAAGCTTCCAGTTTCTAAAGCCTAGGCTTGCAGACTGGCACTGCAGCATTTCTGCAATGGTTCATTAGTGAGGCAGTTCACAGAGCAGAGTTAAGAGAAAATGGCATGGCTCCTTCACCTCTTGATCTTGAACATAAGAAAAACTGGGGACTTAGAAAAACTGCCATTGGTGTGACCTTATACCTTATACATAATATTCATTTGACCCTTTTCTTCCCTATGGAGGTGTGTGTGTGTGTGTGTGTGTGTGTGTGTGTGTGTGTGTATTATCTTGTTATTTCTTTTTTTTTTTCCTCCTCCCCAGCAACCCATGTATCTTAGAAAAACAACAAAACAAACCGTGGCATCCTGGTCCCTTGAATTATTTGTGAGCTGGAATCCTAGGTGGACCAGAGAAAGTCAAGTGGATCACAGTCATAGACTCTTTAGAGCCAGCTTTCTTTTATTTGAGTAGATTATAATTATTATGATACAGAAAGAACCCTAAAAGGTTCTTTACTTTCCTTGTAATGCAGCTAAGTACCTCTTGGTTTTTGGCTATGTATGATTCTGTGCTTGCTTACTTAGCAGATAGATCTGAACAAACCTATTCAGAAGAGCATTATGATTCTTGATCTGGGTGGGATGAGGGGATAAAAGCTTACCTCTCTCCCCCATTGAATGTAGACATAAAGTCTGTCAGACTATCTAGCATCTTCTTAAGGACTCTGGAAAAGTCAATGGTTATATCACATTAAAGATGACCAGAAATCAAACTCCATGAACCTAGCAGCTAATTTACCTTTGTCAACTCTTGGTTTGCCCCTGTTACAGACTTGAGGACATTTGTACAGACAGTGCTCTGTGTAGTTGGTTCACTTAGGAAGCAAGAAAGGGATCTTTTGGCGACATGGGGTGCTAGAACTTTTCTCAGTAGCCAGAATAATTGTGATTTCAAAGGCGATTTCTGGAAGTGAGCACAAAACCAGACTCCATCTACGAAATAACAAGTTGATAACCTGGACAACAAAATTTAAAATGTGCCCAGTGAACAGTTCTTTTAAGGAAAGTAAAGCTACATACAGTCCAGAAGAAAATACTTGAAAGTCACACATCTCTTGTACTAACCTAGATTGTTTATTGTCACGAACTCTTAACAATAAGACAACAGAAAGCACAGGTAAGAAGTGGAAGGTGGACGCGTCGGCACATGACTGCTAACCCAGCTCTTAGGAAGCTGAGGCAGGAAGACCACAAGTTAGAGGCTGAACTGGGAGACCCTGGATCAAAAGGGAGGGTGCCAAAGACTTGAAGAAACTTCATAAGAGATATGGGGAAGGCAGATTAGTGCAGGAGATAATGCTTAGCTTCTTAGCCATTGGGGATATGTAAATGAGGACCCTATGAGATACGTTGCACATCGGTTGTGTGACAGCTGACTAAGTGCATGGATCCTGCTTTTAAAGTCTGTTTCTGGTACCCAGGTTGATCTTGGTTGTTTTGGGTTTTGCTTTTGTTTTCTCTATCCTGTGTTATTTTGTGTCCTCTCATACTACAGAAGTGTTACAATCCCTGTAGTTATGAACTGATTTCTTTTTTCAGTTCTGTCCGTTTTTATTTCATAAATTTAAATGTTTGACTTCCATATACATCCAGTATTACATCTCCTTATATAGGTAGCTCTGTAATATCATGAAATCTTTTACTCCTCATAATGTTGTTGCCATTGCTTTGTCTTCTCATGACCACTACATTCCTCATGCTTAATGTTTGTGTACATCTGTCTGTGTGCTTCAGTGGAGCATTCCATACACAGCCTGCACTTTTCTATCCTCGGAGAGTTTACTCTGTGCGTGTCTATATAGAGCATGTTCTTTTTATTTTTTTAATTTACAATATATGCGAATAATGTCTTTTTTTTTAAGGAAGCATTGCAAAACTTTTAAGTATCCCACATCTTAAGCTTCAGTCCCCCACCCCAAAAACATACACTCACACACACCTAATTCTCTGCTTAGCTTATTTCTTTTGAAATCTGCTCTCACCTTGAGCTACCTCGGCCTGTTGCATGTGTTATTTCTGGCTTCTCACTTATGCAGAGAGGCCCTGAGGGTCTAGCAGGCCTTTGAACATCACAACCCAACATTGTTACAAAGTTGCCTAAAATAATCGTGAACAACAATCTCTTTGTATTAAATAAGTTTAATGTGTGTCCTGTTGATCATATTTAACTACATCATAGGTGTCTTTAGGTACATAAGGCTAGTGGGCCACAGGTTGGACATATATTCTCAAATTCTAACATTTTGGGATCTGTGGTAACATTCTCCCACCTCCCCCCCCCCCCTTTTTTTTAATTGAAAACATTTTTTGCACACTATGTTCTGATTATGGTTTTCCTTTCCTCAATTCCTCCCAGGTCCTTCCCATCCCCCACCTACCCAATTCCATGTCCTTTTGTTCATTCATGTGTGCTTGTTTTCTCTCCTCACCCTTTCTCTCCCCCCCCCTCCAAAACACAGACTTTCTTAAGTTCTCATTTCTCGGATACTTTCCTGTTGTTCATAGTTAAAATAGTTTATGTCAGGTGTTTGTCCAGTTTCTAGGTCTTCTTTGAAACAGGACAGTGACAGTGGGAGCTAATCCTGGTTATTGCGTTGTACACTAAAGCAGAAGGCTCTGTTTTATAAACAGCTGAGCAAAGAACTTGCACTTAGGTGTTTCAGTGCTGCCATCTAAGACAAAGTAGAGCATCAGCAAGCGGAGTTTGATGATGCCAACAGTTTGTGAGGATGAGAACCAGGAAAGCTTAATTGAAGTGGCCATTTTAAGATGGGCTTAGCATACCTTAAATGCCAGACAGTTCAGCTCTGGCTGCATATTGTTAAGAAGTGGTTATCCGTGAATACTCAAGACACACAAGCGCGTGCACAGCTGTAGTGTCAGCAGTGGCCCCAAGCTAGGAAGATCCACGTAAGTGGGCACGTAAATAAGTTGATGGTGGTATGATAATGTTGGGTCACTTTACGTCAGCCTGGTCACTTCTCTCCTGGCTGTTGCTGCATGACAAATGACCATACATATGGCTCAGAGTGCCTGTTTATTAGCTCAGTGTTTCTGCTTGTCAGAAGTCCAAACACATCTTACCTGGATCCTTTGCCCAGGGTCTCACAAGCTGGTGTCATGGCTGAGCTGTGTTCCCTTATGTAACTCAGAGTTTTTTCTCAAGCCCGTGTGGTTAGTAATGCAGCTCAACTCTGTGCTGACACTTGATACACACTTTCATCTTCCTGATGTCTGTCACGCAGGAGCGATTTCACTGCTAGAAACTGCCCTTAGTCCTTGCCACCTGGCCTTTTGCAGTCCCTTCTGTCTCATGGCAGCCTGCTTTTGCAAAACCAGTGGATGCTAAGACAGTCTTATTCACCCTGTCATAGGCAACATCAACCCACCAGCTTTGTCATATTCCTTGCCACAGGGATTTCCATCTTGAGAGAGAAAGGAAACTGCAAGAGCTTGATCATTAGGAAGTGAGAGTATTTTTTTAGGGTGTGCTCAGCACAACTCTGAAAACAAGATCCTGGTAGTGTTCCTTCAATGTCTCTGTCTGTGACCTCTACTTCTGCAGCTACCAAGGCACATCTGTGCCTTCTCAGGTTTTATGACAACGTTTATAATTTGGATTTTTCTCATTTTAAGTATATTTTCATTAAGATATTTCACTAAGAGATTAAAGCAATTTGATTTGTTAGCATAGGTGTTGTTGATGGTATAACACGCTTCACTACATGGTTGGATTATGATGTTAATTCTTCATGCTTTGTCAATTGCTCTCACTCTTCAGTGCAGGAACCACAGCCATGGCTCCCATGCCCCAGGATTCGGTCGACACGGCGTCTGTGCACATGAAAACAAAGAACTTGCGAAAGCAAAAGAAATTCTCCCTCTTATAGAGGACTCCAGTAACTGTGACATCGTCAAAGCTACACAGTGAGTCTACCGGACCCTCCGTTCTATCCCTAGAGTCTCTTCAGCTATGATAATGGGTGTGCAGTTGGTGGCGTTCTGTGTGCACTTTGTTACCGCATCCTAACAGCTCCATACCGGCACCAGTGCGCTTGCCATTCCAGCATCTCCGTACTCGGTGCCGTATACCTTGGCTTCGTGTGTCAGGCTCCATTAGATGGTGAGCAGCTTCTCAGCAGAACTTACCCTTCTTCATCTTTGTACCCCAGGCCTTTTGCATAGTTTCTGTCTTTTATTGGGTGCCAGGTAAAATGTCTACTGAGCAAATGGATGACGTGGAACAAGATGAAAACTAGACTCTAATCTGAGTTTAACGTGGACTGGGAAACAGCAGCTCACGTTTGTGGATGTTAGTTGTTAATTAGTATATGTTTCCTGCATTTTTGTTTGCTGGTGCCAGAGGACAGGTAGTTAGAAGTATATTCTAATGGGTCTGTTCCTTGTGCTGAAAGTAGAAGTGAGTTTTAAAATGTTCTGCTTACAGCGGCTGTTCTGTGGACAGCCGTGCTGTCAGTGATTGCCGGGGTGTCTTCATGGAGCCTGTTCATTTCAGGGATATGCCTTTTGAGCATATTTTGAAATATGTTGTGTATCAGACAGGATTAAGTAGTAATTTATATTTATGTAGTCAAGTATAAACATTATTATGTCCATTTAATGTAAGTCACACTCATCAGATCACCATAATAAAAACTAGGATTACCAGTTTATCTTGGTATCATTCCTGTTAAAACCGTGTTTGGCTTTAACACTAACTAATGTTTCTGTCCATTATTCATCTATTAACAAGTTACCTGAGTGGGTTATTCTGATTACCATTTTATATAAAGTTAGTTTAAAGACCCCGGGTCTACTGCTTTGGGTGAATATTATTTGATAGTTTGTATTGCTATAGTTTGAGAGTATTCTTAAGGGGAATGTTGCCTTTAGTCAGAATAGGAACATTGAAATGTCTCTGTCACCAGGAAAGCTCTGATGTGCCAAATGCTAGACATCAGCCGCATTCACAGGGAAGCTCAGCAAGAAGTCATCTTTGATGTTCCTTTAGGTCTTGACCCTTCTCAAATGATTGTGGAGATGTCTTTAGACCAGTGGTCCCCAACCTTCTGATGCTCAGCCCTTTAAATACAGCTCCTCATGCTGTAGTGACCCCAGCCCTGAAATTACTTTCATTACTACTTCATAACTGTAACTTTGCTGTTGTTACTAGTCATCATAAATATCTGTGTTTTCTGATGGTCTTAAGTGACCCCTGTGAAAGAATTGTTTAGCCTCCAAAGGGGTCTTGACCCACAGGTTGATACTTTAGATAGATTCTTGGAAAGGAGACGGAAACAGAGAGACAAATGTTATATACACCAATAAAATGTTAACGTTTCTCAGAAAAAAAGGAATATTGTTTTTCAGTAAAATGTCCAAAATGACCTTTAATAGTTCAGCCATGACGGTGAGCCATGATCAGAAGCTTCTGTGTGTTGTTTACACATAGCTGTTCCTATCGAGCAAAACACTTGCATTCAGTTGTGAAAAGGTGAGGTTGTTTTGCCAGTTGATTTGAGTTTTGACCTCTGAGGGCCAATTGCAATTTCCAGGTCCTTCTAAATAGAAATAAGTTTCAGAGAAACTACTAAGAATGTATGTTGTGGTTAGTTTCTGTTAAAAAGAGATGTTGCTAATGTATGATTATGATATAATTAAAATATAATTTATAATTTATGGAAGCATCTAAAAATAGCTCAGCAGATTCTATATCTTCTAGGCTCACCTTTTCTCTTCCTTTTCTGCCTCACACTTAATGTCCTCATCTGTGTTCAGTTACCACCATGCTGGTGTCTGAATTCTGTTAGGCTGATCTAAGCTGCTGCTTTCCTATTGCCACTAACAGAATCTTTCTTAAAACTCAAATTCTCACACTTTCCTTTTCCAGTGACTTTATTGCTTTCCCACTGAGCTGAAGATGAGCTCATAGTCCCATCCCAAGACCTTGTGTGGTCTTGCCCTCCTTCCCTCTCTACTCTCTGTGCTGTGCTCACCATTGCTAAGCTGTTTCTGTTTCTCTGAACATCAGTGTAGTGTTTCACATCTCAGTTTTTGTCCTGTCCAGAATGTCCTCCCTTCTTAAATTAACAGCACGTGTGTCGTGTCTTAGTTTCTCCAGGAAGGACTGTTGACTGGCTCTACATCCTGGCTATTTCTTGTTGAATTTATCTCATTCCAAGTTTGCTTTTAAGGTTTCACCTACTTTGTAAGGTAGTTGCATAGGTGTGGCTTGCTTCAGAGATAAGATGGAAGTCGGCAGCCAACAGCTGTGTTTTTAGACCAGTGAAATTACTGAAGGAGAGCAGGTGTGAAGATTGAGGCTAAGACAGTTCCATTCAGCTCCGCGTGGATGAATCCATGAGTTAGTAACTGAGCTTACTTTTGTTTGGCTTTAAGCTATGTTCTGTGTGTGTTAGCGTTAGACCATGTCTAAGAATTCAGCAATCAGTTTCAACCTTTCTCGAATTCAGAATGGTTTCCTCCCCCTTCTCAGAGGAGAAAGGGAGAGGGGGATGGGGGAAGAGCTGCGTAAGGGAGGAACAGGGAAGAGAGGGGGTGAATATTGGGATGTAAAGTGAATGATTAAATACATGGGAAAAACAACATAAAAAGGCAAAAATAAAAAAAATACTGCACGTGAATTTGTACTGTGCGTTCATAGAGCTTTAAATCTGTCGTGGTTGCCGACATAATACAGTGTGATAGTTATTTACGTGATATCTGTATTGCATAAGTGACCTGTAATGTTAGAGTGTGGGAGACATGCAGTTCTACTGTATGGAGCACCTTATTTGATAAGACATGCAGTTCTACTATGTATGACATCTTATTTGATAAGGGGTTTGAGCAGACGTGGAATCTGCAGGGATCCCAGAGTACAGGGCTCCAGGGACAGCGGGGGACAGCTGCTTTAGTCCATGTTGACTAGAAAGTTGTTTGCATTAAAATTTTAAAAATACAGTAATAAAAGTCATGGTAAAAGGAAGAGATTTTGACATAAAATTATTATAATGGTATTAAGTGTGCTTTTCTTTTTCTTATTTTAGATACGGGATTTTTGAACGATGTAAGGAGCTGGTGGAAGCAGGATATGATGTCAGACAACCAGACCGAGAAAATGTGTCTCTTCTCCACTGGGCTGCCATTAACAACAGACTGGAGCTCGTAAAGTAAGATGGTGTGTGTGTGTGTGTGTGTGTGTGTGTGTGTGTGTGTGTGTGTGTGTTTTGCACACCTATAATCTTCCCTTGTAAGTGAAAACCTGGAACTTTTCTCATATCAGTTACCTTAGCATTGGAGAAGGCCAGTCATAAATTAGACCCATCATAAAGATAAAGAATAGTTAGGGAAGAGAGATGTGTTTTGAAAAGAAAACAGTATTACTTTCTTAGGATAAAATTTACATCTAAGTCTAGAAGAAACAATGAAATATTTGGGTTAAAACATCAGGAGGGATAGATATGTAGAGAATTGGACTTTGAAAATAGTTGTGGAATATAGTTTGAAATGAGCATATAATGGTTTGTATAGTTTTCATAAAGAAAGCCCTGCTGCCTACACATTGTCTGGTATAACCATTTGTAATTTAGTGTGTAAAATGCCAGGGGGTAGTAAGGATCTGACTGTATACTCAATGTATATTTCAAATCAGAGGACTGTGTAAAATTCTTGAGGCTTAAAAAAATTTAAATTTATTAGTTTAAAATCTCCCCACACATCATGCCAACAGACAAGCTACGGTGTATTCTTCAGACCATGTGACATATGAAGCACATACTTGAAGTAAGGAGATAAACTAGAGAAGAAAATTGTTTTCATACATCACAGGTTCACCACACAGTGCCTCACACCCAGTTCCTGAACCAGGGCGTTCATAATTTCTAATTTGCCTAAAATGATGTAAAATTCATTTTTACTACTTTAAGAACTTATTCCCACATGCTACTTTTGATTATGAACTGCTAAAAAATGATATAATCTCACCTTCCTCTTTCTACTTTAAAGCTATTTAAGAGTGCTAGAGTCATTAGAATATTTAGAAAAGTTGTCATGTGTTGGGCTTGTGGGTGAGAGGGGAATGCTAATTATAGCAAAGATAATTATAATTATACTATTAAGTGTTTCACCAGAGATCATGCATCATTTTGAGACTTCTGCTATAATTTCTGTTTTATAGACTAGTGTGAAGGAAAAGTTGAGCTGGGTTGGTAGAGTACTTGCCTATGAGATACGGAGCCCTGGGTTGGGTACCAGTGCCACACAAAAACTGGGACGTGTGGTGCACACCTGCATTCCCAGCACTGGGAAGTGGAGAAAGGAGAACCAGAAGTCAGTTCAAGGTCATCTGACTGCCTTATGAGTTTGAGGCCAGCCTGGAATACATGAGGCTTTATCTTGTGAGAGGAGTGGAGGCTAGAAGAAAGCCTTTTCTTTCCCAATGTGAATCTTGAATCTCATGTCTTATTTTCATTGTTTTTAACAGGTTTTATATTTCCAAAGGTGCTGTGATAGATCAGTTGGGTGGTGACTTAAATTCAACTCCTCTTCACTGGGCTATCCGGTAAGATGTCTTTCCAAGTTTTGACATATGCGGCTAATGGCAGCATGTCTTAACCTCAGCTGCAGGCAGGGGAATGGTTTGTTTGTCTTGTCTTTTTCTTTTGATCCTTCAGGGGTTCTTTTAGTTTTTTGTTTGGTTTTTGTTTATTGTAAATAAAGTGGAGCTTTGGGTTTCTAGAAGAGTTGTTTTAGTGTTTGATTTTGTGCTCCAGTATGATTATCAGACTCAAATGCATTGGAATTCTGTTTTGAAACTGGAATGAGCATATCTATTTGGTTTGTATAAATGAACACAGTAGTTCAACTGGAAAGTCAGTCTTCAGTCTTTGCTGTTCATTTGGAGACTCAGTGCATTGAGTCTTCAATCTCCTTAAAGTGCATCTCTATCTCTCAAGATCAAATGGGTAAGCTCCTTTGAAGTCGATCATGGTAATCTTGAGTAGGCTGGCTTAACATGGTACTATGGTATCTTCCTCCTCTTTGCTGTGAGGTGCACTGATCCTCTGAAGCTGAGGGAATAAGTCTGTCTGCCTAACCTACTCTGCTGACTGCGGTTGTAATTCAGTTGTTACTGCCAGGCAGAGAGCTGAGTCTTTTGTCCATAGGCAAGAGTTTTGAAGAACCTAAGGATCGCTCTTGTCCTTCAGGACCCTGATGGTAGTCTCCATGAAAATGAGTTACGTTTGGAGATAGACACATATGTGTGTGTGTGTGTGTGTACACATACATGTGTATATATATACATATATATGGTTCTTAATGATATGGCTTATAAATATATATGGCTCTTAATATTTTTACAATGTATCCATAGTCTTAATATTATACTATAATATTTCTGGCTCATGATCATCTTTTAGTTTCAAAAACACCAGTGAAGCCTGCAGGGTTTCAAGGCTTTTACTGTTTGCATTAGTCATTTGCTGTTTCTGTTTGCCCATGTATTAGGTTTAATTTAGATTCAAGGCTATCAAGTTTACCATTTGCCCCAAGCATGGTCATGTAATTCTGAGTTGGACTATGTAAGTAAAAGACATTTGTGGTTGACAGAATGGCTAAGTGGTTAAGAGTATTTGCTGCTCTTGCAGAAGACCAGAGTTCTGTCTCAGAACCCACTGTGAGGTGATTCACAACTCCCTGCATGCAACTTCAGCCCCAGGGAGTCAGACACCTTCTGGCGTCCTCTGGCATGCACATATACGGCACATATACACACCTATACATAAATAAAACTAGTTTGTTTGTTTTTAAAGAGTAGAAGTCACTTTTACAACTGCCAGTCTGTAAAACACCTTCCTACTAGAAAATATTATTTTGTCCAGCCAGAATCTCTCACGTCTTAGAATCATGTAGTTTCTTCCTGGGTATTTTTTGGTTTTCTGCAAGAATTCTGCTTCTACAGATAAAGCACATTGGGAAATTTCCTGTTCACAGACAAGGGCACTTGCCGATGGTCATATTATTACTCCAGCATGGTGCAGACCCCACTCTGATTGATGGAGAGGGATTCAGCAGCATCCATCTGGCGGTCCTGTTTCAGCACATGCCCATCATCGCGTATCTCATCTCAAAGGGACAGGTACGTTTGACGTGTAATTTGAAGATATTGGGAGGATTACTGGTCCTGGTCTACCCTAGGTTTTATGTTGGAGTTAATGGCTGTCTAGGTACTCAGAACTAACCTCAGTAAGCCAGCCTGGCTCTTGAGCACTGTTTTTTTTTTTTTTTTTTTTGTTTTGTTTTTTTTTTTGGCTTCACTAGAGGGAGAAAGACAGGTTATTTTAGCTCAGCATCATTTAATGTTTCTGAAACTTGTAAGCCTGTAATAGTTTTTCTTATGATACCAGTAATTTTCAGGGTTTTTTTTTAAAAACATGACCTCAAAACCTGTATTTTCCTTCTGCTTGAGTGTAGAAATGGCTGTCAGATCACTATTAACCCAGCGTTTGCTTTCAGTATTTGAGCTCAAATGGGAGGCCAATTTGAATGTGAGCATCTCATTTATTGTTCTCTGAGTAGCTCCACCAGAATGACGTCCTTCAGAGCATGGGTTAAATTACAGGCTGTCGGCAGTGGGGGTTTTGCTGTGAGCTGTGCTTGCTGGGGTGAGCTGACAGCAAGGTGGTTTGTGTGTTAGCAGTCTGGTCTGCAGTGAGTGTGGAAACGTGTTTGCACAAATGCCATTGGATTGATTGTTCTCCCTCTAAGCACTTTCTCTCAGACAGCCCAGTGGAGTGGAATAATTATAACCTCTTGGGCTTCATTTTTAAAATGTATGCGAGAGGAGACCCTTGTGCTTCTTTCCAAGTTCTTTCCCCAGAGCCTTAAGAACCCCCAGTAACTTGACCAGGGCACTGTTGGACCTCACCCTGGTCATGTTTTGTAGAAGAACTGTACCCTTGTCAGGATATGATTCCCTTTTTCCTTCTCTTCTATAAAACATAAAAAGGGTTTTTGAGTTTTTCTTGCTTAACTCTTTGAAGCAAGTGCACAGAAAGAAGTGACTCTGGAGATGAGTAATGCTCGATTGCCGGGTGGTTATTAATTATTATGGTTATTAATTATTATGGGCGAACATAGTCATGCACTATTACTGGATGAAAGGTAGTGTGAATCAGTGCGGCAGGGTTTAAGCAACACGACTTTAAGATCTCTCGTTTTCAGTGGTGATTGTCACCTGTCCTCCATTTTCCTTTCACATCACATAACACTATATCACGTGCTCACATTCTCCCTCTAAAATATTTGTAGCAATCTATGGCTTTTTCTTACCCTGTAAAAACAAAGTGCTTTTTTTAACTTAAGTAATAATAGAACCATCTTTAGAGCAGTGACAGAGATGAAGGTGTTGAAGAAGTATTTATCTACTAAGGAATGGGACTTTTCCTACTGTGTTCACCGTTTTGCTAACCGATCCCTTTTGACTAGAGCGTGAATATGACAGATGTCAACGGACAGACGCCTCTCATGCTCTCGGCTTACAAAGTAATCGGGTGAGTGTCCCGGACCCCTCAGTCAGCTTCTTGGTTCCTGTGAGCTTCTGAAAATATATTCTCAAGTGTTTCGGTCTGTGAGATGCTTCAGATTTTCCACTTGGCATGAGGAGCTATACTTAGAATACCCACTGAGTACACTTCCTCCTGGTGGCTTTGGTGGGAAAGTTTACTGAGTTCATATTCCTTAGCTTAAGCTCCTTAGTGACGACTCTTTCTGTACCTGAAGAAGTAACACAGTTAAATGTTCTCCCCATCACAGACCCTCATGGTAAGCCCACGTTTCTAACAGCAGTGAGTCTGAGGTTCTCTGCTGTTGCTGAGTGCTCTGAAGACGCTGACAGAGCTGGTACTTGATGAGAGTCTGTAGGATACGGTCAGAATGTATCTGCTTAAGTAAGACATGTGCAATGTTCAATTGTACAGCACTTAATGCTGGCCGAGGTTAAATTGACAGTTTTTAAAAATATTAACCACTAAATAAAACAGCAACATGAAGAACATTTTTCTTATTCCCTCTATTGCTGTCTAAATTGCATCATGGATATAGCAAGCTGCCATTTAAGGGCTGTCTTTCTTGTGTCTTTATCTTCCCTGTTAGTAACTAGAGTAGAACTCTGAAGAGACCCCTTAGTTCTTCCGAGTGCTTTCTGGTAAATGATACACTGTTCTTAAAATCTCTGTTTGCGTTTTCTTCTTCATCTTCATTCCTACTGATGCCTTGTGGTGGTGTTGTGTTTTGAGACAGGCCAGAACCAACTGGATTTCTTTTAAAGTTTAATCCCTCTCTCAGTGCTGTTGATAAAACACATCAGAACACTCCACTTCACTGGGCAGTCGCAGCAGGAAATGTCAGTGCAGTTGATAAGCTTTTGGAAGCTGGTTCTAGCCTGGACATCCGAAATGCTAAGGTATGACCGGTCTTCTCTAGTTCATTATATCATCAATCAGAAGATGGGTAGAGTGTACCTACAGGTGACTAGCTATTCATCTGGGTTTTTAGGTACCACAAGATAACTATTAACAATAATAACTACTCTTAGAATAAACGTGTCAGTCTATGATTCTGATGAAAAAGTGTTTTAATACCTGTAAAATATTTAAAAATAGAAATATAATTTATTATATTATTTTATTTATTCTTAGGGAGAAACACCTCTTGATATGGCTCTGCAAAATAAAAACCAGCTCATTGTTCACATGCTAAGAACAGAAGCCAAAATGAGAGCCAACAAAAAGTTTCGGCTTTGGCGATGGCTACACAAATGCGAGGTATTGTGTGATAGAAGTTGTTAGCTTCTGTCTTCGGGGCTGCAGGGAAGACTGGAGACTGAGCTTTGGACTGCAGTGGGTCTGATAGCATCTTTCCTGTGTCTCCCCCTATTCAGTGGTGTGGTTCTGGTTGGTCCACATCTTTCATTTATAGATAGAATGTGGTCCCCATGTCTTCAGTGCCATGTTAGAGCCTTGAACATGTGAGTTAGACTTTCCTCAGATTCCCAGTTATCTTCCCATTCTTCTTGACAAAACTAAATCCTCACAGCTTTAGGGTTTCTATTGCTGTACTAAAAGTCCATGACCAAAAGCCACTTGAGGTGGGAGATGTTTATTCTCTTAACTTCTACTTCACAGTCCTTCCTCAAGAGAAGTCTGGGCAGGAAATCAAGCTAGGAAAGTGGAGGCAGGAACTGATGCAGAAGCCACGTGGGAGTGCTGCTTTTCCCTTGTCCCCTTACTTGCCCAGCTTTCCTGTGACATACAGGACCACCCGCCCAGGTTTGGTACCTCCCATGGCGGACTGGACCCTCCCATATCAGTCGCCCTACCTGCCAATCTAGTGAGGCTATTTTCTCAATTTAGGTTTCCTCTTCCCAAAAAACCTAGCTTGTGTCAAGTTGACCTAGAACTAGTTAGCACATCGCTAAGTTCCAGCTTTTTATGAACTTTAACGTTTCTGTCTTTCTTCCCAGCTGGGATTTCAGCTTCATGAAAGAAAGCTGTTCACTTCCATGTATAGAACAGCATCACACAGGGAACCCAGTGAATAAATAGTGTAGTTTATATAGAAGATTGTTATGTCCATTTAATTATTTTGTGGTTATATTATAAATTCTAAATTTATCTTCACGTCAATAAGTTAGAACTGGAAACATTCTGAAGTCTTGATGCCATTTGGAATTATCTACTTCCAGATGCATGAGTAAAAGTGAAAAAAATAAGGCAAAGAGCATTGTTCCTCTTTGCTATCTCAGAAGCCCAGCTCGCTTTCTAGAGACGCACACACAGGCACCGAGATGCCTGACTGTGGAGCCCGGTGCCTCTACCCATGGCCTGTTGGCCCAGGTTCCTTCCTTTAACATTGTCAGAGTAAGCTGAAGCATTAGCTTCCTAATAAATACTCTGTCCCGAAACCTTCCCCAGGTTTTCAGCCGGGCTTTCTGATTAGTCTTTCTTAGTTACATGTGGGAACTTTGACTGCTTGTGTTTGCTGAGATCCTGCTCCTTTCTGCCTTCATAGTCCTGAGGAAGCTCCTTACTGCTTTTCACCTATGTGCAGATTACGCTCAAGACTTGCAAAATGCTAGGCTCCTCGTGCAAACCGCCTCCTGGATCTGCCCTGGGTGTCACAACCATTCACAATTCCACATGCTCCAAATCAAGCTCAGCCTTTCAGAACTATTTCTCTGGCTCTTAGCAAGGGAGGGTCATGGGTGAGGCTCAAGGTGCAGTTACTGTAGCCCTTCAGTTTAATCTGGATTGTATTCTTGGTGATGTAAAATATTAATTCTTATTATCACTTTCCTTTGAAAATGCCATTTTTGAGGGGAAAATGCAAAATGTCACTAAACAAAATTTGTAAGATTGTCTCTGTTGTATAATCAGTCGTTTTTTAAATTGGACAGCAATTTGAAGAAAATGTATTAGTTCCATAAATTTGTACTGTACTTGCGAAGTAGCTCTTGTACTGAACTAATTATTGTTATGAGTGTAATCATAAAGTTGTAAAACTCTTTATTTCTCAATAGCTCTTCCTGCTGCTGATACTCTCTGTGATCACCCTGTGGGCAGTTGGCTACATCCTGGACTTCAATTCGGATTCTTGGCTTTTAAAAGGATGTCTTCTAGTAGCATTGTTTTTTCTGTCATCTTTGTTTCCGAGGTGTGTATATTATTAGTGTTTGCCAGGCTGGTCATTGCGTTCCCAGTGTGACTGCCTACTTCTGTTCTCTGTCGCTGGAGTCTCAATGATGCTAAGCATAAATATTACTGAGCCATGTGACAGCGTCCTCAGGAAGAAAGGGTTCAATGGCATAGCTTGGGTTGTGTGGTTGAACTGACAGTTGGTGGAAAGTAAATAATGTGGGCCACACATTATGTCATTCGGTTTGTCAGCGATAGAGAGAGTTCTGTAACCATTTTATGTCTTGAAGTATTTACCCACTTTTCACAATTATTTTTCTTGTTTAACTCTAAACTTATTTTACGCTAATTGTTTTCCTGCTGGCCTGTGTTTAGGTAAGGCAGCCTGATTATAATGGGGGAGGTAGTGAAATAGTAAATCACTAGTTCTCTTCAAAGCTAGCCCAGAGAGAAAAGTGCATGATGAAACTGATGGGTCGTATGGCCTGGATCCAGGTTCAGCCTTGACACGTACCTTTCTCTGTGTGCCTCAGTTTCTTCATCTGTGAGTGAGGATAACTGCAGTAATGTCCATTTCGTGGCTAATGCATGTAAATGCTTACAACAGTATCAGTACATGGTCTGTACTTGTAACCAGTCCTGTCACATTGTCATGAGTGTGGGGTCGTCCCTTGCATCCTGGTTCTCCGCTTGCCTTCACTCCCAGCATTTATCCAGCCAAGCCTCCTAGCTGGTCTCCTGCCTTCTCCCGTATAGCGCACCCATTTCTGCATCGTATTCTTGTCAGAGTCTCCTTAAGGCTTGTTGTTATGCTCAGAATAAAGACCAGGTCCCCTCATCCCCCTTCTCCATGCCCACACTGCACTCCACCCTCTTTCTGCTTCTGGAACACAACCTTGTTCCCACCTGAGCCTTGCTGGTGCCCTGGCCTCAAGGGTTTGAAGCTGGGTAGTTTTGTAACTGGAGAACCACCCAGGCCAGGGTTCAGACGTCCTGGTGTGGGTCTGCTGCATCCTCCGTTTTACTCTCTTCAGAGCAGCTTCCTAGTCTGTGACACCCATTAAAGTAGGCCTTGTCTCTGCTTCTCAGCATTTCACCCACGGAGGCGCAATGTAACAACATGGTCCTTGGGGGAGATCCGGAAGCAAGTGCGCCCTGCAGTCTGCGGCTGTGAGTGGGCACCCCAGAGCCCGGCTGCCAGCACTTTCTGGAATAAGCATGTACTGTCTGTCATTAAGAAAAGCAGTACTAGAGAAGTCTTTACTGAGTCACCCAGAGACCAGGAGAGCTAGTGCAGGCAGATAGAATTCAAATGTGGAACAAAAGTTCAAATTTCTAAAAAGTAACAAAGGATCTACAACTGATTAAGAAACATGACTTAAAATTCCTAATTTCCCCTGTAATTTAAATATGTTTTAAGCTAAAGAGTGGGAATCTGTTTTTAGTTTTTTCTGGGTTTTTAAGACACACTAAAGCAAGTTATGCTCACCCATAACAGGACCATTCATTTGGTTATTTCTATGTTTTTATTTAAATCCAAATTATTAAAAAATAACTATAGGAATAGCTTTGGTCTGATAACTGTATGAGGTCTTTAACTGCTGTGATTGGCATGTGGATACATTTCAAATATGAGTCCAGTGCATGCAGCAAGTTGGTCTGCTGCCTGGATTTTCTCGTGTTCCTCTAGAGTTTCCGTTTTATGGAGGAAAGCAGCTGCAGGCTTCTGTTTTGACTTGGCTACAGGGTGGTTACTTCTTGATCCAGACTGCTACGTGACACCTGTCATAAATAATAAGCTCTTATAGATTTGTGAATTTACTGAATCATCTAATTAGACCAAGTGCCCTATTTCCCTGTAAAATCATAGTTCAGGCATGGAGGTTGTAGCCTACAGACTCCATTTTTCCCACTGTAGCATGCACCTGGCTCCAGGTTGAGGTCCTTGGTTCTTCTTAGCTCTGCTATGGTCCTCATGACACTTTTTCTTTAACTAAACTTGTAAATGTTCTTGTCATAGGCACCAGTTGCCAGCCCTGCCTCCTCTCCACTCTCGTTTCTTACATCCACCACTAGCCATTTCTGATGGAAACTGTAATATGTATCTGAGTAAACTGTATTTGTTTATGAGGTGACTGTGTTGAGTTTGATATGGAAGATGTTCTGTTTTACTTTTGAAACTGCAGTACTGACCTTTAAACAAATGATGGGAGGTCATCAGGCTGCCTGCTGTGGGAGTGAGCTTTGTTAGTGCTGTTGTGTGTTTCCATGTTGTGACTGCATCTGAAGCCAGCTCAGAGTCGGAGTGCTAAGGTTCTGTTTCATAAACATAGACCTGCCCTCTTGACACAAGCTCTTCACGTCTTTATGTTTTGGAATATGTAAAACTTATATGAAAATACGATGATATGTCACAACAGAAATACAGACTATTCACTATTCATTGAAAATGTGCTGTTTCTATGGATGAAATAGTCATGAGCAGCGCAGAGGAGCTGGGATGTGAGAGGCTGTTGTTCAGCACACTGCTGCTGGGTAATGTCATTGTCATTGGGATTAGATCTGAGGGACATGAACCATGCCAGTGCCGTACTTCACTAACGTGCTTTGCCCTTCTCTTTCCAGGTTTTTGGTTGGCTATAAGAACCTTGTGTACTTACCAACAGTCTTTCTGCTAAGTTCCATTTTTTGGATATTTATGACTTGGTTCATCTTATTCTTTCCTGATATCCTTTAAGCTTAGATGAAGTGCATAGCTTGTTTTACTAAGTCACTAATGCCAGCTGACTTCAATCCAGCACTCAGGAGGCAGAGGCAGGCAGATCTCTGAGTTCTAAGCCAGCCTGGGCTACAAAGCGAGTCCAGGACAGCCCAGAGCTGGCTATACTGAGAAACGCTATCTCCAAAACCAAACCAAAACAAAACATTAATCCATTTGTAACAGCGTACACAGTACACATGCCCAGTCTTCCATCTGTCCCCAGACTTGTCTTTGTCCTTCCCGTGTGACACTGCTTTACTTATATGACAGGAAAAGTGGGAAGAAGTGTGCTGTTAGCTTATTGCCTTACTCTCTGTGTTCTGTGTCTCTCTGATAATGGTATTTCCGAAAAGAAGAAGAGGGTGCTTATCGGGGAAATGCATAAGAGAAACTTTAGGACCTTAAGTTCCCACAGGGACAAAAGGATGGCATTTGAGTTTTCAGAGTGCCGGCATCTACAGTCATTGTGCCGTGTTTTTGTTTTAATTCTGTTTTACTGTTTCTACGCTTTAATTCTAATGTGGGCTATTTTCCTTTAAGCTAAACGAAAGCATAAGTAACATAAAAGAATCCTGCATCTCTGACCTTTGTCCTGCACCTCTGACCTTTGTCCTGCACCTCTGACCTTTGTCCTGCACCTCTGACCTTTGTCCTGCACCTCTGACCTTTGTCCTGCACCTCTGACCTTTGTCCTGCACCTCTGACCTTTGTCCTGCACCTCTGACCTTTGTCCTGCACCTCTGACCTTTGTCTGCACCTCTAACCTTTGTCCTGCACCTCTGACCTTTGTCCTGCACCTGTAACCTTTGTCCTGTAATTGCTGATTTGGTGAAGATTCTAGTTAGCACTAGCTTTCTTATCACTTAGCATATGGCTAACACAGTTCCTACCAGATCATTTGCAGATGACCCAGTATTCACAGAGGCTAGGGCAGTGGGCATTGTATTGAAAAGGGATGATTGATGCTTTTATGTCACTGAACAGTTTTTGAAATTACAGGTTTTGTTGAATTTTTTAAGTATAAGCAACTTCAGTTATTCTAGATTTTAGACATCAGATTATTTTGATTTTGCAGAATCAAAAATTAACGAGACATATAATCCCATCATAGTTTATTAATCTCTTGCAGAAATTCTCATTTGACTGTAAACTAGGAACTGCTTGTTACTTGTAAAGGTGTATTATGTTAGGAGAATTGATTTTCATAGCTAGATAGAGTCTTAAAGTGTCAGGAGGAACTCGCGTGCCAAACAAGGAGCACCGGTTTGGACATACTAGTCTGAAGGCATACAAGCCAGTAGGTGGCACACCTCACTCGGGGTTAGTGTTTTCCAGGCTGAATGTTCCGTGCTGCTGGAGCTGCCCTGTGGATTAGCTGCTGTTTCCTGTAAAGACACAGCCCAAATATTTACACTTAACTTCCTCAGGCTGCCAATTAGGATTGACCCAGGCTTCTGTCCCACAGCCTGTGATCGCTTTTGGGAAGAGGGTCATGAGCAGTGTCGGAGCAAGTTGTCTTTGTTACCAGGCAGCATTAGTTTGTTTCAGATGAGATCTCAGGCTGGCCTCGAATTCCCTGAGTTCCCTCCTGGGTGTTAGAATTATAGGTGCAGCCTACTGCACCAGTGTAAAGGCTTTCCTCCCCAGAGACAGAGATAATCTCCAAACTACTGCACCAGTGTAAAGGCTCTCCTCCCCAGAGACAGAGATAATCTCCAAACTACTGCAGCAGTGTAAAGGCTCTCCTCCCCAGAGACAGAGATGATCTCCAACAAGATGATCTTTTCCTTTTGTGAATGTGTCATTGGGCAAGCTAACTTCCCCAAGCCTGTTTTTCTGTCAGTTGGGAACCGTAGTACTAAGCTCTTGGGGAAGCTGCAAAGAATTATTATGCTAAGATGTATAAAGAGCTGTCCATAGTCCTCATTACATAATTGGTATTTATAAATAATACTTCATGTTTTAGGGACAACTCAGTGATCGTTGTCTTTAGGCTCTTTTATGTGTGTAGTAAGTAATGTATTTGGACTTTATGAGAAGGACAGGGTGAAAGAGAAGAGGACCTTAGGAATGACTCAAGCTACAGTTAGACTTAGTAAGAAATGACGAGCCCCTGAGTGCTTCCTTTATGATGCTGGCTACACTTAAGTCTGGTCTGAGTGCTAGTTAGGTAGCACTAGTTAGGTGTAAAGCCATATGATTTCAGAGCCAGCTGTAGATGGGACTTGGGATTTCAGGTCAAGCAGGATTTGGGAGCTTGCTATGCTGACACCTGCCTGTCAGTCCAGCATTTGGGAGAATGGAAAGCTATCCTGGGCTACACAGTGAGTTCAGGCCCAGCACAAACCCCTAGTTCTGATACCACCAGAAAAGGAGAGGGGGGAAGAGAGAGTTGGGAGCTTTGAAGGTTTGGTGTAGCTAGTGACTGAGCTTTCAAGAAAGCTGTCCTACTCTGATTTAGTAGTAGTACAAGAACTTACGTGTTCACACAGAGGGCAACACTCTGTCACTGTCCTCTCAACTGGTCAGTATGGACCCAAAGTGTGTTGCTCTCTAGAGTCCTGTTCTTTTGGAGAAAGTGGCAGCTAACACAAGGAAAGGAGCGTGACCGGCAAACTGCTTGGTAGGGAACAGTACCGCCACTGTCCCAGCGACGGCATCACTGCTTCCCAGGCCTGGGTGCTGGGAGATGGTCAGTGTGACTCGGTTACTCTAGCGCCCTTCAGAAGTTCACTTACTGAAGGTATGTAGTGCAGATCTAAAGGAGAGCAGGCGGTCGGCTACAGAATTTGACGAATGAAGCTAGTTGGTCCTGTTCTAGAAGAGCAGGCAGTAGCCCAGCATCTGCAGTAGAGCCTACTTCCCAGCCGACATCTGCAGATACCTGTATTATAAAGTCTACATGCCATAGAGAACATCCCTGGGTTCAGGAAAGGATGAAGTCTTTCTACAGATCTGAAAAGACAAGCTAGAGAGAGAACAAAGGTGAGTCTTAAAGGCAGTTAGGACTTGAACCTTCTAAAAGTCTGGCTTTGGAAATAAGAGGCAGTAGGAAGTGTTTGTAGTTACCATGGAAGCAAGAGATCTGTTTGCCTTTTGTGTGATGAGAGTGCAGTGCCTTTTATTTGGGAGAGGAGATCTTGTGATGTTCGTAGGGTTTGTCAGGGAGTGGAGACACCAAGTTCAGCCAGCTTACTGTGCAGGAAAACCATGTGACTGAACCAATGAGTTTTAAGAGTAATGGGTAAGTTATTGAGATGTAGTGGAGAAAAACTGGATCTAATTTTTAGTAAAAGTTTTTTTTATGTGTTATTTAGTGTTCCCAAGTGTTCCTCTTCATTCGAAATAAGCTTTGTTAAAATTCAGTTTCATACAACTATCTGGTCTCTATCTCTTCCTTAACACTAGCCCCGTTTATATATTAGTTGTGATAAACCAAGTGTCTTAGTCAGGACTTCTGTTGCTGTGATAAAACACTGTGACCAAAAGACACTTGGGGAGAAAAATGTTTATTTCAGCTTTTAGCATATTGTCCATCTTCCAGGGATGTCAGGGAAGTCCAGGAGGTGGGGGCTGACCAGGAGGCGGGGGCTGACCTGGAGGCAGGGGTAGTGCTGTTCACTGCCTTGCTTAGCCTGCTTACAGCACCACAGAGGGCGGGACCTCCCACATCAATCACCAGGCAGTGCACCACAGCACAGTCTGGTGGGAGTATTTTCTCATTTGAGGTTCCCTCTTCCCAAATGACTCTAAGTTGTCTCAAGTTCATATAAAACTGCAGTAAGCCAGCAGGATTCGTTCTGCCTGTCTAAACCAGATGTGTCAATGCTAGTTTCTGGGTTAGGTCAATGTCTCTCAAGCTTTGGTGTGAGATGGAGCCCGGGAGAGCTCCTTAAGTCCAGTTTAGTGCAGTAGGTGTAGAGTGAGGTCTGACATGGAACTTAGCCTGCCTTCTGTCCCACCCTTCCTGTCCATCTTTTTTTCTTCCCTATTTCCCTCCCTACTTTCTTTCTGTTTAGTTGTATTTTATTTTTATTTGGTCTTTGAGATAGTATTTTACTAGTGGCTCACTCACACTAGCCTAGAACCCCCCTGTATCCCAAGTTGGCTTCAACTCAAAAACCTTTTGCCTTAGCTTCCAGGTGTTGACATTCAGCTCAAAGTTCAGTTTCCAACTTTGAAAAGTAAGAGCTAAGCATCTGTTTTACAGCCTCTGAGGTTAATAGCAGGTAGCTTGGTAATAGCTTGTCAGGCAATACTGTATCAGGCCAGTAATATTTACATTGGGCAAAGTCAGGCTTACTACTGTTTCATTGACTTGTTACTGCACACTCATTTTATTTTTCCTCTGGAGCGAAATGGTACTTTGTATTTCTAAAACATACCAGTTTAAAAACATTTTAAAGTAGACAGTGTTTTACCTTATAATCTTTTTCAGCATTAATATGCTCATATTAACAGCCCTTCCCAAGTAATATATAATGTCTGCTCAGTTTGTATTTGTTAGTGTTTTCTTTTACTTACTCACTTCACATCCCCTTACTGTCCCCTCCCAGCCACTCCTCCCACATTCTTCCCTCCATCCTTCCTCCCCTTCTCTCTGCCTGAGTACCCCCTTCCCTGGCACATCAAGTCTTTGTGAGGCTAAGCCCATCCTCTCCCAATGAGGCCAGACAACAGCCTAGCTAGAAGAACACGTCCTACATGCTTGCAGCCACGTTTGGGACAGCCCCTGCTCCAGTTGTTCTGGACCCACATGAAAACCAAGCTGCACATCTGCTACATATATGGGGGAATGCCTGGGTCCAGCCCATGTAGGTTTTTTGGTTGGTGGTTCAGTCTCTGAGGGCTTCAAGGGTCCAGGTTAATCTTCCTGTGGAGTTCCCTTCCCTTAGAGGCCATAATCCTTCCTCCTCTTCTTCCCTAAGAGTCCCCAAGCTACATCCACTGTTTGGCTGTGGGTGTCTGCATCTGTCTTAAGTCAGCTACTGGGTGGACCCTCTCAGAGGACTTCCTTGCTGGACTTCTTTCTGCAAGCATAACAGAGTATCATTAAATAATGTGAGGGATTGGTGCTTGCCCGTGGGATGGGTCTAAATTTGGGTTGATTATTGGTTGACCATTCCTTCAGTTTCTGCTCCATTCCCCGTCCCTGGATTTCTTGTAGATAGGATAAATTTTGAACATTTTGTGGGTGGGTTGGTTTCCCTATGGCTCCATTGGGGTTCCTGCCTGGCTATGAGAGGTGACGTTTTCAGTTTCCATATCCCCACTGCTGTGAGTCACAGCTAAGGGCACACCCCACTGGTTTTTGGGGGCCTCCCATATCTCAAGTCTCTGTCTCTTCTCGGAGATACCCCTACCTCCCCAGCCCCGTCAGTTCCAGATTCACATCCATTTTCGACATCTGGCCATCAGGAGGACAATTTTTAATTCAGAAGAGTTACAAGGGCAGGTTACTAAACTCTAGTAGGAAACTCACATCAGCGTTATCTGCGCTACAGGGAAGTACATTGACATCTCAGACCCAGGTGCATTTCTTTGAACTGTCCTGTGAAAATGACGAGGTAACATTTTTCCGGATGGTCTGAGGAAAGCCACAGTCTCACCTTGGAAGGCTGAGATGTCTTCCAGACTTCAGGATGGCTGCTGGCTTTTGTTAGTATTTAAAATGGGCTTCAATAATGAAGAAGCATTAGTTATTGATTAACCAGGAGCAGATTTCTGTGAGATCAGAACATGGAGACACTGGGCAGTGTGTGTCCATGGGGACAATGATAACATTTGCTTCCTTCACACATGATGCTTTTCTCAAAAGTCGACTGTGCTCCTTAACTTGGCTTTAACATGCAGCAGGCAGCCCTGTCGGCTTTGCTTTTATTTTCAGCGTCATGGCCTCTCTCTACTTTTTCTACAAGACTTGGGCAACTGATCCAGGCTTCACTAAGGCTTCAGAGGAAGAGAGAAAAGTGGTGAGTCTTGTGTTTTCTGAGATGCAGCCATGCTGGCCTTTGCACAGCTGCATCTACAGCGTCTGCTACTGAATAGGCACAACCTGGTGTGGGCAGGCGAGGTGAAAGTGAGATTTTCATCTGTGTACGAGACTTTAGAAACACCTGTTTCCTGTAAAACGTGATTCCCTCATCAGACGTCTTTAGCCTGAGGTTTGTTCTCGGATCTCCCTCTTCAGTACACGTTGTCTTGATGCCTGCCTGCACGTCCGAATGGTGGTGAACCTTAGCAGGCTCCTGCTCCCAAGTACCCCTTTTCTTCCTCAAGCGTGAAGTTGCCAGAGGCATGGCCTCTGCAGCTGTTCCTGGGCTTTAGAAGCTAAGGAACCTTGTCTTCCACCCCCTAAGGCCTGTCCTGAAAGGCTCAGGTCTGTGCTTTCGGCCCTCAGTTTGAGTGTTTAGCCATGAATTTAGTTTATTTTTTGATGAGTGGTGTGTGTGTGTGTGTGTGTGTGTGTGTGTGTGTGTGTATTTTTTGCAGTCAGATCTTTTTGGCCGCTGCCTATGAAATGTTAGAATGACTGAGTTGGGAGTATCCCACGTTGCTAGTCTGGCTGCTTCTAAAGCTGGAGATGGCATAAAAGCGGTGAGAATGGCACATAGCCATGGATAACACTGCCCAGTTAAATGCACCCTAAGGTCAGATGTTTGTCTTTTCAGAACATCGTCACCCTTGCAGAGACGGGCTCTCTAGACTTCAGAACGTTTTGCACGTCGTGTCTTGTGAGTCTCTTTTGTTAGCATTTTGTTCATAGCTGGGCAGGTTCTCAGCCCATAGGCTACGCACGCAGTTGTTCAGTCCTTGTACCATGCACACAAGCTCCCCGTTTTACTTGGTTCTAGTTTTGTTTTTCTGTCAGCCCTGTTTCCGCTGTGAGCCTATGAAGGAATATTCACACTCATGAGGCTTTCCCGCTAACCTCTGTAATTTATCCATAGTGCTTTTCCATTGCCTTTCTGTCATGAGGTGTATGTAGAATTTACTGCAAGTCAAGCATCTTACCTCAAAACTACACACCGAAACCTCTTACTTTGCAGTTGGGTTGAGGCTTAGAAGGGAGTAAATGATTAGAAGAACCTGAAATGGAACTGTGATTTCCATTTTCTTACTCCATTTTCATACCGGAGCGTGTGCTGAGTGCGGCACCGCCTGAGTTTTCCTCAGCCAGTATGAACAGTCTCTGAATTCAGATCTCTCCTAGCAAAAGCTCATTCCTGTCACATCCAGAAATAAATATTAGTAAAGCCTTCCAGAGCTCCAGAGTGACTGAATTCTCTAGTTAGGATTACTTGTGCCAGTAGATTTAAGTTGTGCTATGATCTGTTGCTGCCAAGAATCATTTTTGCTGAGGCCTCTCTTAATTGCCCTCAGATAAGGAAGCCTTTAAGATCACTCCATTGCCACGTGTGTAACTCCTGTGTGGCCCGCTTTGATCAGCACTGCTTTTGGACTGGACGCTGCATAGGTGAGAGACTTCATTTCTTTACTTGACCTCTGTGGTGAAGTTAAGCACATGTGTAGTTATGAATGTGATGCAGAAGGAAATGGAAAGCCATCCGATTCTCAGTCTCATAGCTGTTCAAGAATCTTGACAGTAAAGACTTGAAATCAACTAGCAGGTTGTTAGTGGCAGTTATTGGCAATTGTGCGGTGTTTTTGGAGATTATGAAATATTTCCATATGTGGTGTCTGATTTGATCACTGGAACACACCTGTGGGGTTGTTATTACTGTCTGCGTTTCAGTTGAGATCGTCTTTGGCATATCAGTTCTTCTTGCCAAATGTCACATCCTTTCCTTAGGCTGTGACTTAACCCCCTCACTTCCCTTTCCACCTGCCTCCTTCAGTGCTCAGGTAGGAGATGAACCAGAGTTAAAAGGACCCATGATTGTCTTCACTAAGGATCCACTATTATCCCCTGAGGAACCCGAGGCTACAGACTCCTGGGAATGGGGTCCCAGTCTTCCTGCCCCATTAATGACTGACAGTCTGCCGGTTAAACTGAGTGACAGCAGGGGACGTCGTAAGGCCCAACTACTGTGTGCTTATCCAGTTATTTTTAACAGCATTTCCGCCTGCATAGCCCTGCTCGGTCACCTTGGGCTCGTGAAGTGAGGGAGGTCTTATCTCTTCTTGCTGTTCCATGTGAGACTGTGGGGTCAGAGAAGCCCAGAGACTTTGGCACAGTGGCACAGCTAGTAATGAGAGTCAGGGGATACTTGTTGCAGTGTGTATCGGTGGTGCTGAATATTCCTGCTTCTGAGGAAATGAGACTGAGAGTCACTTATGTTGTTAGCAGCAAAATGCTCTCACATTCACCACCAAGCATCTACATACTGTAGGAAGGGGGTTGGTTGCCCGACACCCCTTTCTTCAGCCTTTTTGTCGGCTGTGGTTTCCCCTCTGCTGTTTCTAGTGTCCACCAAGGCTGATAAGTACTTGCCACTCCTCGAATTTGCTGTTTCTGTTCCCTTTCAAGTTAGTCTTTGATGTCCCTGAATGCATTCCATGGGAGAGGGACCAGTTGTGATTTAGCCTGTGACTTCCCACTAACAGTGTCGGCCAGTCCAGAGCTGGTCTTGCCTAGTTTGCAAACTGTCTCTTTCCGAGCTAGTAGGAAATGTGAGTTAACGTGGACATCTGACTCTTGTCAGAGCTGTCTCGTTTAGTCGTATCCAAAAGCAAAGTGACCTTGTCTCTGCGTACTGAGAAATTTTTCACAGGAAACTAGTGTTGTGTAGGGAGTGATTAGGAAAGGAAAATATCAAATTCTTTCTTTCTTTCTGACTCAGGTTTTGGCAACCATCACCATTACATCTTCTTCCTGCTCTCCCTTTCCATGGTATGTGACTGGATCATATATGGATCTTTCGTCTGTAAGTATAAATGTTTCTATAAGCTCATGCACCCATGCCCAGCTCTTTTCCTGTGAGCCCTTGTCTGTCACACTCCGGCCAGTGTGTAAACCACACCTCTAGTGAAAGAGCAAACAAACAGAGGCCTTCAGACTCTTCACACTGGGAGACTGCAAGACAGTACTGAGAGGCCACTGCAGTACTAAGATGCCTGTGTGAATCTGAGGGGTCAGAAGAGAGACGATCAGACTCACCTCCTGCGAAGAGAAACCAGCTCTCTTCATGTCACTGAGTGAAGAAGAGGAAGGAAGAGGCCGATGGTGGGCAGATGGAAGGAGAGTGGTCACAGTAAACTAAGAGCCGAGAGTGTCGGTCACTTGAGAAGAGTCAGGGAAAGCACTCCGGTGGAGAACAGTCAGGAGATACCGCAGTGGAGAAGTTAGGAGAAGATCTCGGCTCACTTGTTCTGCAGTCCAGGAACAGAAAATCACCATCAGTAGCTTCATTGAAGGTGCCTGTGTATTGTGCAGGGCTGTTCTGAGGTGACTGGTGACAAACAGGGTGTAAACTGAAGCTGAAAGGATGGGATGGTGAGCTCTACGCACCTTGAAGTGGGTGTCCTAGGGGAAGAACCTGTAGTGCTAGCATTTCTTTATCGGAGTATTTAGAACTTCAGGCTCTAATGATTTGTTTATGTATTTTGAAGATTAGGGATATTCGGTCTTGGACCTGACTCCTGGTCTTTTCACATCTGGTTTCCCCTCTGTCTTGTGGCCCCTAGTGTCCTAGCTTATTGCTGGGAGCTGAAATAAGTCTTGAGAAACAGTTCCCTCTTTCCTCCATTTCTTAGACCTTAGCACTCTGTCTCTCTCAGCATCCCCTTCCCTGTTTGTGTGGGGGCAGGAGGGAGATAATGTCTTAGAGCAAAAACATTCAAGATCTTAACAGTTTCTCTGACAGCTGCCTTCTTAGGCTTGACCATGGAGGCCTAAGCTGGCTCATGGACCAGCTTGTCACTTGGACTTGACAAGCTAAAAGGAGCCAGACTTCACACCACCCTTGTCTCTCTTCACTAAAAATAATCTCATTATTTGGTGTCGAGGTCCAGCACAAGACCATGCTGATAGTAAGGAAGCAGCAATTTTCCATCACATTTAATCTTTACAAGTTTGGTTTTTGGAGGAGTGGTTCTTGTGTGTGTGTGTGTGTGTGTGTGTGAGAGAGAGAAAGAGAGAGAGAGAGAGAGAGAGAGTCATTTACTTTGTCCTCCCTTTGTTTTCTTTGTCTGGCTTTGACTAGTGTTCCTACAGTATACATTGACTTACGCTCCTGTAGCTCAGGTGAGCGTGCTTTGTCACTAATGAAGGTTTAAGTCACTTATCATCTCTGCAGACAGTAAAAACGAGTTTGTGCTCCGTTTCTCTCACCGAGACCTCATTGCCATCCCCTCTCCCTTGTCTTCCATTCATGTTATCAGTAGCGTCTGCTCCATAGCCTCCTGTTAGCTGGTTCTCTCTCAGCACGGCCTCTGTCCACTTCATCTTTTGTGAGGTCTTGTAGAAAGAGGTGAGTCAGAGAGTCTGCATCCTACAAGCCTCAGGGAGGAAGGCGTTGCACCCTATCAGGAAGGGTGTGTGAGTGTCAGAGCTACCTAAGATGAGAATGGCTGGACCGGTGTGGAGCAGTACGAATTCTCTCTCATGAAAGGAAGTGAGTTTGGACGGAAGGGAAGTGGGGGAAGAACTGAGGGGGGGGACCATAATAAAGATATATTATGTGAGAAAAAAATTTTCTTTCAGTAAACAGGGGCAGGGGGGTTGGCCTGTCATTAGCCATTGACTGCCTGGGAGGCTGCGCTAGAATGTATTGAACTGTTATTGTCACCTTGCAAGATCATAAGATATTGTAGATGACAACTTGCAGCCTTACTTTTGATACTGAGTGTGAAGTCACTGAGTGCTTCACCGTTGGTGAGGTAGAAATCCGTAAGTGAACAGAAGCTAGGTATTCTCTGTATTCAGCAGCTGTTTCCTCCCATCAGGTTGCATAGGATGCCTCTTCCTTTGCTACGCTAATGAGACGCTCTAAAATGTATCGTTTGCTTTAATGTGTTGCCTTGATTGTGACTAGGCTCTTAGGGTGCTTTAGGCATATATTCATAAAAGATGGCTTGGATTCAAAAAGGAGAAATAGTTATTCAGGACTGAAATGGTCAGCCTTAGTCTCACTTTCCTCCTGTCCCAGGAGATGCCCATGCTGCTTTGGGGGAATGTCTGGAAGTGTGTAAGAGAATCGTCAGACACAAATCTGCAGATTCTCACTTCAGAAGTGACCTACCCTTTGTGTACTGTCACCGTGAGCCTCATGACCGTGAAGATCTGTCCCTTGTTTCTGCTGCTTCCTACCTGTTTGCTCCGTGCAGCTGCTCTCGGTTCATGGGTCGGGTTCAGAATTATGGCCACTCTTGTAGTTGGTGTGAAGATTCCCTGGAGGAGAGAGTGGGCAGAAAGTGTTTGACTCTTGCTCTCCTTCCTTGTGCCAGCCTCGTCTGTCTTGTGAGGCCCTTTACCCTAGCCTCTCTTTCTACGAGGAACAAAGGAGGCTGGCGGCAGAGGTGCAGCCTGACTATCCCATCTGTGCCCTGAAGTATTTGGAGTGTGTATTATGTGTTGCGCCTGCAGCAGTCCCTGCTTATCTGAACACTGAGTGTTTATGTTCGAACCTGTGTTCAATCTATAACTTTCCTTAAAGAAGAGAGCTGAGATGCTACCATCTGGTCTGCACTTGTCAAGCCCTTGAAAATTTCTTGCCAAAGTATTTTACATTTGGTGTGCTTAGGGAAGAATCTCTGGGCCCTTTTCATTTGTATCCCTTTGCCTGTTGACTGTTGGTGTGATGCCATCAACGCCTGACGCCCACTTGGGCCAGTCTCATTGCCCGTAGCTGAGCTGGCATTTAGGAAGTGAACTCCCAGATTGGATTTCCGCTTTTCTGTTTTTGTTGTCGTTCTTTGGCTTTACTTTGGATGCTTAGATCTTGGACCAGGAGCACACGTGTGCTAAGGATACTTTCCACAGTTGGATTTGGATCTATGCTATTGTTGCTCCGTCAGTGGGACTATATAGGTTTTTTTTTTTTTTTTAAAGATTTTATTTATTTTATTATATATGAGTACACTGTCACTGTCTTCAGACACTCCAGAAGAGGGCATCAGATCTCATTACAGATGGTTGTGAGCCACCATGTGGTTGCTGGGAATTGAACTCAGGACCTCTGGAAGAGCAGCCAATGCTCTTAACTGCTGAGCCATCTCTCCAGCCCGACTATATAGTTTTTACCTTCTTGGAGGATAACTAGTTTCTGCCATTGTTAATAATGCTTTCTTTTCCCTTGTGGATTTACAGACTGGTCAAACCATTGTACCACGACCTTCAAGGAAGATGGACTATGGACCTACCTCAATCAGATAGTGGCCTGTTCTCCCTGGGTCTTGTATATCTTCATGCTGGCAGCCTTCCACTTCTCGTGGTCAACATTTTTATTAATAAATCAACTCTTCCAGGTATTTCTCACATGGCTCTAAATGACAGTTTCAGTGACTGATAGTTGGGTAGAAAGACTTGACTTTAAATCTGAAGACCGGCGTCCAGTCCCACCTCCGGGCTCCTTCTGAGTCTGCCACGCCATCTCCCACTCTGCATGTTCAGTTTCCTTGTCTGTGAGATGAGGGTAGTGATGTCCATCCGTTCTCACAGCATCTTAAAGGTTAGAATAATAAGTTGCTGAGGCTGGACCCACTCAAGAATGGTCTGATCTGACCTTTTAATTTTACAGCACAGAAAAGTGCATTGAGTTACTCAGAGTCACCCAGCAAGTGGAAACTTGGTCTTCTAACCCTCCCACTCAGGGTTCTTTTCATCTTATGTTTAAGCTCCATAGTGTTTGAAAACATGACATAAACTGTAAAGTATTAGCAAATACACAGCAGTTATTTTCCTTCAGCTCTTCTGGTTCTGTACCTCACCTAAGGCAAGAGATGGGAGGATGAAAGACAGGCATAGCCAGTGCACAGAGTGAGTGCGAGTTGAAAAAGTCCACGCACCAGGGTAATAACAGCCCTGGCTTTCTGCAGAGCTCCCGCCCGTCCTGTGTCCCATGACTATGGTCTGCCTCTGTGAATGAGCAACAGTGGTCATTTTTAGCCAGTTATTAATACTGGGGTTTAGAATGTTATTCAACAAAAGCAGAGTAGAGCCCACTTGTGCAGGGAAAGTAATGACAGACGGAAGAGGACAGGAGAAGTTGCTAACCCTGAAGAAAGCGAGCGCCCTCTTCATCCTCCTGATGTCGGCTGCTCAGGTAGTGAGTGACAGTCGGTGTCATCAGGGCGTGCTTGCATATTTAATGCTAACATTTATAACACACTTTCTAACACGTTTACACATCATGAACACTTGAGACAACAGGCCAGAGCAGGAGCTCTGCTTTGTGGATGAGGAAACAGTGCCTAACAAGGTCTCTTCTAGCCAGAGCCCGCTGATGACGAGTCCAAGGCCAGCTTGGGCTGCAGAGCAAAACCTGTCTCCAATACAAACAGATGATCGATAGCATTAATAGTTAAAGGAAGATTGATATATTTGTGCTGAGGAACAAAAATGGACTAAAGGTTTCAGATAATTTCCACAAACAAGAATTGCACAATTGTTTATTTAAGGAACAAAACAATCCAGTTCTTTGAAAATGTTGATTTCCTGAATATTCTGATTTAAGGTAGTTTTATCTGCATTATGTCAAACTAGCAAGCAGGCTGTTAGTTGGGAGCAGAATCTGTGTCCTCACACTAACCGGCTGACCCCAGCTCTCCTGTCTCTTAGCTCTGCACCTTGGAGCACTTGCGTTGCCTCTGTGATCCTCAGCACGAGTCTAACACTCATCTCAGACCCTTGACAGTGTGATGAGGGTGGTTGATGAGCCCATTGCGCTGGAAGGAGACGCTGGGGTGCTGAGAGGTTTAGAGTCGCTACCCTGTGAGCTGCTGTGGTCTATAGTGACTTCAGGGTTTCTTAATCGCGTAGTCATTGCTCTTCAAATGTATGGCTTTGGATGTTCTTCCCTTTGGTGTGCTAGCCTTCTTAAAGAGGAGCTGAGAACTCAGACTAATGATTGCTCTGATTCTGCCTCGCCGCGTTTCAGTTCAGCACATGTGTGTTGCTGTGTTGAAATCTAAATATGGCCCTAAGACATGGCTGGAATTAGTGGAAGGTATTGTGTAACCCTGAGTCAGTGTGCAGGCCTTCGTGAGTGTTAATAAAACCCAGACACTGAGTCTACCCATATATCTACACGGTGACATACAGTGTAAGCCTGTGAATCTTCGCCCTCAATGTGACCTTTTGCTAGAAGTCTGAGGGTGTTGTCTATAGACAACTGAACGGTTGTCGCCGTCCTGTAATGCACTTTCACGAGTGGAAGAGCCGTGACGTTGTAATTCTTAATGAACCTCCATCTTTTTCAGATTGCATTTCTGGGCCTAACGTCCCATGAGAGAATCAGCCTCTTAAAGCAAAGCAGGCACATGAAACAGACTTTGTCTCTCAGGAAAACACCATACAAGTAAGTGAGTTCTGACTAGTCAGCAAGTCTTTGGAAGATTCACAGCTACTGATTTCCTGAGCCAGTTCCGTTTCCTAACCTATCTCATGAGCCGAGCCCGTCTTTCTTGGAAGCCTCAAGGTTAGGTTTTCAGTGATAAGGTCATATCCCCGATGAGGTCGGGAGTACAGTCTCCTGGACGCAGTGCAAATATAAGTTACTTTGAAGTTTTACCAAGTGATCACAAGGTTGTGTGTTGCTGGCAGGGAGTCAGTATGAGATAGCTAAGCATGAGGCTGACAAGCCAGCCCCGGGCTCTCTGTAGAAGGTGTCAGGTGGGCTTTGCCAGAACCTCAGCATGGCCTTCTTGCCCCAGCAACTCTTTCATTTCTCTTTGGAATATGTCCCCTTAGAACTTTGGCTGTGTAAAACCTGTTCCCAATTTGAAAATTAGAGTGCTTTGTGGGAATGCTGATCTTGTGATATGAAAGACGGCTTTGAAGCTTATCTCCCTGACACCTACATCAGTGTCTTGGAGGCTGGGCGTGTGGCAGAGGTGACCCAGAGCCCTCAAGAGATTTGAGCACTTGCTGCATATCTCCTGAGCAGTCTGTTTCAAAGCCTGCTCTTACTGTTTGGCTGTTAGACAAAGGAATTAGACTGGTTTGAGATTACAGTGTGGGTTTGTGGAGGAGGGAAGAGAGGGCTATGACCAGGACTGGACAGTAGGGTAAAGCTGGTGGTGATCACTTCAGCTGGCAGTCCTAAGTCTGTATCCCGTGGGTAGCCAGAGAAACCAGTGTTTGCTTTATCAAAGTCAGAAACGTGCTAGAGGTGGTGGTGCAGCCTCTAATCCCAGCATCCAGGAAGGCAGAGGCAGGTGAGTTCTAGGCACCCGGAGTCTTGCTGTATGTATAAGGTCTTAGAATGTAAGACCTTGCCTCAAAGGGGGGGGGGGGGGGAGGAGCTCTTAATGTACAGAAGTCTCATGATAAAGGGATGTGTATCAGGCAGGTCTGATGGAGAAGGGAGGAAGGGTGGGTGGTCTGAGGCCTGAAGAAGCGTTCACAGAGCAGCACAGGTGAGAGCTGAGCCTTATTTGCTCAGAATAGGACATGAAACCAAGCAACTGAAGACCTTAGAGTCACTTTGAGGCTAACCTCCAAATTCCTGTCAAATCGAGATCTTACTTCTTTGCCCACTTGTTAGCTTTATTCAGTAACATTTCTTGAGTCTCAGTCAGTTCCACATCTGCAGCCCTCCTCCTAGAGAGACGTTCTCTGGTCAGGTTATTCCTCTGCAGACAACAGCCTGATACTATTGTAGAGCCGTTCTAATGCAGCGTGGCAGGGGTGCATACACATTTTGCTGTGTGTAGATCAGCTTTAGCATAAAAGATAGGGCGTAGGTGTGTGCATCAAAGTTTAGAATTCCTATACTGGAGTAAGGTGGTCCAGTGAGAATAGACGGTAAACTTAGCAATGGCAGTGACTGGCAGTAAGAAAGGAATGCGTATGGAGCTGCTGGCCTGCTGTCAGGGGCTCTCACAGTAGCAATTCGGGTCCACAAATGGAGCTAGGCTTCAGCATTAAGGTTCCGAACCGCTCACCTCTAACCTTTCCAAAGGTCCTCTGAGAGTGGTTTTACATGTGCTCAGTGAACGCCTATGGTTTGGGTGAACACTTGTCAGGATCAGCACAGGAGAGATGCTGAGCTGTCCTGTCTTCTTTCTTATAGCCTCGGATTCACACAGAACCTGGCAGATTTCTTTCAGTGTGGCTGCTTTGGCTTAGTGAAGCCCTGCATCATAGATTGGACATCCCAGTACACCATGGTTTTCCACCCAGCCAAAGAGAAAGTTCTTCGCTCTGTATGAAGAAAAGCACCTCAGAATACACTCTGACTTGTTTCTGTTTAAGCTGGTGCTCCGAGATCTGAAGGTGAAGTGAGATACTGAGCTCTCCAAAGTCAAAAGCTCTGGGAATACAGTTCTCAGCAAGATGTACTTTCTGTCAGACCTCGAAAGACGACCTGCTGCTGAGCAACCTGGCAAACTTCTAAGAGAATATATGAAAATATTTTCCCCAAGAACATGAGTTACTTTAAAACAAAAAAACATAATAGTCACTGATTATGGATAAAATATTTTCAAATACTATATTGGCTTTTTAAAAATAGTACTCTTTAAACTTGTAATTTTTGATAAGTTATTTGTCTTTGTTGTATCTATAAATATGTAAAGAATATTTAAATAGATGTATCTGTTTTGCTTTCACACTTAATAAAAACGTTTTTTATACTCGAGACTTAGTTTCTAATGCTTAACATCTTTAGAGTGTTGGAAAGATAGGCTGACAGACACAGTGAGTGAACTCATGATTAGGAATGAGTTGAAGTCACTGTTGGTGCCAGTGAGCGGGATTTCACTTAATTTCCCTCTGAGATTTTGAACACATGAAATCTTAAATATTTGTCTTGATTTTCACCTAGTGCCATTAAAATATCAGTCGGTTCGTGATTGAAACTACTAGTTGCCTGTTGTAGAGAGAATGCTGAGCCTGCCTAACTCATGGTATAGTTTGCACAGCCCTCCCGGTTACTTTACTCACTGACTCCGTCCCTGGGCTCCTGTCATGGGGGAAAGCTAAGTTTTCTCCTCATAGCCTGTACACCCGAGTGACGCTGCCTGGTGAACCGGTGTCACTTTGGGCCACTGTTAGTTCATCATGGATTCTCGCTCTTTCCTCTGTATTGCAGGTCTTCACAGATGGAAAGTACATTTCATGTCTGTACGTTACTCCACGGTGATTTGTTGAGCTGTTATAATCATGGAGCTTTGTAGAAGGCAGAGGGAAAGCTAACGTACATGAAACTACTATAAGGTAGCAAACATTCAAAGCTGTTCAGAACTTAGAGGCCAAGAAGAGGCTCATCTAACACATTCAACAAATGTTTGTGGGGTGCCTTTGATTTGTTGAGTGTTACAAATGAAAGGGCATCACATGGTAACAAGGTCGGGTGCAAGTAGAAATTGGAATTTCAGTGCAAGGAGATTTTATACTGGCTTTGGGAGTATATCTGCTCAGGTACTTGGAAAAAGGAGAAAAATAAGCTTTGTAAAGCATTTGACTTGGGCTTGATGGATGGTAGTTTACCAGGTTAAAGAGTTAGGTTAGGGATTAAAGATGGGGGGGGGGGGTCTATTTTCCAAGTATTTCAAGCAGAAAGAAAAGCATCAGCAAAGACGTGGGTAGAGAGTACAGGGCGTGTTAGGACAGATTTAAATTTGAGCATAGCTGGCACTAGTGTGAAGCCTAAACTAAAGGACCAGACTAAGGCTCATTTATGAAGGTCCATATATAATCGGCTCTTTTACTTACTGGGTGGAATTGCCTCCCCAGAATGTTAAGTCTGGTCTCAGAATATTAGTGTATTTGGAGATAAAGCCTTTGAAGAAGCAATTAGGGTTGGAGCAGATCCTATATTCATATGATAGGCCTTGGCTCACTCTGGTGTCCTAAGGGTTAAACGCCAGCTTTAGGACAGACACACTGGCTGGAAAGAACAGGGTTGCCTGGATAAGCCAAGGAATGAGACTTAAAGGAAGCCAACCATTGATCCTATGATCCCTTGATCATGAACGTACAGCCTCCAGCACAGGAGAAATTATCTAATGGTTGAGCCGCCCAGTCTGTTACTTGATTACAGTAGCAGCCCCAGTGAATGCACACAGAGACCAAATGGGAATGGAGAGGCGTGTTCTAGAAGTCCCCTTGAGTCAGAAGCAGAGAAACGTTGAGTGGGGAGCAAAGATAAGGGGCAGGCCAAAGATAATGGGTGACGGTTTTAGCTTCGTCTCCTGGACACGTACTTGGTGGGGCTGATGTCTGAACCGCAGCAGAGGAAGAGGAAGTTGGCGTTGTCCTGCAGTTATGGCACGAATAGGACTTTGATGACCAGCCAAAATAGTGTATTGTTCTTAGAATCCACGGAGGACCCTGTCCTGCTCAGCACATGAGGTGAGTGACTGCTCAGGTTTTGGTGGGGTTTGGGTCTGGGTGGGGGCAGGGACATTGTTTTATTTAGCTTTTTGAGACAGAGTTTGTCCAGGAACACTCTGTCACCAGACTCAGGAGATCTGTCTGCCTCTGCATCGCAACGTGCCGTGATTAAAGTCATACACCACCACCTGACATGCTTGTTTTAAAGAGCCTTTCTTGCAACTTGGAGCAGAGAGAAACCGATGGATTTGCTTAGTGTCTGTAGCTTTTTATCAGGAGATTTATATTTTTATTTGCTTTCCGAGGAATTGCAGAAAGGTGGGGAAAATGGTGTGGTTGCTTAAAGATTCAAGCCACCAAAGAAGCAGAGACATGTCTGAGTGGCTGTGTTTTGTTAGTGAGGCCAGCAATTTGGTGTAAGAGAAGTTTTAAGAAACTTGCTAAATCCCCAGAGAATTATAGAATAAGAGAAAACCATCATCCTGTGGATTGTAACAGGACCGTAGGCCAAGCCTTTTATTTCCCAGTTGCAACAAGTCTGGAAGGTCCGAGATCGGCTGCAGGACCTACCTGTCAGCCCTCTATTCGCTTTGCTTTTCCTCTCAGAATTTGCTTTCATGCTCTCCGATTCCTCAGACCTCCTATTTCCTTCTCTTCTCTCGGTTATGCACCGAGCACTGGTGTACCATCTTCTTTGCCTCTTTTTCCCATCTCTCTTCACGGCTAACACTGAAATTCGTCCTTTGCAGCTGGTTTTTAAAACTAGTTTCTGCCTTCCTCCATCCCTCCCTCTCTCTCAAGCCTTCCCCTCTCTGCAAAGAAGACAGAGATAGAGACGGTACCGTTAAAACATTTATTGTCTCTCCCACCCCAAGAATAGTAAATAAGGAAGCATCTGTTGCAGATCACACTTCCGGTGGTTTCTTGTTACTTCTGTGCAGCCTCTGACTGCTTCTGAAGAGAAATGCTGTCCAGCTACAAAGGGTGCTGCGAGGCCATGTACATCTGCGGGGTCACTCGGCACTGCTGTTGGCCAGCAGGGCTGTGAGAAAGCACGCCACTTCACTCCTTCTTTTCCACTTGGTGTGTAAGCCCTCCAAACCCAATGCCTGTGGGGCCAAAATTTTTGGCATAACAAACTGTAAACCAGAAAATGAGAGAATAGATTGATTAGCGTTGCTATTTTAGGTTCTGCCTTAACACCATTCCTTTGACTTCCCAGTGGTAACCTTTGGGTAAATTTAACTTGTAAAGAAGCAGAGCTGTACTTGGATCTGCTAATAATCCTCGCTTACGACTTTACACTTCACGGTGTTACTGACACTTTCTGGTACAATAGTCCACATAAACCAGCCTCTCACCCTGCCGTGCCCACCAGGCAGGCAGAAATGCTTGTAATGTTCTATAATGTCCTTCCTAAGAGGTTGCTGTTCCTGTTCCTGGAATGCCTCTTCCCACGACCATATTACCCTTCAAGCCCAAATATATCTATATCTATGTCCATGGATAGACAGTCAGACAGACGGACATTGGAAATGGATGCAGAGAGATACGGCCAAATATTAGGCAGAACTCTGGGAGTCTTGTGGAAGCTGATCAAGGGCCCTGAAGGGACTTCCATAAAAAGATCAACAAAATCAACTAACCTTGACCCTCGGGCTCCAACCTAGGCCCCCACACATATGTAGCAGATGTGCAGCCTGGTCTTCAGGTGAGTCCCCAACAACTCAGTGGGGCTGTCTCTGAATGTGTTGCCTACCTTGGATCACAATCCCCTAACTGGGCCGCCTTGTTTGGCCTCAGTGGGAGAGAATGTTCCTAGTCTTGATGTGCCAAGGCAGGGTGATTCCCAGAGGGGACCTCTCCCTTCTCAGAGGAGAAGGAAATAGGAAAGCTATGTGATGAGGGCATCGGGAGGAAAAGGGGGCTGCTGTGATAGGAATGTAAAGTTAATAAATTGATGAGGCCCTCAGTTAAATTCCTGACACCACACACACACACACACACACACACACACACACCCCTAATACTCCTCTCTGTCCACCACAAGCCTTTGAACATCGTCATTAGGTGATGATGTTCCTCCAAGCGTCATTTCCTTTAGGCAGTATTGCTTCCTTCCAAGAGCCCAAACTGCCAAGCTGATTCCTGATCCTGGCAAAGATAGGCAGGCCTCTAGGCATGGCACATCTTCCTCTCCCCTTGGACCCTGGGGAAAACAAGCTTCAAGAAAGTGTGTACAACCACTTACCTTTGCAATAAAGCTCCCCATCCTTGTCAGTGACATTTGTAGACTCCAGGCTCTTCCCACAGATGGCGCAGCGGAAGCAGGTCTTGTGCCAGGGCTGGGAGTAAGGAGTTATTTATCAGCATCACACTGCGGTTCCAATTCATATCCACAGGCCAGCAACACACAAAGCAACACTGCCCTGGCCTTTCTCTTGTGTAAGGGGGCTCTCAACTAATAATCCCAAGAGTTTCAAGAAAGTAGGATGCGATTCTTTAGCCAGCAATTCTTAGAACATTTAATAACGACTTGCATGTGCGATTCTTCAGAATAAACTCAACAGCAAAGGGCTTCCCCAGAGTGTCAAGGTCCCGGGGACAAACTAGCTAAGAAAGACTTGCCCAATAGGTGGTAGTGATGTTTGTATTAAAGTTCCAGAGAGTGAGACGTGAGGAACTGGGCAGTCACTCAGGCAAGCCAATCTTTTTTTCACCCTGTAAACTATGATGGCAGAGAGGCACACGGCTTGGTGTTCCAGCAAGCTGCCTCTCTCTCACACAGCATCATCTGTCGGGCACGGCCCATTGGTTCTTGTGTGTCCACAAATGGCTTTGTGTGGGTACGGCCCTAAGCTTCAAGTTAGATCCCTTCAAAGTTCTCCTCTCCATATCCTCCCACCCCAGTCCGGTTTCTTTTGTGAACGCGCTGACTTCAGGCTTGAAACAGAATTTTCAGGGCAGCGCACACATCCGTGTATACTTGGTGACTTTCCCACGAGCCAGGACATGTACACATAAACTTGTGTGACAACAGAACCACGCTGGGGTAGACAGTGCTGGAGGACTTCCAGAGCTGACACCTCGGAGGGCGTGGACACAGAATTAGGGGAGGAGGTAGAGGGACAGGTGCATCTCTGCATCTGTGAAGATAACTGTGCCCCCCCCCAGTACACTAATTCTTATGGCGACAAAGTACACTAACTAGTTCTCAAAGGGCACTGGGTAAGGGTCACAGGATTGGTTTCTAAGTAGGTTGTGGGAGCTCAGGAGGATGAAGGGTCTGGCCCCATCCACGGTCCCCGCTTTCAGTTCTCCCACAGATCCAGTGGAGATGCGAATCTGAGATTCGGCTCCCCCGGACACCCACATGACCTCACCTTACCACCTCCCATGACCTTCTCAGCAGCATAGACCGACTTTCCGCATCGGGGGCACTTCTCTGATTCTCCAAACTTCGCAGAGAACTTGGAAGGGTTGCTCGTGGTGGCGGCACGTGCCGGCTTTGGGGATCTGGCGGAAGCAGAAATCGAGTGAAGACTTCCCTCAGCACACGGTGTGAAAATCGCATCTCGTGTGGCCAACCTCACACTACTGTGCCTCTTTCTCTTCGCCTGGAAAATGGGGGCAACCGTGGGACCTGTCTCGGCTGTTGGGCAGGCTAAGTGTGATGACTATGGTCCAGCACCGAACACAGCCCCTGCTGGTGTGGGCAGGCAAATGTGGGTCAGCTTGAGCAAATGTGGGTCAGCTTGAATGGTTTTACGCCTTTGCTTCCACACTCTGGTGCGTGTCCTGCACACGTTCATGTGTTGTTACTGTTACTGTTGTGCGGTTGTTGGTTTGCTTTTTTTCTTCCTCAGATTTTTCTGTACAATCATGAAGCCAGCTGATTGTCTTACTGGTGAAATCTGTCAGCTGTCACCACAATTTTACCCCAAAATCACCTGTCCCCTTGAGAGCAGTATCCAAAATAGAGGAAGGATTCAGCACCCCGCCTATGTACTCTTTGATGCTCCCTCATGCTTGGTATCCCCTGAGCCTTACTCGTGTTTGAAGTACATATGGAAGGGGGAGAGGGACATGGTGGGACTAGGAAGAAACCCCGGCCTCCAAAGACTTCGCACTGTTTTCCCAGTGGCAGAAGCTAAACATTAAGTGATACAAGACAGAGAATGCGGCTGGCGTCCGTCCTTGTCTTTTGCAAAAGGTCTCCAGATGGAGCGTAATGAGAAAAACTACGGAGGGGGGGATCCCCAGTTAACAGTGAGCACACATCCCTAGACTTCTCCAGGCTCTATGGTGGATGACTCTCTTCTTAAGGGACCAAATGACAAAGTGCTCTCTGAGGGACTTGAGCTAATGATCTTTCTGTCCAACCACCATAGGGCCAACCCCAGACAGAGACCAGCTGGCCAGACAGCAGCTATGGATCAGCTACCATCAGATGGTTTCTCAATTCTGGCACGGAGTCAGTGGTGATCAACGGGGGGGGGGGGGGGGGGGGATGGGGAGACGGAGCTGGTAGTGACTGTTGTGATGTCCCACACCCTTAGGATTGTGTTGGGGGAGCATCAGCACTGTGTGGGCTGTGGACAGTCGAGGAGGCCCTTGGAAGCGTTGGAATCGGTTCTTTCCTTCAGAGGCTCATCCCCAGGCCCTTCCCTTTGCACTGCAGACATTTCTCATCTTACAGTCTAAGAAAAATCATTAAAGAGCACTGAAAGGATGACTGCTGCCTTCCTGCTGCATTTATATGATTTACACAGAAGCTCTTGAGGGTGAAGAAAAGAGACTCCGAGCAGTTAACAAAGGGCAAATAATGAAACATCTGTACGGTCTTGGTTTTCTCTTGACAGGCAAACCGAGAACCATCATGTAAAAGTAATTGCCCTTTAGAAAGGCAGATAGTTTAAAGAAAGTCTCCAGAGAGACAACGCATTGTCAGGACTTGGTCTGAGTGAGTGTTCCTATTGTTGGCTGGTCAACAATACAGTCCATTCCCCCACTCCTAGAAAATGTTGCTATGGGAACAGAATGAACCATCTTGATCACTGGAGAGTCACAGAGAAAGAAGCAAGGCAGGAACTTACTCTTGGAACTGCAGGCCAAGGTGCTCACCGGTGTCTGTGCTGAGGCAGCCAGCGCCTTGTCCAAACCCAATCCCCTTGGGGCCATACTTGCGCCCATAGCAGACCTTGCAGTAGATCTCTGACTCATGAGCTGCCACTGTGGTGCTGTCCAGAGCCTTCCTGCAGGCCACTGCAGGGGAAAGGAAGGGCCAGGGAGTTAGAGTTGAGCTCCCATCCCCCTCTTCTGTACCTGATGCTCAGAGCCCCCGGCCAAGAGCACATCTGCGATTCCAGAAAAAGTCAGAGCATTTGTCCCAAGTCACTCTCAAGAGAATCCTCATTTTGCAGACGAGGAAAAGGGCTCAAAGAAGAGACAAGTCATGTTTTGCGTCCCCAGCTGGAAAGGGGGCAGAAAACGCTGCCACCAAATGTAGTCTTGAACCTGTTTTCAACAGTGCTTCTTACCAACAAATGAACCATGTTGAATGGTGTCAGGGAAGTTAGGGGGTAGGGACCAAAGTGTGTATGTATTTAAGTATGTATGTATGTATGTATGTATGTATGTATGTATGTATGTATCTGTCCGTCTATCTATCTATCTATCTATCTATCTATCTATCTATCTATCTATCTAGATATTTGTGATTTTTTGAGTCTGTGTGTGTGTGTGTGTGTGTAGCCTTGGTTGTCCTAGAACTAGCTCTGTAAACTAGGCTAGCCTTGAACTCACAGAGATCCACATGCCTCTGCCTCCTACGTGTTGGGATTAAAGACGTGCTCCACCACTACCCTTCATCAAAACTTTTTAAGAACACTGCGATGCTGTGTCCCGTTCTGGAACTAGGCGTGGGGAGGAAGGGACACAGGTGGCTCCTTGGTCCTCTCAGGCTCCCATTGACTCAAGCTGCCTGGTCACTGTGCCCTACTAACCTCATGTCATTTGTCTCCAAATATAATCAAATGACAAAGTTTACAGACAGACTTGAAAGGGCTCTGTGTGTGTGTGTGTGTGTGTGTGTGTGCGTGTATGCATATGGTGTTAGAAATTTAACTGAGGGCTTCAGGCATACTAACCAAGTCACTTACTGTTGGGTTATACAAGCAACCCTGATGGTGGGACTTCTAAAGATGTAAATAATAACGTGAAACCATCTAATGACAGTGCACATGAAGAACACATTGACTTTGAAATGCCATCTGTTCCTAGTCTCACACACACTCCGGGACCCCGTTCTTTCTCGGCATCCTGTTCTCAGCTGCTCATTTCTGGGACAGCGGCTGTTCTCTTAAGTCGATACCTGTGCCCCTGACAGGAAGCTGTTGTTTGTTCCCCGACCAGGAGGCTACGGTATGAAAACAATCTCAACATGTGCAGCCTCGTACCCACTGTAGCACTAAGGCTGTGTCAAGTGTAAAGGGTTTTCACAACTCAACAGAATGCGTTAGTGCTTTGTAACAGTGTCTGCTAAGTGCTTATAGTAATAATCTTTAAATGAGATCATAACCTTTGAAATAATAAGACATGTATACCTTTTTTATTTGTGTACTGACTGGTTTTGTGTCAACTTGACACAGCTGGAGTTATCACAGAGAAAGGAGCCTCTGTTGAGGAAATGCCTCCATGAGATCCAGCTGTAAGGCATTTTCTCAACTAGTGATCAAGGGGGGAGGGCCCCGCCCATTGTGGGTGGAGCCATCCCTGGCCCAGCCCATTGTGAGTGGAGCCATCCCTGGGCTGGTAGACCTGGCTGGGTACTGTAAGAAAGCAGGCTGAGCAAACCAGGAGCAGCAAGCCAGTAAGTAACATCCCTCCCTGGTCTCTGCATCAGCTCCTGCTTCCTGACCTGCTTGGGTTCCAGTCCTGACTTCCTTTGGTGATGAACAGCAATGTGGAAGTGTAAGCTGAATAAACTCTTTCCTCCCCAACTTGCTTCTTGGTCATGATGTTTTGTGCAGAAATAGAAACCCTGATTAAGACAAATTAGTACCAACATAGTGGGGTATTTCTGTGACAACCTGACCATGTTTTGGGGAGGACTGTGGAAGAACTTTGGAACTTTGAACTAGAGTCATTGGGATGTTAAGAGCTCTGTGGGATGTTCTGTAGAAGTTTGGAAGATAATGTTAAGAACAGTACAGAGGATGGAGGCCAGGCTTGTGAAATTTCAGAGGGAAAATTAAAGACTCTTATCAGGGCTGATTGTGTGGTTTTGGTTAGCTGGAGCTGAAGAATCAGCTGTGATTAACAAGATACCAGAACTATTAAAGCAAAACCTTTGCATTACTCGGACTATTGAAGCTGGTCAGATGGAGCTAAGAAATTAGTGGCGATTAAGAAGAGACCAGTATCATTGAGGTAAAATCTTCTGGGAAGTGTTTACTGAGAGCACAAAGAAGCTGTGTTTCAGAGATAGCCAAGGTTGTGCCTTGTGCTGTGACTGGACTTGGTAATGTGTAAGAGTCACCCAGGTGGTACTGGTTTTGAAGGAATGAAGGGGTCATAAAGAGCAGCTGAGGCTCGGCACTGTGAGAGGCCATGGAAGGCCATTGATGAAGGAACAGCCTTAGTTTCAATTAATGTCCCAGGATTGAAGGGGTCACGCAAGAGAGTTAAGGCTTGGCACCATGAAGAGAGCCTATGGGAGACTATTGGTGAAGCCTAGTTGCAGCAGAAGACAGACGTGTTTGGAGATGCCAGTGCCATGAGATGACCACCAAGAACAGCAGTGGCAGCTGGAGCCTAGAAGACAAGTGTGTGCTACGTGGGCATAGAACTGGAGAAGTGACCCAAGCCCTTGGAGGAGTCCAGAAGTTCGTGAGTGGATCCCAGATATTTGATGGTTAGAGTTTGATTTTGCTTTTGATTGTGACTGTGCCCTGATATTTTTCCCTCTTGAAGAAAGAAAGTATTTTAGTGGAGCCCACCGTTAAGAGACTTTGAATTGAAAAAAACACTTAGAATTTTAAAAGAAATTGGATATATTAAAGAGATTGAAATTTTAGTATGTAAGATTTTGTAAAGACTGTGGGACTCTTAAGGTTATTTAGATCTTGGGGATGAATAAGAAAGCAAAGGGTTGAGGCTTAATAGTGATGTTTGTATGTCAAGTTGACAAGGGGTCAGTTGTACTGGCTGGTTTTGTGTCAACTTGACACAAGCTGGAGTTATCACAGAGAAAGGAGCCTCCCTTTAGGAAATGCCTCCATGAGATCCAGCTGTAAGGCATTTTCTCAACTAGTGATCAAGGGGGAGGGTCCAGCCCATTGTGGGTGGAGCCATCCCTGGCCCAGCCCATTGTGGGTGGAGCCATCCCTGGCCCAGCCTATTGTGGGTGGAGCTATCCCTGGCCCAGCCTATTGTGGGTGGAGCCATCCCTGGCCCAGCCCATTGTGGGTGGAGCCATCCCTGGCCCAGCCCATTGTGGGTGGAGCCATCCCTGGCCCAGCCCATTGTGGGTGGAGCCATCCCTGGCCCAGCCCATTGTGGGTGGTGCCATCCCTGGCCCAGCCCATTGTGGGTGGTGCCATCCCTGGCCCAGCCCATTGTGGGTGGAGCCATCCCTGGCCCAGCCTATTGTGGGTGGAGCCATCCCTGGCCCAGCCTATTGTGGGTGGAGCCATCCCTGGGCTGGTAGACCTGGGTTCTATAAGAAAGCAGGCTGAGCAAGCCAGGGGAAGCAAGCCAGTAAGTGACATCCCTCCATGGCCTCTGCATCAGCTCCTGCTTCCTGACCTGCTTGAGTTCCAGTCCTGACTTCCTTTGGTGATGAACAGCAATGTGGAAGTGTAAGCTGAATGAACCCTTTTCTCCCCAACTTGCTTCTTGGTCATGATGTTTGTGCAGGAATAGAAACCCTGACTAAGACAATTTGTTTCTTTAAAACAGTGACAGTTTCTCCAGGTGACCCGTGTAAGCAACATGGCACTGGTAGTCTTGTAGGTTAATATGTATTTCTGACGTGGCATGTTGTTGTTAAAAAGTGTGCAATTAAAACAGGAATAAAGGAAGAAGCTGAGATTACCGGTGAAGTTGAGTTGTACACAGGCTAAAGGTTGTGGAGCTGGGAAGATGGGAGTATGGGAGAGAATTTATTCAAGTACCTATTGGTTAAAAATTCCTTGGTTTTTAAAAAAATTAAGTCATTGAGAGAGTGTCCAATAGCATAAGAAACTAAAATTCTTTGGATGAAGAACTGATTTTTCTTTGAAGAGTAATTTAGGGGAAACGCCTTATGCTGAGGCATAAAAGGCAGAGCCCCAGGTCTGCCCCGACTGCTGTCAGTTCCCAGTTGCTAACGTATTTGCTAATGGTTGAGATGCTGAATTCCAGAGGACAGGGATGTTCTGCCTTAATGTGTCAGGCAGGGCCGTAAGAGAGGACCCAGGTCTGCATGTCTGATGAGTGAATGGAATTCATTTGTCATCAGATGTCAGCAACCTCCTCTGGTACACAGCATTGAGTTCTAGAGATGGTGCTGACCTTACTCCCTGTGACTTGTCTGGTTCTTACTCTCAGTTCTCCATGATAGCTCCTGAGGAGAACCTCACAGGTCCTGGCCAATCCTGGCTTCCAACGAGCTCTTTAAAAGCACATTACCATATGTGTGTGTGTGTGTGTGTGTGTGTGTGTGTGTGTGTGTGTGTGTGAATGTATGAGTGTGAGTGTTTGAGTGTGGGTGTGTATAAGTGTGAGTGTGTGTGTGTGTGAGTGTATGAGTGTGTATATGTGTGTGTGTATGAGTGTGAGTGTATGTGTGAGTGTGAGTGTGTGTGTGTGAGTATATGAATGTATGTGTATGTGTGTGTATATGTGTGAGTGTATGAGTGTGGGTGTGTATGAGTGTCTGTATATGAGTGTGTGTATGTGTGTGAATGTATGAGTGTGAGTGCATGTGTGTGTATATGTGTGAGTGTATGAATGTGGGTGTATATGAGTGTGTATGTGTGTATATGAGTGTGTGAGTGTGTGTGTGAGAGTGTGTGATAACCTGAAGGAGTTGGTTCTCTCCTTGTGCCATGAGTCCCAGAAATTGAACCCAGGTCATCATGAGTCTTGGCAGCAAACACCCTTACCCACTAAGCCATCCAGCTGGCCCCTTCTGGCCCCTGAAGAACTTTTGTACACAGCAGCAGAAAACTGTGCTGTCCGGTATCACGGCAGCCAATTTATGTGTGAGAGACTAACATGCTCACAAAATCATATCCAACTTCAAACAGTGGGAACACAAAAAGAACACAAAATACCTCATGAGTAACAAGACGTATATATTGGACAAATATCTCATATACATTGTGTTAAATGAGATATTTCAACATTGACTTTGCCTAGTTCCTTATCAGTATACTAATAAAATGATGAGTACTAAGGAGTTTATCTAGAAGTCAGAACAACATTGGTAGGATAAACCGAGGTAGGGCTTCCTCTCCGAGTCCTGTTTCCTGCCAGCAGAGGCTTCGCTGGCATCTACTAAGTCTCAGAGATAATATAGAAAAGTGTGCCTCTCCCCAGAGCCCTCTGCCACACTGCTCATCTCTCATCCCACCCGTGGGCAAGTGGGATGTGCTATCAAGAGCTCAAAGTCGTGTCCTGTGGCTCCACTGAGCATAGCCGCCAACTGTCTTGACAGAATTCAAAAACCATCCCCAGTGGGAAGCTTCCACCCACACCTCCTCCTGTGCCAGCAGCAAATTAATTAATAAAATTAATTGATAAAATTTATTAATAAAATCAATTGATAAAATCAATTAATAAAATTAATTAATAAAAGCAAGACAAAACCTGGAAAGCTGAGTTTCCAGGTATAGGGCCCCAGTTTTCTCCTAGAACAAACAGTGGGAAAACTCCATCTTCATATTATGGATAGAGAAACTGAGGCCCACCATGGTAAAAACAACTTCCCAAGTAACACAGTGAATGGAAAAGCCCAGATTCAAACCTTCCTGTTTAATTCCAGCCTTCTTTCCAACTCTTTACTTTAAGGAACGTAGCTATTTCTAGAGGAATACCAAAAGGCACGTGGGGTGGGTAGTGAGTTCTAGGTAGTTGTAAATGAGCCGTGTGTATGAGGAATGTCTAAGATGGCTTCAAAGATGAGGGCCCATCATTAAAACCCAAAGTATCAGGAAGTTTGTCAACCTAGTCACCAACACTCCCTGCCCTCTATAAAAGTGTTTGCTGAGCAGGGGAGGGCCAGGGAGCCGCAGCTGAGAACGCAGCATGTCCGTGTCTCTAGCAGATGCATTTGGAGTATATAGCTCTCACCCTCATACTTGGAACTTGGGCACTGAAGCTGTGTGTGCAGCCTCTGTGGGACATAAGGGTTAGAATTAATCCAGCTAATGGATCCTGCCAGATACTGAATAAAGCAAACCTGTGAGCCATCCATCGCTTTAACAGAAGCAGAGGGTGGTCATCTCAAAGCCATACCCCATTTCTCCCAGAAAAGAACTAAGCACTGGCCTTTAGAAGACGTTTACAGAAATGGAATTGCTGCCCACAGTGCCTGACCGAAATCTGTTCTTGGGGAAGACCAGTCACAGCTGGCTTCAGTGACAGCTGACCGGGACCACGCAGAGAGCCAAATCTAATCTGGTTCCAGACAACTGTTAGTTTCCTTCCTCTGCTCAGTCACAGAGAGCAGGGCCACACCCACTCGTCCTGACTTTGAGCCAGGTGAGACCACTGCTGAGCTGGTGCACGGCTGGAGGAAGCACTCGAGGGAGCGCTACGCCGTATACTGTGGAGTCCACAGGCAGCATTCCTCACAGCTCCTGGTCATGCTCCTACATGATGCCCACAGCGTGCGAACCACCCACAGACAGTATAGGACTAACTGAGAACTGTGAAGCCCCCTATGGCACCCGTGCCCCTAACCCCACAGGGTCTGCCCAACTCACTGCAGTGGAAACAGGTCTTGTGGAAGCTCCGCCCATTGCACTGAATTTCTTCTGCATGGTAAACTGTCTTTTCACAGGCTCCACATTTTGCGCCTCCGCCCCAGTTCGGCATGGTGAAGAAGACTCCGGGCCAAGGTCAATCTAAGAGGATATAAAGCAAATACCCCAGGTTTGGATGACATTACGGGGAAACTGACCTAGAAGTACAGTGATCTGAGGACCAGGGCACAGCCTGGTTCATTCAGTCTCTCTCGTTCACCCATCCGGCAAACGGCTACCTTCGACAAATAGCTTAGACCGCGGAGACTTTGAGAAATCCATTTATTGAATTAGCTCAGTTTCCTCCTGGTTAAATGCCAGAGACATCTGTTCCTATGTATCTCCCAGGGTTCCTGGAAGGGATAGACCGCTAGTCTTATGTACATAAAATGGCGTGCTAATACTATATTTTGTCATCTAAAGTTTTGAAAGTTATCACATCAAAAGTGGGCTTAGCTTCTGAATACCACGTGTTCTTGTCTGGCTCAGCCCTCCCCAGACCCCCTGAAATCTGGATAGATACAGTGAAGGTTCTGGTTTTGGGGATACCACGGAGCACCCTTACAGTCTTAGCTTATCCACTTGGCAAAAATATAAACTATGTAAATGGCATTGCGTCTGTTGTCGGAGAATACTGTTTCCAGCCATACAGTTCAGCACCCCAGTAGCTCAGCAATCTGGCAAAACAGACTGTGGTGTCTCTCAGCTGCCCTCAGCATGCTATGTGCATCCAGCGGGAAAGCAGAGGCTTCTCTCTGGGGCATCACAGCATTGTCAGGGGCCCAGGTGACTCAGTGTGTGGGAGGGGACTTCAGAGCTCAGGGGACTCATGGAAGATGGTATTGACCTGTCCCCCTGCACCTTTGAGACACATTCTGCCCATAGTCACACCCCTCTCCTCTCAGCTTTTCACTGGAGGGTTTTTAAGAGATCTTTAAAAAAGAGTAGGCCTCAATTTTCACGTGTGGGCCTGTAAGCGTGAATCCAAGTTTTTAGTTTCCTTAGAGCAAAACTGAATTAAATGGCTAATACTCAGTACATGTATGTAGCCCTACCAGTACATGTATGAAGCCCCACTGGCTGCCCAGTTGGCTGGACTTTCCCAGGATCCTCTGGCTTTTTAGAAGCTTGGCGTGTCTTGATATCATGGACACTAAGCACTACCATGCTGCCCTCTGGGAAGACAGTTGGCTTCCTATAATAGCTGTGATTAGCATGAAGCCTCTTGGGTCAGCTCTCTGGCTTGTGTCTCACAGTCTCATAACAGTGACAGCTTTTTGCTAAGAAACAGAAAGTAAACAGAAAACAGACCACTGAACCTGACACGGGGCTGAGGGACAGTCCCTATCTGAGCATCCCCTGAAATGCCTTTCCCGTCAGAGGTTGGAGAACAGCCCAGGCCTCCTCCTCTGCCTTCTCTGTTTATTTAGAAAGATTTTAGGAAACAACTTCAAAGAAAAAGAACATTTTATAGAAGTTTCTGTTCTGCCACTGATTTGATTTAGAGGAATAGAAAGAGTGGGATGAAAGCATTCATTCATTCATTCATTCATTCATTCACTCACCACATGCTTACGACCTGCCTCTCTGGTACACTGTACCGGGTACTAAGTGGCAAACCTAGGCGAGAACACAGAAGAATGGTAACTTGTGTCCCCTGGCATTGAGAAGCCCATGTTCTAGTGAGGAGAGGGGAGCCAGAACACCTCGGACCAGAGTGTTACGGTAACTCAGACAAGAAAACAGTGTTGAGTCTCAGGACACAGAAGAGACGGCACTCAGATAGGTTTTAAGGATAAACAGGAGTCTGGCAGACACAGACCAAGGTGGGGGAGCATTTCAGGGTTTAAGAATTAAATCAAAAGGCACAATAACTTCATATCTTTAAAAAGAAGGTACGTATTTCTACTGGACTCCGTTCAAACTATAGACTCGGGCTGGAACGAGCCTTGAAAATTGTCTGCATACTCACTTTCTGCCAAGATGGTTACATAAAAAGCAAGCACAGGGTTAATCCTTAGACAATTCCTTTTTCCCAGACCCATCCCTCACTTGCAAAGGTACAACATTTTCTAGAAAAGAGCAGAATCGTGTAACTGTGTTCATGTTCATTTTGACCGCAAATTTCGATGTAATACAAACAGAAGAAGTATAATATGTCGTCTGAGAACATGACAATGACCCTGTGGAAGAAATGATGTGGAAACTCTCTGTGAAAACAGCCCCAGCTCACATTTCTCATTTCACATTGCCAGTGATGTCATTGGCATGCCCAGCAAGCTTAACGGGAGACAGATATATGCCTCTTGTGAGTGAGTGTGTGTGTGTGTGTGTGTGTGTGTGTGTGTGTGTGTGTATGTGTGTATGTGTTGTGAGTGTGTGTGAGTGTGAGCGTGTGTGTATATATGTGTGAGTGTGTATGTGTGTGTGAATATGTATGTGAGTGTGTGTGAGTGTGTATGTAAGTGTGTGTGAGTATGTGTATGTGTATGTATGTGTGTGTGAGTGTGTGTGAGTGTGTATGTGTGTGTGTACATTCATTCATGCATTCGCCTAGGTATACTTTACAAAATGAGTGTAAAATTACATATAATACCTCTTCACCAGGTAATGCATCTCAACAGCTTTGTTTGTAAGTGATCACAATTCTGTGCCTTACATACATCAGGACTCAAAACCCAAAATAGAAACACATAAAGATTCATTTAAGAGATGCACATCCCTTCCTGAAGAAGGAAACAAACATGCAATGGAAGCCACACAAGGAAAAATGTCTTTGATTTTGTCTTCCAATGCTCATGGCCCCAAAGGTAGAGGTATCATTTGTGTCCTGAATCAGAAAACATGGGTTCTGATGATCATTTATCACTTGAACTTGAGGAACGTGTTAGTATCTTCTTATGCACAGGACCTTTGTGAAGGTCATGGGAATGTGGTGGGAACATAAAGCAGTACTGAGGTAGTCATTTTAAGGCAAATGTGATTGTTTTCCGGTCCCTCAAACACTACCAGTGTGCTAGTAAAGTCACTGAGATTTGAAAGTACATTTAGCTTACAAATGGCCTTTTTGGCTTCTGCACTACTTTGGAATAGCTGTGTTTCAACACCCAGAACTGGGCTCAGGGTGAGTATTTACCTTGGCACAGTACCAAGAGATGGGCCATTTGTTTATCGCCGTTACTTGGAACTGGCAAGGGTCATTGAAGGTGGGACACCAAATATAGGCTTGACTGTCAGCACTGTTTATCACCTGGGTCACCATCACACCCCCTGGCACGGCTTTCTGGGACTATTCCTGAGGTTGCTGTTGCCACAGACAAGTCATGGGTCAGAGTTAAAAAGGGAGACAGGAATTTATAAGGATTAGGTAGAAGGTGAGGGCTACCATACCAGCTGGGGACAGATTAGACAGTCTTGGCTACTCTGGTTCCACTGAGAGCTGGTTTGAATGGGCTTCTTAAATACTAGTTCTGTGAACGAATTGCCGACAAATGAGAATTCTCTATAGTGCATCGTTGGGATCAGATCTGGATCCACTTTCTTGCTCTTTCAAAGCTTTGTGGTCCAGGAAAGCCATTAACCTTTCCGACCTTTAGTACCCTTTCCAAAATGAGAGCTCTTTCGGAAGTACTCAGAGAATGCTTCGGTTCTGGTGCTGTCACACTGTGAACTGTATGATCATCGGTAACAGGATGAGAGAATGCTTCGGTTCTGGTGCTGTCACACTGAACTGTGAACTGTATGATCCTCGGTAACAGGATGTAAGTTCTCATTGGTTCTGCTAAACTGTCATGTGTCGTCTGATTTTTCTAAAATAAATCCAAGCTGTCGGTTGGTCAGTATTCTGGATTCCCTTCCTTTTCTTTCTTTTTCCCTTTGTCCTTTTCTTCCTCTTCCTCCTCTTACTTCCTGTCTCTTTCTCTTCCTACCTACCCCCTGACTATAAAACTAAAAGACGGTATTCTAGGACAAAGTGAGATAGACAAAAATAGCAGCTAGCGGTTGTGTTACTTCTTCTTAGAATCCATTTAAAAATCTGGGAGGCAGCCAGGCAGTGGTGGTGCATGTGTGTAATCTCAGCACTAGGGAGGTAGAAGCAATCTCCAAGTTAGAGGCCAGTCTGGTCTGCAGCGTGAGTTCCAGCCTTGGCCAACTGAACACAGAGAAACTCTGTCTTGAAAAACCAAAAGAAGATACATAGATAGATGGATGGATGAATGGATGGATGGATGGATAGATAGATAGATATAAATGATAGGTATGTAGGTAAATAGATAGATAGATAGATAGATAGATAGATAGATATAAATGATAGGTAGGTAGGTAGATAGATAGATAGATAGATAGATGATAGATAGATAGATAGATAGATAGATAGATAGATAGATAGATAGATAGATAGATAAGGTAGGTGGGTGGATGGATGGATGGATGGATAGATAGATAAATAGATAGATAGATATAAATGATAGGTAGGTAGGTAAATAGATAGATAGATAGATAGATAGATAGATAGATAGATAGATAGATAGACAGACAGACAGACAGACAGACAGACAGACAGAAAGACAGACAAGACAAAAACCTGGGATGCAAGAGTCGGAGCAGAGACCTCCAGCAGCTCAGTAACTTATTCAGCTCACTGATGACTCACCAGCGAATTCTAATAGAAGCCTCCACATGCTGAGTTGAACTGTCAATAGTGGCTGAGACAAAGTTCTCATAGGAACCCTGCCTGTACTTTGTGGTAAAGTTAGTACTACCTCAGAAATTGCCAGTGCTGTGAAAGGCTCTAGAGCACAGCCCTTGGGGCAGGCACCGCAGTAACTCATGACCAGTAACCCTTCCAGGCAGGTGCTGTTGAAACCAACTCTTTAGGGAGGCAAATGTGCATTTGGGGAATTTTCATCCCTGTCCTAGAGCCCATGGTTAGGCTGGAACTCCACTTTCTGACTCCAGAGCTGTGCTCCCATACTGATGCCAACCCCTGTTTGTGATTGCACCAATACATCTCATGTATGATACTTGACACAGCATCCCAACACAGTAAATTCTGATGTTCCTAGACTGGAGATGAGAAAACTATACAGAGAGCTAGATAGAGTTTGACCAAGATCACACAGCCGATACAAGGGAGAGCTACATTTAGAAGGCCAATTAACTAGACACTTATGTAAACCTCTGCTGCAACATGTCTCCCAGGAGGCAGACATGAGTGAGCGCTTCCAGTGACCAAGCATCTCATCTGGTGGGAACTGAGATCTCACAGACCCATTGTCTCTTTACGGCGCATCAATGAAAGGAGTCCTGGAGGCTTCAACTTGGCAACAGAAGGAGCATCCCAGGAGTGAGTGGTGTTCAAACATGGAAGGGCTCCTCTTTCACTGTTGATCCTCATCTCCTTTGGAGATGGACATTTGTGTGTCTAAAGTGCAGAGAAGCATCTTCTAGAGTCCTTCAAGCCCTGAGATGTGAGCTGTGAGCGACAGAAGTCACTCTCCTATGCTCCTCAGCAGTGTCCCCTCTTGGGTGCCATCTCTTCTTTTACTTAGCAGGGCAGACAACAGAGCGTGGAAAGGCACAAGCTTTCCAAAGAACTAAAGCCACATTCAGAGCATTAGCATTCTGATCTGGGGCTCATGGTTCAGACTCCCGAGCACAGCCCCCCCCCCCCCGTGGATGTCAAAACGAGCAGGTTTGTCTCAGAAGGTAATAACAGTGCACTGCACATTCATTCTTGGTACGCACAAGGAGCCCGTGATTTTTGTTGCCTTGAGATTATCATGATGGTTGATTGGTGTGATTTGCTGTACAGTGTTTGAATCTATTCTTTCGAGACAAGCAAAGTTCTCTCTCTCTCTCTCTCTCTCTCTCTCTCTCTCTCTCTCTCTCTCTCTCTTTCCCCTTCTCCATGAATATTCATTTCATACCACAAGTCAATTGTTTCTCCAGTTTTTAAGACTCTTAGCCACGCATGTGTGGCTAGCACAGGGGAGTGTCTGCTCACACCTCGGGCTGCCTGTATCTTGACTGAGTTGGCCTCCAGGCCCACTCTGAAGCTCTCCCTGAGCTCAATTTGCTAAGTTTTGAAGGAATGTATGCCCATATAGAGTCTCTGTGGCTGAGGAGAAGCTCACCAAGTTTGCTCCTACAACAGGAGTCAAGGGCAGTGGGTGGCTTCCTCCTGATCTTATAAGCCAGGTGAAGTCTGTCCACCACCGCCTTTCATAAAACCTTAGAAGCCCTCAGTGCTGATAAATAACTGCGAATGTTGGCTCTCAGGCACGGTGGATATGTGATTAGAGAGGACCATAACACGTAATTGCAGTGCCCTGGTCTGAAACCATCTCGGTAGCATGTTTACTTCTGTTCTGCTTTGATGTCTGAGCTTTGAAGACCACACCGCACCCTAATCCCTTCCTGGCTCTGCTGCCTTCCGGCCATGTGACCCTGTGTGCTGGCTGCAGTCCCTTGAACTTCAGTTTCTTCCTTTACAGAATGACTTTCCCTGGACTGTCTGAGACTCTAAGGAAGCCCCTACATGTTCTGAGATGGCAGGAGAGCAGGTAAACAGCGGTAGATGCTGGCTTCTGAGTCCAACAGTGACCTTCCTGGAGCTCTGCGTAGGCCCTGGGCTTCAGGGCTCCCAGACAATCCCTGCATCTCTTGCTGTTTCCTTCCCCGGGAGAGACAGTTTCCACGTAGGCAGGAATCATGTTTCTCTTTGGACCTGACTCCCAAACCTCTATACAGTAAGTCCTCCCAGACATCTGGGCAGCTTGCTGGTGCTTGGAAGGCTGCCTGCCTGGAGTTGTATTTCCTGTGTACAACACTCCTAGGCTTGTATCTGTCCTCTTAATAAACACATCAATTGCCTTTCACCGCTGACCAGCTTGTTAGCCACTCTGCCTGCCAGACTTTGTCATCCTCTCTTACTTCACAGGGCATCCGTCCTAACGTAGAGAAGGCCCAGTGCCCTTTCCAAAAGGCCTCATTTATGTATACGTAATATTAATATGCATAATTTAATATGCAGAAGCTTTATTAAATTCGTAAAGTACTTCGTCAAACCTTAGTTCGCTCACACAAATCCCTCAGAGATAGGGAGTCATCCTTACTTTTTACTGTTGGGGAAATGAGAACTGGGAAGCTTAGAGGTATTCGGAGTTATGATCAGAAACTTTGACTCTGTTTACTTTGTTTTCCCTCCCATGGTTCCCAAGAGTTAAGAGTTTGTATCGATCATGTCTGCTTGCTCCTCTCACCCTGCCCCCAGGTTGCCTCTCACCTCATCCAGCCTCTGCCCCTAACCACCCTCTGCCCCCATCCACCTCTGCCCCTATCCATCCTCTGCCCCTATCCATCCTCTGCCCCCACCCAGCCTCTGCCTCCTGGCTGCCTCTTACCCCATGCAGCTTCTCATCCTCTCCTTTGTCCTCTCTTGCCTCAGATAGACAGATTTTTGTATGTCTGACCAGACACTAAGTCCTGGCTTAGCTATCATTCCTTCTAAACTGCGGGGGTTACTAACACTGAGCACCAAGGAGAGAGTTATTCAGAAACAAACCAGAGCCGAATCAGAAAACCTCCCCGTTTTCTTGGGACATACAGTTTTACACACACTGTAAAGAAATGGTTGAATGATGGGGTGTTTTTTTAATTGAGAGGGCTGTGGTAATTTCATGCAGACTGGCCATAGCCTTGCTTCAGATGAGATACCCCTGGACTTTGTTTTATAAAACAAATAAAAACAGCAAAGCATGTTTCTTCTTAGCCTGTTTCCCTTAACGCTCAGACCCCAAAGCAAACTGAAGACGCAGGCTACCCGTATCCCCCTACCCTACTTTGTGGCTTATGCCTCCATCTGCTCTAGCTCTGAAAGGAAGCGGTCCATCCTGCTTACTAACGGGCACTGCACCACACCACAATTAGATGAGTCCCTCCGATGACCACTCTGATCCTCCTTGGAGGGGTCACCACCCCGGTTAAGGGCCAGAACAGACATCCAAGGTGGCAGCTTTGATCTGCCCAGCATTCAGGCCATTGCTTAAAACCATGTCTCTCATTGACGGGCTATTGAAAAGAAAATCTTGACTGAGACCCGGAGGGAATGCTGGGAATCACCTTCACCACCGGCAAGGAATTTGTCTTCCCATTAAGTAAGAGGTTTTTAATGACTTTTTTTTTTTTTTTTTTGAGGACCAGTTTTGATTAATTTTAAATGGCTGAAAGTATGCCTGCAGCTGAACTGAACATCTTCCGTGTGTATCTGTCTTAAACAACCCGTCTGGGATCTCATTCATTCACCCGTGGCTTGTGAGCGACAGCCTTTAGTGAACTGAGGTGGGAAAGGTTCTCCTCTGAGCTGTCGGATCTGTGACACTTGCCTCGTAACCGTATAGTACTGTGAGGTTAAAAATGTCACCATGTATCAAACCCTTGAAGGAAGAGTGACCAAGACCCTCTCCTTGTCTTAGGTGACCTGATCTGAGGCTGCAGTGTTGGCTTGCTGGACTCCATTTTCCTCTGTTTTCCTACCATCTGACTCAGAAGGTGGGGACATCCCACTATGTCAATGATGTTAGACCCAGATCATCCCCGACTCTTTGTTTTGTTTTTAGGGTGCTAGGAGATCAAACGCAGACCTTCACACATGCTCCCCAAGTCCTGACACCCAATATCGATCGTGCTCTTAGGAAGCTCTAAACAACTAGATCCACATATGGATCAAGTATATAGTTTGATCCTCCTCATAGGTTGGGTGCTGGGACTTGGTTGTAACACATACCTCTAATCTATAGGACTCCATATAGTCCCATCCCACCCAAATGCCTGTTTTGATCCACTTACCTGTCTGTGTGGACTCTGTCAGCTCAAGTGAGTAAGGGGACTCTTGTCCTCTTTAAATATATAGAGGCTGTCGCCAGCCTTGGCTCCGAGGGAAGGGCAGTGGAGAGGCTGAGGAGAGGGGGTGAATAAGACAGAGTAACACAATTGCCAAAAATAGCCCGTGACCAAAGCCCTCAGTTGTGTTCCCCGCCCCCAACCCCAATGCCAGCCGGGAGCCTCCCGGAGAACAATATCAGTTGGGTTCTATTTTAATTGCCATTAGCCTAAGGGAAGGAGGGATGCATTTGTGAAGGGTACAGTTTCTGACCCAAGACTCAGACCTGTACAAAGGGTTTTATATTTAAAATCCTTTCTGCAACACTCCTCATTCCCCCTGCCCCTGCCTGTTCTGGAAACCAGCGCGGGCTACCTGCAGATGAATCATCAGCCTGGGAGCTCTTTGGAATTCCAAGACCCAGGTCACTGCACTGTGAGAACTCAGAGCTAAAAATAAGAGTGATGGGGGTCTGACACACACTTAGCTAATCTCTTCAAGGAGGTATGCAGGGGAGGTGGGGTTGACGTCGGCGAATCATCAAAGGCCTGTTCATCTGGTGAAGAAACGTTTTCTCTCAAGGTTTAAGTCACTTTTATTGGTTAATGTGATATTTTGTGGTTTAGACTAGGGTTTGCAGTGATTTCACAAAGATGGGCATAGCATTGCTTTAAATGAAACATGTTCCATCCGTGTTTTCACGGAAAACAGAACAGCTTATTTGTCTGAGAAATAAAGCAATGATGGCCACCTTACAAGATTGAAGGATCTTAGCAATTCTTGTAGTATGGCAGTGTTTAAAGTCCAGTGTGTGTGTATGTGTGTGTGTGTGTGTGTGTGTGTGTGTGTGTGTGGTGTGTGGTGTGTGTGTGGTGTGTGTGTGTGTATGTGTGTGTGGTGGGCGTGTGTGGTATGTGTGTGGTGTGTGTGTGATGTGTGTGTGTAGTGTGTTTGTGTATGTGGTGTGATGTGTGTGTATGTGTGTGTGTGTGTGTATTCAGTCCTTCAAGTGGAAGCAAGAGGACCAGAAGTTACTCTTTCTCAGCCATACATCATGTTCAAATCCAGCCTGGACTACATAAGACTGCCTCAAAAAAACAAACATACCAAAACAAAAATAAAACCCTTCAAAATTGTGTGTGCATTGACAACAATATCTTTCTAACATAGTTTATGTTAAATGGGACATCAACACGCAAAGTCAATAAAAGAAGAGCTCCCCACTGCTTTCTTGTATACTTTTCAATGTTACACTTTAAAATTCAGGCATTAGAATATATTCCGGGTCAATTCATTAAGAGTCTGTACTAACTTTACCAAATTGTCATGTAACTGGAAAGGTCTCAGCTACGACAAATCTAAGTGCCCCAGGTAATCACGCCACAGAATTGGCTTCTCTGAAACCACTGGCATGTGGGCCAGTCTTTTTCTCTCTTGTGTCTTCCTGTGGTCTTCCTTCTGTGTGTGTGGTCCCGTGTTTTCTTAGGAGGATGCCAGTTATGTTGGATGAGAGCCTACTCACGTGACCCAGTTTCTTCTCTGAAGCCCCTTTTTCCAAATACAGCAGCACATCCTGAGAAGGATGTAGGTGTGTGTTTTTGGGCCCAGTTCAATCTGCACTTGGCAATTTTCATGTGTACCTCTGAGAATCCATATTCAGAATGACCTTCAGTCAGAACTGGGAGGGGCCGTCTGTAATGTGTTTCCTTTGGAAACTTGTGTGACTTCTTAAATTTTATGGATTTTTTTTCTCTTAAAGTTTATACCCCCTGAAATTTAGTGGGTCATTTCAGTCTGAAAATCCATGGATTTGATTTTTAAAACAATTCTTCCCTCTACTGACCATTAGAAATTAGAACATTGTATTTTTGTATTTGTTCAAAAGTTTCCTAATTCAACAGTGACTAGACCAGTTGGTTCTCATCCTGAGGGTAGTGACTCCCTTTGAATTGAATGACCTTTTCACAGGGATCATGTGAGGCTATCAAAAAAAAAAAAAAAAAACCAAACAAAGTTATTTACATTTTGATTAATAACTGTAGCAAGATTATAGATATGAAGTAACAACAAAAATAACTTTATGGTTGGTGACTACTACAGCCTGAGGGACTGCATTGAGGGGTTGGGAGCAGCGGCCCAGAATGAATTCGTATTACACCCGAGTATATTCACCCGAGTATATTCATGTACTAGTTTAAAAGTACTCCCATTTATAAGTTTTTCCAAAATTTTGACTCAGCTAGGTCTTGAACTCAAAAACATTTTTCCTGGGCTTGCGCTTGGCTCTGTATAATTGTTAGCACATCTAATTTCTTTTTAACCCAACCTGTTTTTGTTTCATGGATGTCAGTCATGAATGAATCTCTGCAGACGTCAGTGATGCTAACGGGGGACCAGCCCGTTCTCTCTTCTGTGTTTGTGGCTGTTGTTTCTTCCGTGCATTGACTTCAGGGATCTGTGTGACGCTGGTTTCTAATGTATTCGGGATTCTTGGTTTTCTGTTTATAATTCTGAGAAGTGCTGTTTCTTATCTTGTTGTTGTTTTTCTCCTGGTAGCCAGCACTCCCAGCTGAAGGACTTTCCCTTCAACTGTGGGGCAGGGATGGATCATGTTGAACAGCACCATGCTCATCTTTCTAGATGTGAACAGAAACTTCCTCTCGAGGTCCCTCTCTCTCTATGAATCTCTCCAGGCCTCGCCACACCTTAGACTTGAGCCACACCAGCCCTTGACCTGCTTCCTTGTTCATTATGATAGTGGTCCTCAAATCTCTCTCCTATGTTTCTATTGGTTCCATTTGAAATGTCCCCAGAGCAGCCCTCACCCTCAGCACTGGGCTCTGCCCTCTTTCTCCAGTACTCCTTAACTTCTGATGGACACTCTGTTTTCCACTATTACCTACATCTTGGTTTTTGTTTGTTTGTTGTTTTCGAGTTTTGTTGTTGTTGTTGTTTTGTTTTATGTTTTTGTTTTCCATATTGAATCGCTTCCTGGAGTCCTGCAGTCTTTAAATTATGTTCCTCAACAGAGCAACCAGTAGCCACATGTGACTATTCAGATTGAAATGGTTTAAAATTAAATAAGATGTGAGAGGGGCTGGAGAGACGGCTCAGTGGTTAGAGCACTGACTACTCTTCCAGAGGTCCTGAGTTCAATTCCCAGCAACCACATGGTAGCTCACAACCATCTGTGATGGGATTTTGTGCCCTCTTACGGCGTGCAGGTATACATGCAGACAGAAAACTGTATATATAATAAATAAATCTTAAACAAAAATAAGATGTGAGATTTCTGAGTCATTGCAGGTCATGCATTGGGCGCCTACACACGGATGAGAAAGGCCCATCTCTGTAGAGAGTTCTATTGGGCTGCTCTGCGTCTCTGTGTGAAGAATGCATATGTGCTCTTGTCCTATTTGGGATACTATGGGAAAAAAATATGCAGCCTGCCTGGGCTGTACAGCAGGGCACCCGGACAACAGGAGCTAAAGTTCACCCAGTAGTGAACGAATGGAAAGACTAAGATCTGCGCCCATTGCTGCTGCTTCATTGTTCCCCCAGAGGCACCATGAGAGAGTAAGCCATCAAGAGAAAAGCTATGATGGAGGACAGGTCAAAGAGAGAAAGATGCAGTGGACAGTGTAGGACACACTCCTTAAACAACACACGCTTTTACTAGAAACCAGAGAGGGAGGGCACTTTCTATTATAAGGTCTTTATTTAATCCACACAATAGCTTTGCCCAGAGCATACTATTTTCCCTCCCACTGTACTAGTGAGCAATGAAGGCACAGCGCCATGAGGAGGAACTGAAGAGATTTGCTACCCAATAGGAACAACAATACCAACCAACCAGACCCCCTCCCAGAGCTTCCAGGGAGTACCAACCACAGAGTACTCATGGAGGGACCCATGGCTCCAGCCGCATATGTAGCAGAGGATGGCATTGTCTGGCATCAATAGGAGGTGAGGTCCTTGGTCTTGTGAAGGCTCCTTTCCCTAGTGTAGGGGACACCAGGATGGTGAGACAGGAGTGGGTGGGAGAGAGGGGAAGCACCCTCATAGAAGCAGGGGGTAGAGGATGAGAGAGGGAGGAACCAGGAAAGGAGATATCATTTGAAGTGTAAATACATAAAATATCCAATTTTTAAAAAAGGAAAAACAAAAATGGTAGTCCACCAACACACATGTGAGTCAGGCACCTTTGGACTGAGAATTCACATCTTCCCCTCCTGGGTGTCCCTAGAGTAGCTAACCCTTAGCAAGTCATTGGAGCACATCATTCACAAAGGGACAAAAACACGCAGATGCAGATCTAACTCCAAAATCCTTCACACAGTGGTCCTTATGTCAGCTTGATCTTGGTCGGTTCAGATGACACGTCCCTGTAATATGCAGGTTATGAGGCACGTTAAAGCTCTGCGCTGAGAAGGAAGGACGTAACATAAAATCTGTAATTCTATTGCTCATTCTCCATTAATCTCACGCGTTCCCTCGTGGCTGCTCACCACTCCTGGCTTTAGAATTCCTCAGTCTGAACAGTGACACACAAAAGAAGGAATATTTTAAAGGAGAACCTGGCACCTCTGCTTCCGTTAACCATCCCGGTCTCCTCTGCAAAGAAACATCACCACGGGGCCCTGATGTATTCAATGTCAGCAGCCTTTTAAAGTAACTCGGGCTTTGGGCTGTCTCTGTGCACCGGTGATCTTACATTTATCTCTGGTTCTTATTTCAAAAAGAGATCAACTCTACATTTCACGCAGAGGTTGATCTTGGTCCTGTGTCCTGTCTGTGACAGGCATAGACATGGACAGACAGACACCTGAGTGTGTTACAGTGGCCGTTTCCACTAAAGCTGGCTAATGACATTGTCATTTTTACTGAAAGGGAGTGAGACTGGAAAAAGCAGATATCCCAATGGTTCCTATTATTTGGGCATTGTGTGATCGGTCAGTTCCATAACGTAACAGTTTTTACATAATGCTCCTCAACTTCAGAGCTCTCTGTTCTCTCGGGTTCATATGTCTGTCCTTCCATCTCTGTTTTTCTCTCTCTGAAGCAAAGGAAGAATATAGGGGCTATTACCCTCTCTTTGCAGAGGAAGAAGCTGGCTCGAGAGGTTCATTGCTTGGACCCAGGGCCTCCATCCCAGAGGCCAGGCTTGATGGAAACTTTCGCTACACTACAGTGTTATCAACACCGATGCTGTAGTGGACTCCAGGTCTGGCGTCTGCAAAGAGAAAGTACAAACTTAACTTCAGCTTACACTGAGAAATTAGCAAAGCTTCATTCAATTAGTCTTTCGTGGTCAGGAGAGGCTGTTTCTATATTGAAGCCCTGAAGAATATCTTTGGGCAATCCAGTCTCTGAAGGGGCTACCACAGGCCAGCAAACTGACCCAGGCAAATCATGCGAACATAGTTCTGTCTGCGAAGCTGTCGTAGGAGAGATTTCAGTAGACTGAGTAGGCGCTGGTCACCTATGCCGACAGAAAGTGTTCAGTGCCTTCCGGATCTATTCCTTCTTTCTCTTCCTGTAGCTCCTCTTTTGGCCCTCACCCGAATGTCTTGATAGACTTTTCTAGAAGCCCTCGCTGAGCTTCCCCACCTTCCTCTCATCTGGTACATCCACCAGAGTCATGTGAAGCAGATCTGGCCAGGGCTATCTTGAACTGGAAGGCCTCTGCTCCTGTCCCCTGCTATGAGGTCATGTTCAAAACTTCGACATGGCATTTGGGTTTCTTCATCTTACTCCAGACCAGCTTTCCAACTTCTCCTCAGCACTCCCCTCAGCCCTTCCCTCGGCCTATCTTTAAGCCTCTCCAGCCTAATCACCATGCTCCCAAAATAGCCAGGACTTTCATGCCTCTTGGCTTCGCTCATGTTCTGTGCTCTGCCTGGAATGTCCTGCACCTTCACGTTGTCCCTGGCGGATCTTCCTCATCCTTCTGAAAGCAGCTCACATGATCCTGTTGCCCTAGGGCCTTTGCCCCTCCCCTTTCTAGGTGGGATGCGCCTCTTCGAGAACTTTTTTTTTTTTCAGTGTGGGTAACGCACAGCTCACTCCTTGGGGTTTGGGAGGTAAATACACTGGCTAAGATGAAGATGCTGGGATGGGTTACAGGTCTCCAGGGTTACAAAAAGAAACTCTGTTTCAGGGGGAAACAAAACAAACCTGAAACAAATGAGAGCAGAGTAGCAGATGAGTTGATTTTATTTTAACTAAAAGAAAAGTGGTGAGCTATTTTACCCGGCAGTGGTTTGTTTCCCACTCCCTACCCATGATAGAAAATGAAACATTTCTTACAGCCCACTCTGGGAGAGCAGTGCAGGGGCCCCTACCTGCCTGAGGCTGAAAGGACAGACAGCTTGGGACCCTGTGACCCATTTCCAGCAGTGTGACTGGGAAGAAGACCCACTTTAGTGTCGTCTGTGATCTTCAAAATCAGGGAATAGGCTTTATCACAGGAAACCTTCAGGTAAGGACTAGCAACAACCCAGTGTATGCCACAGCAATTCTTAAAATATATCTAACAGCACGTGCCTTTTGATGTGTTGTTTTATGAGTTCTAATGAAGGCATAGACCCAAGTGACAATCACCACCCCGGAGATGATTAACTTTGGTCGAATTGATTAGATCTGAAATCAACTAAAACACAAGCCGCTGGAAAACTCTGTGATGAGTTTCCCAGATCGGATTATTTGATGTGAGAATACCCCATCCTAGACGTGGGTGGTCCCTTCTGCAAGATCAAAGGGACACAGAACCAAAAAACTTAGATTTTTGCCTGCCTGTCTTCCTCCAATCTTGCTGGCAAGTTCCTTCTTCTGTTAACTGCTACTGTTGCATTTTTGTGCTGATATCATTGTAGGATTATATTGTAATAAAGACCAGTCCCTCTCCAAGAAGTCTCTGAGCCTTCAGCCCCAGTCGGAGAGTGCAGAGGCAACCTGTCTGTGGTCTAAGAACCTGCTGGATTCACTCCAGTGTGAAACATCTATTGTTGGACTACTCAACTGTATCATTAGGCCAATCTAATAAACACTCCTGAATGTGTCTATTCATTCAATTAGTTCCATTCCTCCAAGGAACCCTAATAGAACCCCAGATTGTTCTGTGATTTCCTTTACGGTCACATCTGCTTTTGCTCCTGATCACCTGTAACCACTAATCTGTTCTCCACCCCAAACTTTTGCCCTGTCCAGCTTTTCATATAGATCAGATTTCACAACAGGCCAGCCTTTCTCACCAGATTTTCCTTTTTTTTTTAACAGTATCATTTATGAATATCTTAAAATTCATTTTGAAGTCCAGGTTATAGGTTATAAAAGTCTAATTTCATAGGTTATACTTTTGGGGTTGTACATAAAGTTGTTTTTTTTCTCAACCCAATATAGCATTTCTCCTAAATGTTGGCTAAGTTTATATTTTATACTTAGGCCGGTGTCTACATGATTTCTGCAGGGTGTAAGGGGAAGATTGGGGGTCATACTTTTGTGGGTGTGGCTACCAAGTGTTCTAGCCCTACTTGATGAAAGGCCCCACCGTCCTTCCTCCCCTGAATGGCTACACTGACTGCCCAGCTGATGGCAGCCACTGTGAGTCTATCGCTGGACTTTCTACTCAACTCTACTGGCTCTGGCCCAGACTAATATGGTCTCTGGAAAGTAGTGCATGTGCCTATTTTTCCCATTGAGCCCCAGTTGAATGGTTTTTCCAGGTGTGTCCTAAGGTCGAAATTCCCACTGTTTCTTTTCTTAGGTTTTTTTTTCCCCCCATCGATCCGGAAACTTCCTCTTTATTCACAAACACATCCATAGCAATCACTCCAGAATTTCAGTTTGATGCCTATTGATTATGTTCCCATCAGAACTGGCCAGCCTTTTTTCTTTTTTTTTCCCTTTTTGTTTTGTTTCTCTTTTACCTTCGTGTTGGCTAATTAGCTTTCAAATATACCCAACTTTGAATATTACGTATGAAGTCTATGAGGCCCAGTAAAAATCTTCTAGTGGGCATTATTTTGTTTGCTGTGTGTTTGGGCATCAACCTGATGTCTCACCGCCTGAAGGCGGAGACTGCAGTGTCCCAGGCAAGAGAGAAAGAATGGTCCAGTTCATTGCCACACTTCATACTTTCAGGGAGCTGCATTTGCAACTCTCAATAGACAGAGCGTGGGACGGGGTTTTACGCTGTCCTGGCTGATGTCAGAAGTCTTCCATGACAATTTGGACACTGGAAGTTTTTCCTACATCACTAATCTTCAGAGCTAGCCGCATAGCCGAATTACCTAGAGGTCTGTTTTGGAACCTAGGTTCAAGGACTCTGTTCTATACTAGTCTCGGGAAATAGAACCTCCCCAACATTTGTAGGCCACATCTTACTGACACCTTCTGGGTGGTTTGGTAAAGCCAACCTAGCACTGGTTTGGGGACCCAGAATTAAGGTTGAAACAGGAAGCATTTGAATGGTTCCAAGTAGGAGCTCTGGGTCCCCTGAAAGACTCCATGATCCAGAATAACTCACATGGCGTCTTGTTCCCAATGCCAGGCTTCTGTTTCCCTTCAATCCCCACTGAAAGCTCTAGATTACAGGGTCACGATACAGACAATATTATAAAGAAGTCAGACAGCTCTAGGGCTGAGACGTGAGGTTAAGGCATAAACCCAACAGGAGAATGAAAGGGATTCGTGTGTCAGGATTTCTTTCGTGGAAGTAGCCACTTCCTGCAAGAGTAGCCGCTCTCAGCTCTAAATCTGCCTTATGTGGCATTAGCCACGAGGAACGCCCTGTGTGTTCAAGTCTGAGGATTAGTGGTTTCCCTGGAGCCTCCTTTTCTCCTTAGGACCAGCTCTTTCCCATCTGCTTGACACCACTGGCTAAATGCCCTTTCTGCTTATGCACCCAGAACCACCAGTGAGTTTGGATAAATTTGCTTTCTGTAAAGGACCTCAAGAACAACTCTTTGAGATACATTTTTAGAGTCAATATAACTTCTTTCTGTTTTCTGGAACTTTCATTACCACCAGACTTTTATGCATATGGTAATCATGTATAATAGTAGTGTCTCTAATCCCTAATCTCTGTCACTCTGAGGAAAATGTCTTTTGTGTGGAGAACCTGGATGTCTTGAGCTGACTTCGGGGTACCACACAGACATAATTACCATTCCTGGAGCAGGCTGTACAGACCATTTGTAGTAGGTGACTTTCACTGTACTTTCATACACGTATATCAGGTTTTTACCATCCAACACCTCAATTCTCCACTGATGCCCTCTCCCCTAACTAGTTACCCTTCTCTGTCCTGACTTTTGTGGGGGCAGTGAGCTTCCAAGGGAGAGCAACCGTTCTGTGAGGTTAAGTTTCTTATCCTGGGCACCCACGCAGTACAAGAAATAAGACTTTAGCTCCTAGACCAAACTTCTCAGGTGAGGGAGCTGCAGACATTTTTACCAGCTGGGTCAGAGCTGCTGGGGGGTGGCGGCTAAACCCCAGGTGATTTGTAAAGGGCTCTTTGATCTAAGAATGCTTGGCTCTGGGATCCGCAGCTTTGGAGGTACCAGGCAGTAAAATGGCCCACAGCTTGCCGAGTTGTGACTTGTAGGCACATCCTATTCTCTGGGCTGTGGGAAGGGACAGCCTCTGGCAATCTTCGACTCAAACGCATTTCCTCTGTAAGTCCCGCATGATATATCTGAAACTTGGTAAGGAAAGAACTACTGTGTGTTAGAAATAACATTTCAAAGGAAGTGGCCGTAACACATTTAGGGGAGGAGAGAGGGGAGTGGAGGTTTGAAGTGTCGGGTTGCTTTGATCAGTGAAGCCATAGATAGGAGCCTGTCTGAGGAGCTGAGGCACTGAAAAGAGCAGCAAGAGGGCCTATCACCAGAAACGTGTTGTTTTCCTATTACTGGCACCTTGGGGAAGTAAGTAGAAGACAGCAAGTTGGAGGCCCTGGGCAACTTCCTGTCTGTCACTACATTAAGTATCTACGACCTTCCAAGGGTAATGGTGTCTTCATTTCTGCTTCTAACATCTTGTGCAAATTCTCATTTGGACCAGACATCGGCCATAGCATAACAAAATCTGAAGTCATGTTCTGGGTGGGGTACGCAACTTGATACGGAGTAAATCGTGTCTGACGCGGAGCCTGAGATAGCAGCCGTGGAGGCCTCCCTCCCAGCGGGGTTCATGCAAGTTTAGCGCTGTTCCCATCTGTCATGAGCAAGTCAGGCTAGTTCTCCACAGCTTGCAAGTGATGGGGGGGCCTCGGGGCAGATGTCACCAGGTACATCTGCACTTACGTGCTGACCCCACATGTATACTGTGTGGGGGAGACTTGCACCTTTCCCTAATTAGCCTTCTCAAAGGGGGCTGATAATAATTCTATGATACTACCTTCAGTCCGGCTAATAGCAGGAGCCCAACATCATTTATTTCTTACAACTCCCAACCTCACTTTTCCCTAGAGCTCCCAGAACTTTATTTTTCAGAATATCTCTGTGTAGACATGACTCTCCAGTCCAAGGGCTGAACTGGCATTGGATATGGTTACGAACACATTATTCGGCAAACTTTTAGTTCTCCAGTATTAACACACTTGGGCTTGTGGGATAATGAAACAGATTGTCAGGGAAAGTCTGACCATCAGAGAGGAAAAGAGCCTCTCTCTAAGCGGCCAGAAAGAGATCTACTCGCTTGGAGTGGTTGATAAAAGCAAGTTTGATAAGGTGAGTTCCCTTGGAAGGGTTCGGGTTTTCTGGGTTAGGAAAGATATCTGTCATAACGGAAGGACAAAGCAAGTAGAAGCTGATGTCAAAGCTGGAGACCAAGAACTATAAAACTCGGACCAATGGGCCAGGGGATGGCTCAGCAGGTTAAGGCACTTGCCACCTAGCCTGATGACTTGAGTTCAATTCCTAGGTCCCACACGGTGGGAGGAGAGTCCTGATTCTGACCACAAGCCTGCTATAGCAAGGACACACAGATACAATAAGTAAATGAATCAATCAATAGGTAAACAGACACGAGAAAACCAAAACATAGAACTAGAAAAGCATGAAATTCTGGGCTATAAATCTCAGAAGGATGTTCATTTGCCCGATTAAGGCAAATTAAACCTTCTGAGGGCAACACTGCATTTTCAGTTGCCTATGGTTTGCTCACTGCATTTGTGGTTCTAAACAGGAGCTGGGAACCTGGAACCACAAGAGCAGTTTGGACTATGTTTCAGTCTTCTTTAAGAATCCAGGAAACACACTATCATTTTAGAAAGTTCCTGATCTATTATATATAAAGTAAGAATGTTTCTTCTTCTCTTATTTCTCATCAGCTAAGGCTCATTATCAGAAGCGCTTGAACTTCTTAAGTTGGGGTTTTAAAGCATGTACCACCATGTCTTTCTAAATGCAGGACTGAGGATCAAACCCAGAGCTCTGTGTGTACCAGCTGACCACACTACTAAAGTGCTTCCCCAGCCCTAAATATATATATATTTTAGGATGAAACTTGAGAGGAATTTCACCCAAAGTGTACTGTATGAAACCTCAGAATAAAATAGTTTTGTACAGCAGACCAAAATGGCTGTGTGTAAAGTTGAATGCAGACTTTAAGAAGCTGCATGCACAGATGCCTCTGCTTACATCCTGGTAGACCCTTCTAGCCTAAGATGGAACAATGTGGTAAAGGTTCTAACAGAATCATAGATCAGCAGAGCAATGCTCTGGGGAAAACATCTGGATTGATTCCTTCACGGTCCCACGAGTCTGGGAGGAGCAGCAAACACTGACCAGTATAAGAGACTGTGGCAGTGTAGACCATTATCCAAAGACATGGTCAAAATTCAAAAATCCGAAGCCCTGTTTCTGATGAGAGCCTGTCACTTTTATGCTATAGCGACGTCCCATAGTCATAATGCAAAGCGTAAACCAGGGGCCATATCCAGTTTCTAAGCCCACCTCAGATGTCTTGACTGGAGTATGCCGTTTCCTACCTGCTTCTCTACAAGGTGACCATTGTGACGAGTCCCCGGTGAGAGGTAAGACAAGTATTCTGAAGACCTTGGCTGCGTTTTCTTTCTGTGATCTGGTGTCCTTTGATTTTTTTTTTTTCCGGTCATAGAAATGATGAATTATTCCGAGCAAGAGATACTTACAGGACAGATGACACAGGCTCAGGGGATGGCTGCAGCTCAGGTCTACCCATAGGTGGGGGGCCTTTGCAGAGGCTAAGAAACTGCAGCCAAGGTGCTCTAAGGAGTCAAAATGGTGAGGTGTCTGGTAGAAGTGCACCCTACTTCAGTTCAGATAAGGCTGCATGTCTGACCCACTCTTGGTTAGACATGAGGTGGCCCCAATCTATGGGCCACTGGACTCCATCTTCATGGCAATAAAATTCCTTCAGGGGAAATGAGCTGAGGCTATAGTTCAGTTGGTAGAGTGTTGATTTAGCATACACTGGGCCCTGGGTTCGATCCCTAGCCCTGCATAGAGGAGGAGTGCTGACCCAGGCCTGTAAGTTCAGCACTCATCTATATAGTGAGTTTGAAGCCAACCTAGGTTATATTAAACCCTGTATCAAGAGGAGAGGATGGGAAGAGACAGGAGGGTAGTGGGGAGGGGAGCTGTTGTTAAGTTTTATTAGTATGGTGCCTATAGTATCTTGACGGTTGTTCCCAGCCAAGGAAACGGAGTGTGTTCCTCGAAAAGCCCACGGAGTCACATTTCCTTCTGTGAATGCCTATAAAACAGTGAGCTCAAGGATTGCTTGAGGGGTGGGACCAGTACCTTTCAAAGACTGCATTCCCCCCCCCCCCCAGGGAACTACTTCCTTTAAACAGGCCCCACCTCCTAAGGTTCCTACCACTTCATCATATGTCATTAAATCATGAATTTGTCATCATGTTTCAGTTCACCTACTAGAGTTCCCTGCCTCAGATCATGGGTGCATTGAGGACCAAACCTTCAACACATGAGCCTTTGGGGACCCTTCACATGCTGCTCTCCGAGGTCAGATTGGGGGGCAGAATTAGTTCTTCTTTCTCTTCTGGCCGTGTTGGTTGTCCGGGAGGCTGCCTCTGCTTCCATGTGGTGCTGGACTCTCCAAGTCAGCAAGCGGGGAAGATTTGAGTTATGACAGTCTGCTCTGAGCAGATGACCACACACAGGACTTACACGTTCATCTAGCGGCTTCCTGATTGGAAGGCACGGGACCTACCCACACTCAGGGAGGACGGTGCAGGGAACAGGAGGTGGTGATGGTTGGAGGGAGAGCCTTAAACTCCCAGTGACACAACTGGGAGATTCCATTCCCAGAGCTGTCTCGACACCTACACACCTCTTTTCTACCAGGGGAATCTGACTTCCCCAGGGAGTTTCTTCACATGGAGGGTAACAGAACTGGCATGAAGAAGGTGTAGGGTAATGCCTGCTCCTCTTCTCTGCAGGGCAGGCCTGTGATGGGTGCTGGGCAGAGACAGGGCTACCTTAGCTCCTCCTGCCCTTTACTCTGCATGGTGGCAGGGGAAGGGGTTGTTGTACGGAAGAGACCTTCCTATGCCCTCTGAGTATCCAAGGAAGCCATTCCCAAGAACCTGCCTCTGAGATAAGCTGTCGGTTTCTCCCAGCAGCGCGTGCCCCTTCGTGGCCAAATGAAAACGTTAACTACGTTTTAGCAGAGTTTTAATTTCAACAACTTATGATTAAAAATACATTTTATAAATAATTTTTTCCCATAGACTTGATTGAGGAGGGTTGTAAACTCTACAAAAAGACAGACTGCAACAGCAAAAGGATTAAAGAAATTTCAAAAAAAAATTATATATATGTATATATATATATAGAGAGAGAGAGCTATCGCCTCCCCCCCATGTAAAGATACTTTATACATCACACAGCATTTTCTTTGTGCAAAAATGTCTGAGCAGGTGCTGTGTTAGGTAAGTCACACATTTGCTGAAAGGGAAGTAAACTTTAATAAAGTTACTCTGCATAATAATAGAGGTACAGATGAAAATAATGAACCCTCCCCAGAAGTCAATGTACCTTAGTTCATTTTATTTTATAGTACTGAAGGCTGAATTTGGCCTTGTACAAATGTGTGCGCATGTACGTATTTGAGCGTGCGTGCGTATGTGTGAGCATATCGAGTATCTGCTGTGATATTGAGTGAAACCCCAAATATTTACAGTATTTTTAAAGGAGGTGTCCTCTCAATCTGGATGTGTGTATTGTCTCATTAAATGGCTCTTTAGGAAATTAGATGAAACCACCATCTGTCAATCAATGGACATCCTCAGTTGAGACTTCCAGTTTGCGCTGTGGGACAAAGAGGGTTCCAAAGGAGGCTTTGTTAGCACCATCAAAATCCGTGTAGGGTGAGCCAGTGGGCTTGGTGGGTCCACCTGGAGTACGGAAGAAACTTTCGGCCACCAGCTGGGAGCCTTTGGGCGTCACAGGAACAGGCTGGTTGGAGAGAAGGAGGGAAAAAGGTATCAGACCTATGGTGACCCATGCTCCCCAGAAGACTCAAGACTGGGCTGGATAACATCTGGAAATGCTTGGAGTCTAATATATGGGCAAGGTGGGCCTCAATGAGTTTCTTTGAACTCTCAATTACTATTGCTAAGAGACAATATGACACGTAAGAGACCTTATGACAACCTAGTTATACAAGTTTTACGTTTTGGGCCTAATACGCAAATACTCTTACCTGCTGTGCCCCTGTCCCAGCGACCAGCTGTCCGTTTAGTTGGCTCTGACTCAGGACTGGAGAGTCATGGTTGGTGGCCCTCCCTTGCCAAGAGCTCAAGTTATCTGGTATGACGCTAGCTGATTCTACACGTGGGGACACCGGGACCGTGCCAGCTCCAGGCCCCGGGCTGGCAGACATCTGCATGCCAGGGGAGATGAGTCCCAAGTGCTGCAGGGTAAAGTTTACAATGGCCGAGCTTGGGTTCTGAGCAGGAGCAGGGTGGCCGGAGTTGAGAGCCGGGTTGTTCCCAACAGGTACCGCTGCCATAGACGTTGGGGAGACCATAAGCTTCAGAGGTGTCACGTGGAATGGGGGAAAATTCACAGCCGTGAGTTCAGACGGCGCCACTGGTATCACACCTGGAAAAGAGAGCGGGCCGGCGCCATGTCTTAGAAATGGGCATTTGCTCTGGAAGCTGATGCCGTTGAGTAAGTGAGCCACGGGCCAGCTCCTGTCTTAATGGTGATCCGGCATCTACTCACCTGCAATTGGGGAGCCGTAGATCCTGTGGTTTGGGGAGCATGTGCCTGAGTTTTCTGTGTTAGACAACACAGAGTCTGGCCCCAGGGGTGAGCACTGGGTAAGAGGGATTAGGTATCCGGATGGGAACAGGGTCTACAAAATAAGGAGAAAGTATGTCACACAGCTAATCCATTTAGTGGAAGGAGGAGTGGCTGAACACAGCCCAAGACTACGGCCGACCGACCTTTTTTCTTTTTCTTTTGCACAGGCTTCATTGGAATGCAGCCGTGCCCTTTGTATAGGGGGCTGTCTGTACCCTGACAGGGGCACAGTGGAGTGGGAAGAACAGGAAACCTATGTCCTAGGGGAACCAAACACACGTACTAGGCTGGCCTCCCGGGCTTTTGGACTCCTGACTGAGAACAGAAGAACTGCGCAGGCAGGCTACGTACGTTTCATTCTGACACGGCAGTTTCCTCCCGTGGAAAAGCAAACTGCACCAGAGGCCACCCATCGGCACCTATTAGAGACCCAGATGCCAAGAGGCACAAACCCCCACTGTGGTTGTTGATGTGGCTTCCAGCCTGTTAGATTGCTGCACATTCCTCAACACAGAGGGTGTGTGGGTGGCTGAAGTGCCCCCAAAGTCTGCCTCTCACCACCAACACCCTGTGCTGAGAATGGGGAACCCTAAAAGCATCTCTTAGACACAGGGGCCTCCATCCATCCCTCTTCAGATGCCTTGTCTCTCTGTTGTCAAGACAACAGCCCACATTCTGATCCCTAGCTCTTGATGGGTCTTTTTCTTGGGGACCAGCAAACTCAGAATCCACGGTTCGGAAAGAGTTGAACTGTTTCTTGGAGACTGCCGGTGCGGTAATGCCAGTGATAGTTACCCTCTCTGATGGACAAGTTACCATGATACTGGCATGACTTGTTCCTCCGTTTCTACAAACTACATGTATAATTCTTTTAGCCAATAATAATGATAAACATCACCTTACAGCTCATTACCCTGTGCCGTTTCCTCTGTCTTTAGGACCCACTGTCAGATACGGCTGCATTTATCTGCATAACGACTCCGCTCCATCCCTACAGGTCTGGGTCCTCAGATCGTGTTTACTGAATGAATTTAGCACTTGAATCGTTTTTTTTTTTTTTTTTCCCCCTTTTTCTATTCAGTTCACACTGAAGGGGACAAGAGAAATCTAAAACTTCTAATTCGGGTTACCCAGGGAGTTACAGGAAACCATTGCAAAAAAAAAAAAAAAAAAAATCACACACACACACACACACACACACACTTGCCTAGAGAGATATGGCCCTTCCGAATACTGAGTCAAGCCAGGGCCAATGCGCACCTCCTCATATGTACATTAAGTGCAAAATAATGCACGAGATGGCGGATCTGAATGGTTCCTACGAGGCCATCTTTGAGAAGATTCCAGACTGAGGCTGCCTCCAAAGCAGTGGCAGATAATGCCATCCTGCCAATATGGCATCTTAAAGGGATCACAGAGCCCTTTCTATATCTCTTCTCGTAATATATCCACCTCATCCCACAGAAACTGGGGTGGGTACTCAGAATCAGCTGGCCTTGATTTGGGGGTGATTTCTTCTAACCTAGTAGATGGCAGGGAGGGGCAGGGAGGTGATGGAGGAAAAAGCTCAGGAGCCAACTAAAACTAACTCAACAGCAGGGGCAGGAGAGAGGGAGGGAGGGAGGGAGAGAGAGAGAGAGAGAGAGAGAGAGAGAGAGAGAGAGAGAGAGAGAGAGAGAACCGACTCTGTGCTTCTGTGCTTGGCTGCAACTGTTAATGAAACTTCATATTCATGGGCTCTTGTCCTGTGACTCCTGTGACTTCTGAGTAAAGACTCAAGTCTGTGACACAATGTGTGAGTAGTTGTACAATAAACATTCATTCTTTCCTCATCTCATTCTACCTAAGAAAATCACCTAGAAGGCCAACATCTATCTGTAGAAGCCAAGGCGTCTGCCGTACCCATGGGCTGACAAGATCAGCTCGACTTTTCAACTTAAACACACATACACACACACACACACACACACACACACACACACACACACACGCACATGCACACACTCACACACAAATATGGTAAATTTGAGAAAGAAAAAGATGAGGTGGGCAAATTCTGTTCTCGCCACCAGATGCCAGGTACATGATCTCAAGCGAACGGTTGAGGAATGACTCAGAAGGCATGAGTATCGGGAGGGCGGCCTGTGTGTATCCCTGCAGTTGTAGTGACAACTGCTTATAAACTATTTATGACTCTCCTGACAGCTGCTTGTGTTCCAGTATGGGAACAGAGACGTGGACTTAGGGACAGCCACCTGTGACACTTTAAAAAGAGAGCAAGTCAGCTTTTCCTCTCAAGGTTTAAAAATGTCCCTGCGGTCATCCTTGTGAGGATTAGCTGTCTGGGACCTCATTTGGATAAGGGGACGTTAAGGGACAATTCTTTGTCTTCTGAGAGACGGTTCTTTGCTTTGGTAAACTTCACAGGCCACCCAGATTCTTGTGGAGTCAGCCTCAGGATCGCTAAAACTCAAAAGCACCATCCCATCTGAGGCGATACTCACCGTGGGGGTGGGGACATTCTCCAGTGCTTTCAGGTCCTCTTTAGGTTTCTTTGTGGAATTGGGACCATTGTCCTCTGCAATGCCCGTCCTCTTTGTGCCATGATCCCCGGACATCTCCTTGCTTCCGTTCTTAGCACCTTGACTTTCTGGTGCCGGCTGCAAGCTTCCAGGTCTGCAGGAAGCATTGGACTTTGTGGCATCTGCGGTGGTCTTCTCCGTGGGGGAGTCTCCGGTAGCATTGGAGGACTGGGTGGCGCAGACTGTTGGGCTCAGGCCAGGGGGTGGTGTCAACATTTGGGCTTGGGCAGGTCGCAAGTAGATGGCATAGGATGGGCCCGAAGGGGCCTGAGGTAGGATCACAGGCACTGCAGATGACATTGGGCTAGGGATCAGGGGGACCACCCCCAGGGGCTGGATGAGGGACGGTGTCAGCAGCTCCAGCTCAGTGCTCACTGCGGGGTCCAGGGGGGCCAGTGGTTTGTAGTGCCCAGACCTCGTTAGGTTTACTTTCACTTTCTTCCTGGGTTCACTGAAAGAGAAGATGCACGGGACCTCATGGAACCGCCCTGCTCCCAAGCGCTCCCGTCTGGATGAGTGCGAACATGCAGGCACGCCGAGGTTGGTGGGAGACACCTCTCCTTAGTGACTTTCACCTTTCCGGTGAGCCCCGAGTTCATCAATTGAGCTGGAATGGCCAGCCGATGAGCTCCAAGGATCCTTCAGTGGCCACAACTCCACAGTGGGATTAAAGATGGGTGTTGTTATCATTATTAGCTGAGGTGGCTGGGTAATGGGCCCTCTAGAGCCTCCAGTGACACCTTCACTGTGGGATCAAAGATGGGGGCTGCCGTGCCAGGGATGGGCCTCAGGGATCTCAACGCAGTCCCTCATGTTTGGGCACCAGGCACCTTACCCACCAAGCCATCCCCCAATCCCTGCACCATACGACTTTTTTTTTTTTTTTTTTTTTTTTTTTTTGGCCCAGTTAAAGCCACACTTCTCGTGACAATAGCAGCAGCTTTTGGGTGTTTTGGCTGAGGACAGACTGTAAACACCATCGCCCCCCGTTTCCAAGGCTGATGCCTACGTTCACTTGAATAAAGCTGCTGGTTCTAGGACCACACCGAGACGGCAACGCTGCACCTCGCTGCCAGCCTACCTCGACTGCTCTTCCAACTGCATCTTGCAAATAGCTGCGAGCTGAGCCATTTTGCTTGGGACGGGTGGGGAATTTTGAGAGCTCTCAGCTGGTAAGATGGAGAAGAAGGGAGAGGATGGTCAAAACCAAAGGCATCACATGGAAGGAAGCCGGGGGTCAAAGCTACCTAGATGCACGGCAACTTACCTCCCACCCCCACCCACAAAGCGCTTTTGAGCGTGGGATCAAGGAGGCCAAAAGGAAGCAGATCTGAGGGGATCCTGAGCAAAGCCGGACTTTCCGAGGAAAACATACCTTTGCTGCTCTTGACTGGGCTGCTGGGGGCGGAGCTGATTTTTCTCCGGTCTCGTTCTATGCTCTTTACCAGTTTGATAAGGGATGGGTGTCGGGTAAAGCTGGGTTTCCCCCGTGTAGAAAAGAGGTTTTTGGCGCAGTTCTCTTTTGCCGACTGCTCAGCCTCTAAGGAGGCGGTAAGAGGTGTGACCGGGCTGGAGCCTGAAAGTGGAAAAGGCCAGTGTGTGAAAGCACAGTTGACCCTGTTTCCCTGTAACAGAGGAGATCGAAATGCAGCAAAGGGCACGGATACTCTGCGCCGGGAACCTCTCACAGTCAGAGGTAGTTCTTCCTGCTCCATCTCTGACGCTGTACCACACGGCTGGTCCTCGACATCCGAGCATCATAGCCCCCAGTCTATGCCTAACCTTTTCTTTATTACCTGAAATACTTAATATAATTCCAGTGCTTACAAATAGTTGTCACGACATATTCTTTAGGAAAGTGACCAGAAAACACGTGGACGTGTTCGCTATAGACCAAAAAAAAAGTATTTTCGTTCCATAATCGAACCCTTCAATACTAAGCAGGTAGATACGAAGGGTGGACCACATCTCAAGACCAGAGACATGCTGACATGCCTTCTCTGTTGATCTTTCTCTCTCAAGATACGTAAGTCCTGCTTACTTTCTCACTGGGGGAATGCTAGGGCTGGCAGAAGCTGGTGACCCTCACTCCTGCACCGCTTGGGAGGCCCCTCTTAAGAAATGCATTCCCTGAGAAATCTGCAGGCCAGCCACAGAACACACTGGCCACGAGAAAATTCGCATCACTACCTCGCCAGAGCCTCCATTCCAGATCCCTGTCCCAGAGGACCTCTCCCTGCAAGTGCGTTCAAGGTCCCAGAAGCCACCTTTCTGTAGGAATGTTCATCTTGAACTGCCTTTCCAATTATCTACGTATGGTCTCCCCACATTTGGGGCTATGTGGGGGGTGGGGTGGGGGAAGGGGATCCCTCTAGTTAAAAAAGACAAAATGGCAAACCCAAACAACCAGAAAAGCATACACACCGCTGTTATTTGGGCTGATTTCTGGGCCTGTCCATTTGAAAGCTGGCTTCCGGCCTCGCTCTTCTGTAACATGGACTTTCTTGATAAGATCCAGGCTACTCAGAACGTTAGCAATATCGTACAGCCTCCGGATTTTTGCTGGAGGGAAAAACAAAAAGCATGTATAGCATTAGACAGAATAATGAAAGATCACAGGATTTTTGTCTCCTGAGAAAGTCAGGCGTGCTCAAGAGCTGCCCTGCCAGCGTCCAGCAGGAACTCCTGACCCCTTTCAAGTCAGTCTAACAGTAACTACAATACAATATACACAGTGACTATAACTTCTAGGAACAATGCTTGAATTAAAACCAACAAACAAAAAAAGGAGTTTGAGGTATTTCAGGAGCTGCTGCTGCTGGCCTTGAGCTTTGAAAGGGCAGCGGTCCAGGTTTCGGTTGGGAGAGACGTGAAGAGATGATTCTGTGTATGAAACATCACATTCCCAGACGTCTTCTCATGGGTCAGAGTGGGAAGAATCAGACAGGGAGCAGGTAGAAAGCTCCGGCTTCTCTAACCCTGACTGTTTGTGATGGGACTTACACAGCATCAAAAGCTTGCAAAACCCCCATACTGCACACATACATAGTAACCTTCCAAAATATACAGACTTCACACAACTCACTGATCTCAAAAGACTTTTCTGTCTCTATGTCAGCGTTCAGAGTGCAGGCTTGCACACGGAGTCCCCTGTCTCACGGCCCCGCCAAAGGATTCTGTCTTTGTTCCCCAAGGATTTGGCAAAGGACACGCCTGTGATTCTTGGAATGGCTTCCAAGGCTGTGACTGACCAGTGGCAGTTCTGAGCTGAAAAAGCACCCGGTGACTCAGAAAAGCAGGGGACCCACTGGCGGTATCAGGGATGTGTCTCCTCAAGTTACACTTTTTTCTAAGCGCCGCCAGAATCAGTGCCTCGCTCTCTCCACTTGATTCCATCTTAAAGATGAACTACCAACCCAGGGATGTCCTGACTTATTCTATAGGCTCGGAGAGCTTCACAGGATATGGCATCTCAGGGGCAAGGGTCCAGACCGCCCACAAGCCCTCAGGACAGCTCTGCCTTGTTGACTCCCCCCGGTAGTGACATCTCCATTATCTTCCTGTGGACAAGTGTGTGGAAGGTCCCTCCTGTCAGCTTGGTTCTTTCCCCATACCCTTTCGGTGGAGGTTCCCTCAGTGCCTGCCATAATCATGGGAACAGAGCTGGCTGGGAGCTGGTGAAATTCACGGCAGCCATCTGGCTAAAAAACTCTTCCAAAGTGGCAAGCCGTCTGTGTTGCAAGGGCCATCGGTGGGGCTTGGGGGAAGGGAGGGACAATTTAGGGGAAGTTACTTATACCCTCGAGTTATCAGCATGAGTGGAGAGATGAGACCCAGGAGCTGGATCCACTTTACAGCTGACTGATTGCTCAGTTAAGTCCTGGGAGCTTCTAACCACAAAAAACGAGGACAGCTGCAATATCAGGTGGCACCAAAGTGCCAGACCACAAGAAGGTTATGTGTCTTGCCAAACTCCAGCCCAGTTAGCAGTAGCGCCACTGGAGGGGTAGGGGGAAGGTGTGTGGGGGTGAGGTGGGGGTAACCGAGGCTTTGCAGCTCAGGAATGGTCCCCAGGCCTCCCCGGGCAATTGCAACACTTACTCTTAAACTTGCTTTTGTCCAGGTCCTCCACGTGGTCTTCCCCGATCAAAATCTTGGCAGCAATTTCCAGGCTCACTATCTGAGGCGTCGACACCAAGAACAGCATCACAAACTTCTGGCTCATCACGCGTAAGGACTTGTCTTTGCGGCTGTTCACTGAAGCTTTGGAGAGGGGACGGGGATTAGGGAATTAGCCTGGGGGGGTGCATTTTAACCTTCCTGTGTTGGGGGGGGTGCACTTTAACATTCAAGGAGAGAAAGTAACAAGCCTTAAATAAAAAAATAGCACCACTGGACCACACAGGCGACAGCTGCAGTGGTGGCTAGGCCTGGCAGCACGCACCGGAGACACTGAGCCAGAGGACCATTGGGAACTCAAGGCCAGACTGGAGCACAGACATTGTCCCATCAAACCCAACCCAACCCCCACACAAGTTGTAGCAGCTAGAGAGTGGCTGCCAGAGTTTTTTTTTTTTTTTTTGCAGCCTGCAATCCTGCCTCTTACCTGCCCGGAATTCCACTCCCGGGAGCTCTATAAAACACACGTCCGAATGCCCGTTCGGGGCTGCGCTCGGCTTGATCACGTGGCCGGCGCTCGACTTGATCACGTGGTCCTCAATGCCACAGCTCTTAATAAAGTCGAACTCTTGCTCGGACTCCCTCCTTTTGATCATCAAGATCTGCTCAGCGTATCTGTTCTCCTCCCCGACGCTCTTCAGCGTCCCGAGGGTTTTGGTGAGATTGTGCCGGCCGTGCCAAGTGTACCTGTTCTTGGCCAGCCGGCTCACCATGTGAAGGCTCTCCAGTACATTCACAATGTCGTAGATCCGCCGACGCTCAACATCTGCCAAGAGGGCACAGACTGTCACTGCTGTGTTCCCAATGGGATAACTCTTCCCACTCGTCGGGCAGGCGCGTCTGAACGACACGGTAATAAAACAGCACTGTAGAGGCGAGAAAGGCTCGGCTCCCGCAGAAATGAGCTCCTTTAAGTTCTGTCACCATCCAGGGAGGGATCTAAACTTCGGCCTCCGGGGCAACTGCCTCCTAACTCGAGTGGTGACCGCTGTTACCCGCATTTTACTGGTGGGGACACAGAAGTCCAGACTTGCCTCAGCGATAGCGAGGGAGTGGCAAGACCACGCGTCTAACAGCACAACTGTCACAAACCTGAGCCCACTCATTCCCTCATTCCCCTCCTAGTACCCACGCCTGCCTCCCACGGTCATATCACAGGCACAAAAGTGCTGAGGCTTGTGGCGGGAGATGGTTCAGTGGTTAAGAGCGCTTACTGCTCCACCAGAAGACCAGAGTTCAGTTTCTAGTACCAGAGTGGGCGGCTCACAACCACCTGTGACTCCAGCTACAAAGGATTCAACACTCTTCTGGTCTCCAAGATCACACACACACACACACACACACACACACACACACACACACACACACACACACACACTTCTTTTAAAAGTGCTGCGATTTCAAAAACGTATCCCTGATGTAGTTTCTTAAAAACCTACATAAAAAAGCAGAAAAAAAAAAAAACCCACATTTCTTTGGGGTCTAATTTGGCTCAAGTTCTACCTACCACCAGTGATGGCAAGATTGGAAATTCTATGGCTCTTGTAAATCCAGCAGGGGTTCAGCGTTCTAAATGCTAAGATCCTCCTCCTCTTGATGTTCATTTCACTACTGGACAGATCTATCCTTTCTAGAAATGTGCTAAATAGAGCTCCCCCTAGTGGTCTCTTGCTGTTCCTGGTGACTGCCAGTTGGGAACCAGCATAACGGGTTCTTTCCTGGGCTCTTCTTCCCCCCTACCCTCCAGGAGCCCTTCCCCTCCAGTGCTCACAGGCTTCTCTGCTTCTCTTCTTTCAAGGCCTGGACTAGATGTCTGCATTATAGCCGGGCCTGCTCTGAGCTTGAGTGTATGATCAGAAAGCACTGCTTCCACACGCCTGACACGTGTTCTTTGCTCTATGGTCATTGTTCCACTGAAGACAGGTTCTAATGAAAAGGGAGCTTTGCACTTTCTGTTGAGTCGTCAAAGAGCACACACATGCCACCTAGCCAGAAAGAGTGTGTGTGGAGAGCATGTGCTTCCAAGCAGCACAGTCTTAAATCATGAGTTAATGTTCCTGTTTAGGAAGGCCATCTTTCTCCTTATGGAGCGATAACTAAACATTAAATCTCTACCCTGCATACACTTCAAGTTTGGGACTACAATACTTTCGGGCTGGAAAGATGTCTCCGCTGGGAAAGCCCGAGTTTGATTCCCAGCACCCAGCTGAAAAGCCAACCTCAGTTAACTGGTGAGCCCCCCGGTCCCAGTGGGACTTCTGTTCTCAGAAACCAAGGTGGATGGTTCCTGAGGAAAGATCCCCAAAGTTAACCTCTGGCCCTGTGCACACAGGAACACACATCGACACGTGTACTCACACATACACACAAAAACATATTTAGTGACTTCAGAGCTACTTTCTACCTGTTAGACGCCTTTTTAGCTCTAGAACCAGGTCTTTCACAGAGTGGTAAAGAGAACACCCATAACTCACGCCAAAGACAGAATGACCGCCTCACGATGCCATCCTCAGAGTCTCAAATGGCAGAAAGGCCAAGTGTCACAGAAGCCACCCCTTTATACAACTACAGATACACTGGTCCCTTGGGGACAGGGTCAAGGTGAACGTCAGAATCAAAGCCGTTTGTGAACCAAGTCATAAAACACCATTTCCCTCCTGTGCAGCTTCAGAGACAACCTGAGGCTGGAAAGGCGCCATTTGTCTGCCTCTGAGACAGAGTTGTTCCTAAATGGACAGGACTCACAAGGCTTCCCATTTCTACATCTGCCATGGTTTGACTCCACGAGCCCAGGTCCGAAAGAGTTAAGTCCGAAGACTCACTAATTATTAACCACGCTGGCAACTGGCGTACGTACTGAGTTCCTCAGCCACCTCGTCCAGGCAGATGTCATTATTCACGGCAGGGTTGGGGTACTTAGGGTACCTCGCTAAGAACTTGTGGCAAAGCAACCCCAAGCTTTTCTCCTTCCGACTCGGCTGGGATTTCTCAAACTCGTCTCCAGATAAGTGTTCCTGCAAAGGAAAAGGTAAATACTGTCTCATTCTGAAATAAAGTTTGACAGATTTATTGGTTTGCGGGGGGGGGGGGGGGGTGAGCATCTGCGCATCTGCACTAGATGAGTCACTCCTCCCTCTCACCCACACGTACACACGGTTCAAACAGCTGCAACAAAGTGGGAGGTGGGGGGAAGTAAGGATGGCCATAAAGGAAGTTGGGATAAAGATCACTCAGTTCCTATGGTCCCCAGTGCTGTGTCCCAAAGGTACAAACTCTTCCCATGCTAGGCAGGTCAACAGCAGCCTTCCAGTGGCTCTGGGTTCCATCTTGACCTCTCCCTTCCTCCACAACCCCCCCCCCCCCGCACCCACCCCCCATAAACCTACATGCAAACAGTCTCTAACTTCAGGTAATCCACTTCGGTTGTCAGACAGGCCCCTTTTCTGATCTCGACTTCGGATCTCTGGGCTCACGGCGCTGATCAGCATTTTCAGGTTGGCTGTGGGTGTCCATGGCTCTCCTTGGGAGACGTCCTTGGGCTTGGTTGGTGTGGTTAAAGGGCCCAAGTCAGGCTGGATCTCAGCCAACACCGCGTTGGCCTTCGAGGACTCTTGCAAGGGGCTTTTCATCAGTCCCCTTTTATGTGGCTCAGAAAAGAGGTTTTCCTGGTTTAGAAGGAATTGATAACTGAGTTCATGGTAAAACAGAACCTATCGGAAAGCTTTCTGCCTTTAACATTGATCAAGTAGGTTAAGAGTACCACCTCTTGACAGTATTTTCCTTTTCTGTTTGAGACAAGGTCTCACTACACATCCCAACCAGTCTAGAACTTACTATATAGCAACAAGCTGACCTCAAATTTACAATCCTCCTGCCTCAGTTTCTAGAGTGTTATGATTACATGCATGCTCCCCCCCCCCCCACTACTACTGTCCGTTTAAGAGATAAACTTCCAACTTTTAACATGACAGAAACTGTGGCTCTAAATGTCTTCACCTTGTGATCTAATTGTTTAACTAAATAAATAACATTAACTACAGGCTCTCTTTTTAAATTCTATTTTGAGAAAGGAAGGTTGTAAAGACAGCTTAGAGCTACTCCCTTTCCTTAGAACCAATCACTCCAAATAACTAATTGACTGCTTTTTTAAATTCCTAGAAGCTTCCACTAATGATACTTCAAGTAAAGGCTTTCAGGACCCAAACCATGCTCCACCCAGTGGGGTGACCGTGTGTGGATGTTCACTGACATATAATGACCAGGAGCAGGCTCAAGCAGCCAAGGTAAGGGTGCCCTTATGGTTCGGGCCTCCTGCCTACCAGCAGAGGGAGGTCACACGGGGCTGCCACCTGAATTTTCAGTTTAGTGTGGTGCCCTCAGGAGGTGCTGACCCAAGGATGGGGTTTCGGTGAAAACTGCCAAGGGCAGTATTTAGCTAACACCTAAAAGCTTCCTGGAGATTTGTCATAAACAGCATTCTGAGGCCCAGCAGGTTAAAAGGCTGACATTTTGAATGTTATCTTACAAAGAAATCCGATATCAAATTGTGACCTTTCTGAATTTTAATGGTTCAGGTAAATAGCCTATGTTGTTTTTAAAGTACTAAGAGAAAAACTTCCTCCATCTATATGAAATTTACACTAAACTTTTGAAACAGATTGCTTTAATCCTGGACATCCCTATTTCTCTTCAAAAATTAAAATTTCCTTCTGGATTTCTGTAAAAGTTAACCAAAAAGATACAGCATTCATGACTATCAAACAAAAAACTTAACAAAAAACATATTAAGGGAAAACTCAGGCTAATAATTCATTTGGCATTGCAACAGCGTAGGCTGAACTTTAAAAATACCTTTTGGTTCTCCATTTTGTCAATTCCTCATACATTTAGTGTGTCTTTAAAAACGAAAAATCTGAAGTTCCTCCCCAAATTCCAATGGTTTAAGTAGTCCAATCGATTAAAGTTTTTTACTATCCTTAAAAGGAAAATATAAAGGTAAAGTGAGAATTAAGAACCGATGAAAATGATTCACGTACACGAGAGCCCCGGAAACAAAGAAACAAACAAAAAATGACAAACCAGTTTTATTTTTGCCTCTAGGACGGTCAGCGCCTCTAGGCAGACCCTGCCAAAGGACAGCAGTAAATTCCTCCATCAGACCACTTCTGTCACGAGACTTCAAGCAGACATAGAATCTGCAGTGACAGTCCTCTGTCCCGCTCAGAGATGGCTGTAGCAAGCACCCACCTGTACACTGATCCGGGCTGCGGACAGAGCGCACGAGCCCCGGTTCCGATGGAGCACACACCGAGCCTGCATCGGGGGAGACGCTCAAGTTTCTCGCCTGACACACACGTGCACGGGCTCAGAAGGAAGGGCTTGGGGAGCGACCCGAGAACAACCCTCCAACTCAGCCTCTGCGCCCTAAGCGCACGACGGGGCATTTACAGGGAGCTTTGGGATGTGGACCCCCTCCCCCTTTCAGGCTTCTTTTCAGTACGCGAAGTGCTAGGGCGAGGGAAGGGTTCACTCGGTGCCGGAATCACCGCGACGCCAAGGCGCACGGCAAGCTGAGCTCCGGGTCCCAGATGCAGTCCCCGGCAGTAGCCCGCTTCCCGCTGGGCCCAGGCACTGGCTCCTCCTCCCTGCCAACTGCACCGCCCCCCGGAGCCTCCAGGCAGCATCGCACGGTCTCCAGGGCGACGGCTCCCAGCCAATCAGTAAGCCCCGCGGAGGCCTGCGATTGGCTAGAGGTCCCCGGGGCGGGGCCGGACCTTCAGCCTTCGATTTAAAAATTTGGCGCGGAAAGCGGGACCGTGGCTGGCACCGCCCCCGAGTGCGCGGGGCTGGAGCGCGGGCGAGCCCCTCCCCCGCCCTCTGCGCGGGAGCTCGGCTCCTCCCCACGGGGCCCGGCGGGGCGGGAGGCGGGAAACGGCCGCCTTTACCGCCCCCCAGGCCTTCCCGGGATCCCTTAGCCCCGCCGCGACAGTCTGCTTCCCGGCTCACCTGTCAATCCCGCTCCAGGGCTGACGGTCCCGGGGGTGGCCCCGAATCCCGGCTGCGCGTCTCAGGGAGCCAGCGCGTCTCAGGGAGACTCGCTTAGCCCCGCCGCGCAGAGGTGGGTGCCGGGGTGGAGGGGGCGCGACACCGGGGCCGGGGCTGGGGAGGGGGGCGGCAGGCGGGCCGTGGGAGCGTGGCCGTCCCGGAGCAGTCCAGCCCCCGATTTGAAATTAACCCGCTCCCGGCGCGAGCCGCTCCCGCGGGCGCGGATCCTCCCCTCCCCCCACGCCCGCTCTCCCGGCCCGGGTCCCCGCGCGCCAATCGGCGCCTCTGCACTGCGTCCGCGGCGAATCAGGCCGTAGGCCCCGCCCCCGGGCCCGCCCACAGCCACACTTGGGGGAAAAGTCCTCAAAAACTTTTCCCCCTTTTTTTCTTTTTTCTTTCTTTTCTTTTTGCAGACACCCTTTATCCGAGATCGAAGTGGGGTGGGGGGGGGATGAAATTTGGTTTGTCCAGGACCGGCTGGCTGGGACTCGAGGGTTCCCTGCCATCCCCAGCTTGGTGCCAAGTCAACCGGTGGGCAGCCCCGGGTCTGCTCACCTGCCCTCTGGACCCTAGCGACACCCTTCCCTCTGCCACCCTTTGCACGACTGCTCTGCAGCTTCTGCCCCACGACTTCCAGAAAGAAAAAAAAAAAAGATATATATATGAGGAGGAAAGAACTTCGTTGTCCGAAGCCCACGGATGCGGGGCGTTGGCGGATCTCTGAACACGCAGGTGTGGGAGGAGGCAAAAGAACTCAGGAAACCCGCCAAGCCTGTCCCCAGTGTCCTGCGTCTTCCGATCCCTTCTCTTTGCTCTTTCCCGCTTTTCTTCCTTTCCCTTACTTTTCTTTTTATGTGCCTCTGACATCGACCAAGTATATCGAACGGGTCTAGGGAGCTTTACGCTTAGGAGACCATCTGGTCCTAAACCCTCATTTTGCAGAAGTTGGAGATGAAGCTCGGCACCCCAGCGCTGCCTTCGCGTGCTCCAGTTCTTTTGCACCCGCCTTTGCCTTGTAACATTTCCCCTTTTCTGATCGCTCCTTGGATCTCCTGGACCACATGTTGCCCAACCCGCTTTCATCTAAGATTGTGGTTTGGGCTCTTCCCGCTTTTAACTTTGTGTTTTCAGCCTCCAGAAGGGCTCGGGGCCACGCCGTCCAAGTCCCATCACTGGGTTTGACCACTGCTGACTCCAAGAGAGATCCTGTTTTCCTGGTGGAGGTTAGGGTGTGGACGCTGTAACACCGCCGCGCGATCCAGGTGCAAAGGGAATGCACGAGGGGCAGAGGACTAGGTGATAAGCCAGGGTCTCCTTCCTGGGAGTGACGTCCAAGTTCTAGTAGCTGTCAGAAGCTCAGGTGCTCCCCAAGACCAGGATTGGACCTGCATGTTCAGGTGCTGTGCACACGAGACTGGCTGGCTGCAGCATCAGATGTAAAAGCCGCATCACGAGGCAGGACAGGATGCTCACAGGACAGATAATTCTTACTGAGCCCGTGTACACCATTTCAGAGCAGGGATGAAGCTTAAATATATCACTGAGAAGTAGTGTGTGGGCTTCTGTCTGTCTGCCTGTTGGGTTACTTGTCAAATCTTTCATCTCTCAGTGCTTAGAGCTCCGAAGGATTACGTGTCGGCCACCTTATATCTAGAGCCCGAATTCAGGACCTCCACCCTATGCCCAACCCCCACCCCTTGTCACTTCATATTATCCTAGCGCTGTACCTCAGAAAATTCTCAGGACAGCAGAGTCGGTGACTTGTAGTCGAGGTCACAGTCATTCCAAGCCCTCCCTCAACACGGGAGGAAAGGTGAGACACTATTTTTGTTTAATGCTGGCTGCCCTGTCGGTGGAACAGGATGAAACGGGGATTTAGCTCAGGGCAGAGGGATTACTTAACAGGCTCAAGGCCCCCGGGGGTCATCTCCAGCATCACACACACAAGTAGAGTGTGTCAGCTTGATGTTAGGTGTGACCGTGAAGGAAAAATGACCACAGAAAACCCCCACGCCTGCTGTGCAGAGGACAGGTCAGAGGACAAGCTTGAAGCCGCTTTGCTTAGTTTCCCTTCGAATCTGATCCCCCCCCCCCCCCGTTATGGATTATATAACCCAAGAAGATGCTCGTGCCTTTGTGTCTGGTCACCTGAGTTGCACAATAGCTCATATCTCACCGAGCTGGGCCACTGTTGTCCACCCTGCTGTCATTCTTCTGGGTTGCGCAATTCCGAAGGTTGTGTGACCTATGCAACAATAAATAATGTGTTATGAAAACAAGATGCAGAAGGTAGGGTGATGGATGTCATCGGAGGCACCTAGATTCAAAGGTATTTGGGATTTCTGAAACGTGTCCCTTCCCATCCCCATCGGCATGGGTGTGAGAGGGGTGAGCAAACCCCATGGCCAGGATAGGATGAGAGGCTAAGGAAATGCTTTCCTATTGGTGGGTTCTGAGGCCTCTCTTTTTCCCAGTCCTGCCTCCCAGGTCCTTCATACACTAGCCATATGCCTGTCCGGCTTACTGTAGAGACTGGGGTTTAGCCTTTGCCATGTGTGTTGGCATATTCACCCCAAACCAGCTATTAGGAGCATTCAATCATCCAAATCACCACGACTGTCCACACCCAGACCTCAGCCCTCCCTTGTCCCTTGAACAAGGATGGTCAAGTTACTCTGTGAGTAAATGGTGTTGGACCCAAACTGGAAGTGTTTCAAGACAATGAACAGGAGCAAGGGACCTAGGAGATGGGAGAGCTGCAGGTGTTCCTGGGCTTGCTGGCTGTGGAAGCAGGGCTTGGTCACAGCTTGTCCTAGCTAGAGCTGAGAAGCTGTCTGTTATACTCTCTGTGGGCAGCCCCTCCCCGCTCCTGGGCACATCTCTGCGGCCATGGGGCTCGGTTGCAGCAGCTGCCATTTCTGCTGTTTATTGAGCAATTACTGCCCCTGCAGTTTTAAAATGCTTTGAGGAAACAAAATTCTAAAGGCTCTTTTTTTTTTTTTTAACAGAACTGGAGTCTGAGTTCTGTCATTGTGTGAGTGTGCATAGACTCTAAAAACAGTGTTAGAACCGAGGCTATGTCCTCTTGTGCTTATCAGTAGGGTGGAAGGACTGTGTCCCCAGTTCCAGGACACTGCAGAAGTATGTGTTCAGGTTCTGGGGAGTAGGGGTGGAGATTGGCCACACACACACACACACACACATACACACACATAACACACACACATACACACACATACACACACATACACATACACACACATATACATACACACACATACACACACACATACACATACACACACACATACACACACATACACATACACACACACACACATACACACACACACACAAATCCCTAATCAGAGCAGAATCTCTGTAACCTCCCTGATGAGCCATTGCTGCTTTTGCTTCAAGCGTGCTGGGAGGTTCATCTGTGTGGATCACCTCTGGCCAGATGCCTCACATCCTGTTGAGTGAGAATCCCTATTCCTGTAGTCACCCTTCTGCTGTGGACTCCTCCCTCTGACCCCACTGTGTGCTCCCAGAGAACAGGAGAGAGGACTTTGTCTTTACTTGGTCTTCCCAGCATCTAGCCTGGCTCAAGAAAAGGGCTGGGCGAGCTTGGATAAGGTTCGACCATAGAATGTTATCCTACCAAGTAGTGAGGATGCTTTTCTTCACCTCCATCTCACAACCCGAAGTGCCTGGTGCAACTGTGAACACGTACCCCAAGTTCTCAATCAAGTGAGAAAAGTGACTCTCACCATGACCTGATTAAGAGTGGTAGAGAGAACAGAGAAAAGTGACTCTCACCATGACCTGATTAAGAATGGTAGAGAGAACATCCAGGTGTGTGCACAAACCGCACTCAGTCATTACAATGTATCAGAATGTAATTGCTCTGAAGCTGCCACCCTCCGTTCGGCTTCAGGATGAACTGGTTTCCCTTGGGTCCCAACACCAGATCCAGCTCCACTTACGGCTTCTCTTTCTCTTTTCTTTTCCAGGGATGTGAACCTGTTGTTGTACAAATTGGTGGGTTGTTTGGGTTCTTTAAAATCGTGGCTACTGATTCACTGGAGGTGGCTGTGCCTCCCCCCTCCCCGTCTCCCCCTTACCCCCACCCCGTTGCTGGCATTGGCACAGATGAGGCTGTGGAACCTGAGCATGCTCTCTCTCGCCTTAGACCGGGGTGCTGCAGAGAGGGGGCTGGCTCTGATGGCTGTTGATCATGGCCCTTCCCAAATGAAGTTACAGTAGTCACCAAGAGCTTTAACAACCTATACCTGAGCCCTGAGCAGCTCTCTTGCTCACTCCCTAACTCCTGAATACTCCCTTTGGCATGAATTCGAAGATCTAATCTGACCATCACCCCCCAAAAGCTCAGGTGTGTTTGTTTTACCCCTCACGGTATCACTCTGTCATACAGTTAACAGAACAGGATTTACCCTTCCTTCTGGAGACAGGACCCTCGGGTCATTCTCTGAATCCTAGCTGATTTCCGGTGAAAGCTCAGAAGGTCTGTCCACGAGGAAACGGGTTGGAAGTAAGTCAGTGGTCTCGCAGCCAAGGTTAGAGAGGAGTTGTGGCATCTGGGTTTGCCCGAGCGCTCTTGGAATAGACTGCTCTTTTTTTACAGATTCAATCTTTGGAGTAAACTGCCACCATTTTATTGTTAGTTTAACTATATGAAAGGTTGCTGAGGTAGGATAGATCAGGGGTGGGGTGCTTGCCTCGAATGCCTGAGACTGTACTTCATTCATAGAGGGAGATGTTTGCCTGGGTTCAATTCCCAACAACTCCGGCTCTGGAGGATCAAATGCTTTTGTCTTCCAAGGGACATAGCCCCCACCACACCCACTCACACACTTAAAAACCAAAGTGTAGGATTTGGAGTAAAACAGACCTTGCTTTTAAAGCCTCATAATATCATTGCAACTTAGTAGAGTTGAACATTTTCTCAACAGCCCCTGCACACATATACTAAAAGGGAAATTAAAATATATTCCATAAGGGGCCCTCCAAGGAATAGATGAGTCAGTACATGAAAAACAATCCAGTGTTTAGCATATGCTAAATACTCAAAGAAAGCTGTTTTACATTGCTACCATATGTAACCCAACCCAAAACAATTCATACATGTGCATATCAGATTTGTGTTCTAATCACCACAGTGAGATTCCTTGTAGCCAGATATATCATGTCTATGGAGTTTCGACCCAGAAATGGTTTCTTCTGATTGGCTGTCTCTGTAACCTCTGCCCCTTCCCTTTCTCCCCGACGTGTCTGCTGTAGTTATCTGTTATGGGGGGATGTCCACTGTCTCGAAGCCTGGCTCCCAGAGGCTTCCTTTACACATCTGAAGGACTTGATAACTAAAAATGCCTTGGAAAGATGGCCCGAAGAACGCTTTAAGATAACGTGTTCTTACCAGAGTTGGTGAGTGGGTTGAACTTGCCTGGCTCATTTGTGCGTTAGTCAGGATCCTCCTCTCCTGAGTGTTGGTCTGTCCTTGTTCCCAGACCACAGACACTTAAACGCTGCAAGTACAACTCTGGCCCTGAGTTAAGAGTCCTTGGCGTGGCTACTCACTAAGAGGCTTAGAATCCAAAGCATCCCCCTCCCCTGCTCTTGCCTTTGCTTCAGGTCTAGGACCTCAGGAAAGCTCCTGACCACCCCAAGCCTCAGTGTCTTCCCTGTGGAGGCAGCTTCGCTTGCAGTGTGGGGGTCAAGGAGGCAGTCAAGGAGGCAGAAGCCGCTGTTTGGAAGCCTTGTTTGTTCGTTCATGGTAAGGAAATAATCTTAGCAACCTGATCAAGTCCCTTCCAGCTCATCGTTTCCACAGGAGGAGCTAGCGTTTGTGTGAATTTAGACCCCTCTGAGCCACGGCCGTCTGCCTCTGACACCAGGAAGACTGAAGAGTTAAACCCCTGGACCTTGTTCAGTTTGGTACTGGTGTCAGGCCCCCTTGGAAACCAGAACACACTAGGCTTTGGAGTCTAACAACGTGGATCCATCCATATATATATAATTTGAATTCCTCTAAGCCCCCTCATACAGCCCTCTCTGTTCTCCTGCAAAATCATGGTCTCTTTCATTGGTTTTTTATTACGTGCATATTCACATTTATACACATACATTCCCAAATACAACCTGTTGAGTCCACCTAACGTTACTTGTACGTACGTTTCGGGGCTCAACATTTGGCAGACAACCATTTGGTATGCATTCCCCTGAGGAGGGTCACCTCTCCCTCTCCTGGTTTTACTCGGTTGCCTGTACTTCTTTGTGCAGAACTGAGAGCTTATGGGCTTTTCTTTACGTGGTTTGGCATGTCCGTTGGTGCTGTGACATTCTTTCCCCTTCTTACCCAGCAGCTGTTTGACTCAAGTTTGCCTGCAGTGAGAGATCAGCTGGGGCAAACGTCTCCGGCGACAAAGGAAAATTGGAAACCATCAGATAAGGATTCTTGTCTATAATTTCCAAATGCTGTGGTGGGTCCCTCGTGTGGGGTTTCCAGTGACAAAACCAAGGCGCTCTGAAAGCTGGGGTAAGAGCATCGGTCCCCTTGGGTGGGCGCCGGTGCTCTTGGGGAGTGGCAGCAGCCACCTTTCAGGCTGTCCTGACCCCAGGCTCGGGTGTGCAGCTGTGTCAACAGGCCCTTTGAAGTCCACACATGCACCGGATGACTGGTCAGCAGCCCCTGGGACTGTCATCACAAACTCCGTTGCAGGCATCCATAGAAGGCATGTGGGAGGAAGCTTCACTGGAGGACTTAGGCAAGAGAAATGACAGACACGGACACAGAATAGGAAAAAAAAAAAAGATCTGCAGATCCATTCCACAGCCAGCTCCCTTGCTCCTCGTCACCCCGCACCCCGCACCCCATGAGCTCTGCCAGCAGGCCCACACAGTGACCTGGCTTATTTCATTACGGCCCACAGAAGCATTTCTAGAAGGTTTAAGCAGGGTGACGGTGCTGACGGGCATCAGGATCCCGGAGGAAAATTCTGACTCATCAAAACATGAACAGGCAGGAGCAGGGCAACTTCAGCTGTTGGTATTCTGAGTTTTAAGACATTTGCTCCCGGCTTTCCTGAGCCCGTCTTTCCTGTGGCACATCAGCCCCAGCTGGCCTGCCCATTTGCTCTCATTTGCCCCAGAGAAGGTGGTAGTTCATTCCACATTTTGCAGAGACGACAGAAGTTCTGGGAGGCTTGGCTAGTCTCCTCCACCAGGAAGAAAAGAGGGCTAAGTTCAAAATCAGTCTTTTCTGCCCCACCTCGGGCAGTGTCTTGCTGCAGCCACACCCCTAACCCCCAGGGAGTGGTTACAGAGTTTGTTACTGGTCCCGTGGTTTAAATCTGCGTAGCTCAGTCTGGCCTTGAACTCACAACATTTCTCCTCCCTCAGCCTCCTGAATACTGGACTTGTAGGGATGTAGCACCAGGCTGGGGCTGTTTCTCCCCGGAAAGCCATCTGGTTACTGAGTCACATCCGTTGGTCTCGGTGTCCCTGCATCCTGTCTTCACTCTTAACCTCTCTAGGTCCAGGGCAGCAGCTCCCCCGTCACCAGCTCTCTGTCCTGTCCCCTGGCCTGGCCAGATCAATCTGCCCATACCCTTACATGTACCAGGCACACTGTGCACAGCATGAAGTCTTGACATGGAATCTGTCTCCTTCCCAGGTTTACCGATCCTTACCTGCGGTGCCCTTCTTTTACTCGGTTTGTTTTATTTTAGAATCTTTGCTTATGCAGCACCCTTTCTTAAAATGCTACACACCCTTCTGCCCACAGCCTCCTGTTCAGAATCTCCTGACCAAGCTTTAGAGCAGCAATTTGTTTTCTTTTCATTTTTTATTGGTTATTTTATTTATTTACATTTCAAATGTTATCCCCCTTCCCGTTTCCCCTCCACAAGCCCTCTATCCCTCCCTCCTCCCCCTGCTTCTATGAGGGGCTCCCTCACCTGCCCACCCACTCCTGCCTTAGCGCCCTAGCTTTCCGTACCCTGGGTCATCAAACCTCCACAAGACCAAGGGGCTCCCCCACCCAGTGATGCCCACAAAGGCCATCCTCTGCTACACATGCAGCTGGAGCCATGGGTCCCCTCATGTACTTGGTGGTTTAGTCCCTGGGAGCTCTGGGGAGGTCTGGGGGGTCTGCTTGGTTGATACTGTTGTTCTTCCTATGGAGTTGCAAACCCCTTTGGCTCCTTCACTCCTTGCCTTAAGTCCTCCATTGGGGTCCCCACACTCAGTCTGATGTTTGGCTGCACACATCCGCATCTGCATTGGTCAGGCTCTGGCAGAGCTTCTCAGGGAACAGCTATACCATGTTCCTGTCAACAAGCACTTCTTGGCATCAGCAACAGTGTCTGGGTTTAGTGTTTGTATATATGGGATGGATCCCCAGGTGAGACCGTCTCTGGATGGCCTTTCCTTCAGTCTCTGCTCCACAGCTGAAACACCCAACCAAGGGGACAGAACCTGTAGACACCGTATCCAGTGGTCAGGCACAGCCCCCGGGTGAGGGATGGGACCACCCACGCACCTCAAATATTAATCCAGAATTCCTCCTGTCAAAAGGAAACGCAGGGACAAAGAATAAAGCAACAGTTTCAACATGTGGGTCGTAATCCCTTTGGAGGGTGGAACAACCATTTCACAAGGGTCACATAGATTCACATGGCGATTTATAACAGCAGCAAAATTATAATTGTGAAGTAGCCACAAAAATAACTGTAAGGCTGGGGGTCACCACACATGAAGAGCTGTATTAAAGGGTCACAGCATCAGGAAGGCTGAGAAATATTGCGATAGAGACGCTCCCTGTAGCTGCTTTGGGTCTAATCTTCCAACATTTTGTAACATTTTAACAGTACACCTCACACGTAGGCCAGAGTTTATCTCAAAGTGAATATGAAGTGTGTGTGTGTGTGTGTGTGTGTGTCAGTGTGTGTTCCTGTGTTTGTGTCCCAGTGTGTGTTCCTGTGTGTGTGTGTTCCAGTGTGTGTGTATGTGTTTCTGTGTTTGTGTCCTATTGTGTGTGTTTCTGTGTTTGTATCCTAGTGTGTGTGTGTTCCTGTGTGTGTATGTGTTTCTGTGTTTGTGTCCTATTGTGTGTGTTTCTGTGTTTGTATCCTAGTGTGTGTGTGTTCCTGTGTGTGTATGTGTTTCTGTGTTTGTGTCCTATTGTGTGTGTTTCTGTGTTTGTATCCTAGTGTGTGTGTGTTCCTGTGTGTGTATGTGTTTCTGTGTTTGTGTCCTAGTGTGTGTGTTCCTGTGTGTGTATGTGTTTCTGTGTTTGTGTCCTATTGTGTGTGTTTCTGTGTTTGTATCCTAGTGTGTGTGTGTTCGGGTGTGTGTGTTCCTGTGTGTGTGTGTTCCAGTGTGTGTGTATGTGTTTCTGTGTTTGTGTCCTATTGTGTGTGTTTCTGTGTTTGTATCCTAGTGTGTGTGTGTTCCTGTGTATGTATGTGTTTCTATGTTTGTGTCCTATTGTGTGTGTTTCTGTGTTTGTATCCTAGTGTGTGTGTGTTCCTGTGTGTGTGTTCCAGAGTGTGTGAGTCCCAGTGGATGTGTTCCCCAGTTTTGTGTATTTCTGGTTTGTGTGTCTCTCTGTGTGTGAACCAGCTTGATCACTGTTGTAGTGCAAAGAACATGGTGAGCCCTTTTGAAATGATTGAACCAGTGGCTGCAGGAAACACAGTCACAATTCCGTGAGTGATTGCTGTTGCGGTCAATGTTCTTAGTCCTAGAGGTGGGCATCAGCACCTTTGGTTAATAGTCCCAGTTGTCCCCGTGCTTGTACATACCCCGCACCTCTCATTCCTGTCTTATGAATAACTTGTAATTCCCCCCAACCTCACAACCCAATCTGCGAACCAGAGCCACCGCAACCCCGTCTTTATCTAATTTAGCAATTTTTCCTGCACTGCAATTAGACTCACATGTTGTATGACCGACGTCCTTTGCTAATTGCATAATTCCTCTGGAGCTTACGCATCACATGGCAGCCTTCATGATTCTCTTTTAACTGTGTGATTTTTTTTCCCCTGTTGGTCGTGAGCTGCGTGTAGAATCTCAGCTGGAGGCGTCTGCGGCCACACACCCGGAGGTCTTCCAGAGTCAAAGGTAAGGGAGGAACTGTCTTCCTGTGTCATAAAGAAATTCAAACAAGGGTGTCGAAGGGCTTTACCTCTCTAGACAGGGCTCATCAATAGCGTCACGGAAGACGTGGAGGGGCGAACACATCTGCAGAGAGCACTCACACCACCCAGAGTGGAGACTCATGAATAATTCAAATGGGGCCTGACAATTAACTCTGAGCTTGAGTCTGGACAACATTAGTCTGGGTCTAAAAGAAATCAGGTGACAGGCCAGGAAGGGTCCCAGGATACTCTTGAAATTTTATCCTTCAGTTACTGCTTAAGGCTCCAGGCTGTTCATTGCCAGGAGAGGTGTCATTGTAAGGCAGGCTGCGTTCTTTCCTCTTCCTTACCCCCACCGCCTTGTGACTTTTTCTTGTCGTTGTTCCGGGAAGGTAGGTTCGAAGAGAATGGAAGCCCTGCTTAGGAGTTGGGGGATCTGTAAGGAAAGAATTAGAATTATTGTGCTGACGTGAATCTAGGGTTCGGCTTCCTCGGTTTGCTTCTGTACCGGGCTTTTTCATAACAGGCTCAGAAGGACATATTCAAGTTTGCAGATTTGTTGAGCTCTGGTCCCTGGACTGGGGTCCATGGCTCTTGAGCCCAGGGTTGGGTCAGCACAGTGACCTAATGGGAAGTCCAGCGGCCTAGGTTTTCACTGACTCATGTTCCTCAGCACCTTAGCAATGTTTGGAGTTTCCAGGACAGCCTAGAGTGGAGAGACACAGAGGCCCAAGCCTTGTTCTTGGCTGAAAGATACACAGGCCAGGGAAGAGGGATTTGCCAAGTCAGAGAAGGCAACAGTCCCTGGGGAGGAGATTCTGCACTCAGGATTTAAGGAATGCCCTGGAACCTACTGTAGCACCTGACCTACTGTGGGGGACATTACCCAGGGAGTGAACGTGTGGACTAGCCAGGGTGTCACGAGGTGAAAATGGCGTGATATTTTAACTAAATGTTTTTTTAAGTGACATTAACAATCTAGCTGATGGCACCTAAAGTTCTTGCACCAGGGAAGATCTGTGGAGATGTGACACCTTCTGCTATGGACTCACATGTCACACCTTCTGCTATGGACTCACATGTCACACCTTCTGCTATGGACTCATATGTCACACCTTCTGGACTTCTTTTTGTTTGTTTGTTTGTTTTTCCAGAATGCAAGGTCAACAAGAAAAACATTAAGAACCACTGTGGCCAGAAAATGTAGTCCAGAGATGTGCAGGGACTGGGGAGACAGCTCAGTGAGTAAGGAGGACCCTAGTTTATTTGATCCCCAGAATTCCTTGCTCCCACACCTGGTAGCAAGCGTGTACAATCTCCGTGCTGGCTGGGTAGAAACTGGCAGATCCAGAGGGCTTGCTGACCAGGCAACTTAGTTTGCTTGTCAAGTCCCAGATCAAGGAGAGACCTTGGCAAAAACAAAACAAAATAAAACAAAATCAAAAACCAACCAACCAACCAAAAACGAACAAGGCAGACCACATCTGAGCAATGGAATTCAAGGAACTTCCGGCTCCTATGCACACCCGCATGTGCAGTTGTATCCACGCATGCACACAGACACGTGCACATACCTGAACAAAACAAACAGACTGGATGTTAGCCTCTGCCACACTCCCTGAGCTGGAAAACCCAAGTGCTTGCCGTGGGGTATACACCACGTTCTCACGTTAGCAGTCGGTTTGCCTCTGTCAGAGAGACACACCTTCAAGCGTCTCCTGACTTCTAACCCAGGCCAGAGCAAGGTAAATTCCGGATATAGGGTAGATCCTGGTGACTTTTTCAGTCCTCACCATGTCTGCAGGCAGAGACAGCATACGGACCAGACTTTGCAGCACTTGAATAGCCGGGTTCAGGATCACACCAATGATCCTAACACTTGGGAGGCAGGAGTAGGAAGATGGACAACAGTTCAAGGCCAGCCTGGTCTAGAGTGTTGCATAATGAAACTGCCTCATATAATCCAGAAGAAAGTGTGTGTGTGTGCGCGTGTGTGTGTGTGTGTGTGTGTGTGCACAATCTAGTGGAAATGCAACCTAAAGTCTACATTTAAGTTAAAAACAAATCAAAGAAAGACTAGAACATAAGCTTGTCCAAAAAGCCAGTGGGGAAGGATGTAGTGGGCCGTGGAGTTCTTCGCACAGCTGTAGAAGGGGGTCAGATCGCATAAGAAAGCAGGGGTGCATGCTGTAGAAGGGGGTCAGATCGCATAAGAAAGCAGAGGTGCACGCTGTAGAAGGGGGTCAGATCGCATAAGAAAGCAGGGGTGCACGCTGTAGAAGGTGGTCAGATCGCATAAGAAAGCAGGGGTGCACACACAGAGCTTTCTCTGTCTTTGCATGGGGTCAAGTCACACCCCAGCATGATGTTCGCTTGCGGAACTGGTAGATGTATCTCACCCAAGCCCCAAGCTTTATTTTACAAAGGGTTTTCATGGTCGTTTTGGGTCGTCCTACTGAAATGGTTTGTGTCTGGTCAAGGACAAGTCGACTTGTCCAGGGTCACCCAGGCAGTAAGTGACGGAGCCCAGCCCTCGGGCCCCATGTGAGCCCTCCTCTGCCACATCATGTTGCCTTTAATCAGACCACAGCTCCTGCTGGCAGGATGTAAAAGCAAAGCTGGAAGTACACGTGTCGAGCAGCGTCAGTGGTGGACACGTTCAGACGGGTACCTCAGGCTTGCCCTGGCATTTTGACTCTGGTACCTTCTCACGTTGGTCTGTCCTAGTGCCGTGTTACCACAAAAGGTCACTATCAGCGGCAAGCACTCATTCCTCCAGGAAAACCTGTAAAACACGGAGGGGCAGGAGTTACTCCCTTATTCTTCATAAGGAACAGTAAGGGGGCAAGGGTGTCCATATGTCCGTCCCTCCGTCTATCTGTCCGTCCATCCGCCCATCCACCTTGCTTTCACTCAGCTAACATTTATGACTGCACTCCTGTGTTCTGTGAACTGTGAAACACAAGGGGGAGAGGAGGGTTTGGAATACTCCTGGGACAGTATACAAACCCATACAGGAAAAGGGTGTGAAGGTGGCATGTAATAGCAGGCTGTAACCAGTAGGTGGCGTGCAGGTTTCCAGAAGGTCCAACAGGCTACAAAGCTTTCATTCCATATCCATTACTGTGCCTAAAATCAAATTTTAAGACATACTGAGAGGCTGCATTAAATTTTGTTTTAATTCCACTTATTTGCTGTTAATTGTTCCATGCTTTTCAAAAAAAAAGAGGCAGGGGAACAAATTAAATCTGGCTGTTTTATGGCTTCCCGGTAAGTGAAAGGCACGGCCAAGGAAATTAGCCTCCTAAATACGTTAACACCTCCAGTGAATGGTATCACCAAATGCCGTGAAGAGCTAATGCTGTCTGGGAAAGAGCTGGAAGGATGCACATGAAGAAGTTAGCTATCGCTCAGTGCGGATCTCCAGATGGTCTTAATTTATTTTTTACACTCATCGGATTTAGAGCGGGAAAAGTGTACTTTACTTTGCCTGCATGTTTGCCTGCATGTGTGTTTATGTGCCCGAATATGCATGTCTGGTGCCCACAGGGGGTGAAAAGGGGCATCAGATCCCCCGGAACCAGAGTTATACTGTTGTGAGCTTCTGTGTGGGGGCTGGGAATTTGTCTTTGTGGCCTCTGAAGGATCAGCCGGTGCTCCAGCCTTGCAAGTTAGTATCTTTATAAACAGCAATTGCTAAGATGACTGAATATGTGGGAAGTCATTTCTTCCTGGAGGCCAGAGACACTCCAGCACCAGTGTTCCAGACATGGGTCTAGTCACCATGGTCTGTTGGCTTGGGCCTAGCAGTACCAGAGCCTTGGACAGGAGGAGAGAGCACTGAGGACAGGTAAACTGACTCACATGTTTTAGTCCATTGCTCAGTAGTGGGCAGGGCTTGCCCATGTTCTCTGGCTATGTTTTGGGGACCTCACTCCCCAGCTCAGCTTTGCGGCAGATTTGTTATTGTTTTAGTGTGTGTGTGTGTGTGTGTGTGTGTGTGTGTGTGTGTGTTTATTTTGTTCTCAATGACCCACTTTTCTTACCTTAAAACTTGGAGCTGCTAGAATTGGGGAAAACAGGGAAGAGAAGAAAAAGCAAAAGGCTCAGTTGCCTTTGGATTTCAGACGAGCAATAGGTTGATTTCTCTGTACAACCCAGAAGCCCAATTACTCCTTCCTTCCATGTCCTGCTCCTCTGCATTTTCCTGGTCACCTCAGGAGCAAAGGTCATCTGCCCACATGACAGCAGAGCCACGGGAGAGTGTTTGTGGGTGGAAAGTGTGTGGATGACAAGACAGGACTGGAAGATGAGGAGGGCCACGCGTGTCTGCCGCTGAGCTGGGACCCACCGGTGAGGAGGAGCTTTCCCCATTTTCCAAGGCACCCAGCTTGGCAGCTGAGTGGACAAAGATGCTCACTGCATCTGTGGATGGATTTTGTGTCCTCAGACACGCTGCTCCCTTCCCTCTTCAGCTCCCTCGCTGCATTGGTCCATTCAGTTCTGCAGAGACTCAGCATGGTCCTAGTATAGAAAGAAAGACGAGACACAGCAAGTGGGGGAAGAAAGCTAGCCATTAAAGCAAGAAGTATCCTTACTAGAGATGCAGCTCAGTAGGACAAAGTTTGCCTAACACACATGTGTACGTGCTTGTGTGTGTGTGCATGCGCGCACGTGCATACAACATACACAGACACACACACATAGAGACAGACACACACACAACACATACACACAGAGACAGACAGACACATACACACAGAGACAGACAGACACATACACACAGGACACACAGAGACAGACACAACACTGAGAGAGAGAGAGAGGGAGGAAGGGAAGGGAGGAGAGAGAGAGAGAACTGATAGTGATGGGTAACTTGTGGTGATGGGTTGACAGTGTCATTTGATAGGATGCTTGGGGAAGGTCATTCTAGGGAGGAGAACCCACAGCTCACTAGGAGTCATTCCATGATGTGCCAGGAAGCCACATCCTAGACAGAGGGAAAATACAGTTTCTTACCTGAAAATGAAAGAAAAGATTTTCCTTCTACAGCACTAAGAGCAAAAGGGTTTCAAGTTCCTCCAGACATTTCTCATGGCTCACCAATTCGAACCCAGACAACCAAGGACAATTCAGTGCTTTAGGTTAGGGTGGAACTGCTCAACAAAAGCCTGTGCCCACCTGTTTGGGGCAGTCAGTAATACAGTTCAGACCTTTACTGTGACGTCACACAGTTCAGACCTTTACTGTGACATCACACAGTTCAGATTGCTGCTGTGACATCACACAGTTCAGATTACTGTTGTGATTATCATACAGTTCAGATTGCTGCTGTGACATCACACAGGTCAGATTGCTGCTGTGATTATCATACAGTTCAGATTGCTGCTGTGATGTCACACAGTTCAGATTGCTGCTGGAATGTTCCTCTACTTTTATCTTTTTCCAATCTTAATTGCCAAAGGAGGAGGAAAAGAAAGAGGAGGAGAAGAGGGAGGAAGAAGAAGAGGAGGAGAGAAGACAGCACAGGTTCATCACAATAAGGCTCTGGCGTGGTGGCTCTTGAGTGAGGAAAGGCTGGGAGGGCTGAAGTCCAGCTCAGTTGCACAGCGAACCCTGAACCCCTGTCTCCTGGATGCAGTGAACTGGCAGTGCTACCTGGCACAGCTTTGAAGCAAAAGCACACAACACAGGAACCAAGTTTTGAAAACATCACCCCCTTCTGTTTGGGGGCTCATAAATGGAGGAAGTGGCAATATGACAGGTAGTAACAGCTGCTACCGAGGCAAAATGGGGAATGGGGAGGTGGGGGTGAAGCAAAGAGGAAAGGAGCCAACCAGGTAGGTGCCCTTGGTAGAGCAGGCAGTGGGTGCAAAGGCTCTAAGCAAGGATGGTCGTGCTTGGGGGTTCCAGGGAACATCAAGGAGGCCAGCATGTCAGAAGTAAGTCAGAGCAGGACAAGTGACAGATGAGGTCGAATGGGGGAGCTTTGGCTCCTCAGCCAACTCCAGAGCCAGGGGCTCAGCACACACTGCAGACAGAGACGGGTTTGAACTTGGTGTTACTTCCTCCCGGGTGGCTGGCCGGACAACTGAGCTTGAGGGCCGGGGATGGTTTCCACCCAAGTCTAAGTATGGGGACCTTTAACTCTCCTCCCCACAGTGCTGAACTTCAGATGCCCAGTGGCTCTGACAGTCAGGCCACACTGTGGGTGTCAGACATAGTTTTTGAAAACAGAATCCATTCAGTGTTACAAAACCAGCCGCTGCCTTTTGACATGAGTGGCAGCTGAGTGCTCTATAAGTATGCACTGGGCCTCCGAGTGCTACGGTTTCTGAATCTGTGGGTTTACTCGCTTGCTAGAGTGCATTTGTCACCCACAGATCAATGCAAATTGTGCTTCCTGGTCAGTTTTAGACGCGTACACAGCGGCAGTGTTCCCAGGGCGGGGAGTGAAACCAGGCGACCGCTTCCTTTGTGCTTCGGTTGTCGAAAACAAGTGCCTCTTGTGTGATCGACTTAGTGCAATGCTTTTTGGATTTTTTTTTTTCCCCTTCATAATTGTGCATTCACAAGCCTGCCGTTTGAAACGTTCCCGGAACAGACCGCATGCTCTGCGGCATTCCTAAGTGCGGCGAGCTGTGGCGTGCTTTACTGGGGAGTTGTGTGTTTGACAGGTTCTGCTCAGCTCTGTGATACAGTGCTGTTGGGGAGAATCGATTGTTCATGAATAAGTATATGGAATAAGAAACACATCACACAGGGTTGTGTATCGACGGGCAGATGAAAATGTGGCCTGAGACTTTTAGAACGTGTCGAGATCCTAACCTTGTTCTGACAGTGGTTCTGCATCATGGTTGGTGGCTTTATAGGAATCAGGAATTAGAAAAGAGTGCACTAGGAATGGCTGTGTAGGGGTGTTAGTTTTACCCCACACTTGTCAGCATCAGTTTGCAGGATTGGAAAGAGTCCTGATGGTCCTTTTAGAAGACAAAAGGGCTCGCTCACCCTGTCAAGTGTTTCTAGACTCCGGGTGAAGGAGGATTGTGTGGTGGTTTGAATGAGCATGTCCCCCTTAAACTTGGGTATTTAAATGTGCTCACAGTTGATGGTGCTATCTGTGGGTGTTCAGGAGATGCAGCCTTGCTGAGAAATCATAGGGATTGTACTGGCTGGTTCTGTGTCAACTTGACACAAGCTGGAGTTATCACAGAAAGGAGCCTCAGTTGAGAAAATGCCTCCATGAGATCCAGCTGTAAGGCATTTTCTCAACTAGTGATCAAGAGGGGAGGGCCCAGCTCATTGTGGGTGGAGCCATCCCTGACCCAGCCCATTGTGGGTGGAGCCATCCCTGGGCTGGTAGACCTGGGTTCTGTAAGAAAGCAGGCTGAGCAAGCCAGGGGAAGCAAGCCAGTAAGTAACATCCCTCCATGGCCTCTGCATCAGCTCCTGCTTCCTGACCTGCTTGAGTTCCAGTCCTGACTTCCTTTGGTGATGAACAGCAATATGGAAGTGTAAACTGAATAAACCCTTTCCTCCCCAGCTTGCTTCTTAGTCATGGTGTTTTGTGCAGGAATAGAAACCCTGACTAAGACAGGGGAAGACTTACAAAAAACTTGCCCCACTTCTTTTGCCCTCTCTGCTCGTGCTTATGTCTGAAGCTGGGAGCTCTCGGTATCTTGTTCCTGCCGCCATGTCTGCAGCTTGCTTCGATGTCTCTGCCCCACCACCATGTATTTGATTCCTCTGGAACAGAAAGCTAAAATAATGTCTTCCTGTTGTAAGTTGCCCTGTGGTGTCTTGTCACAGAAATTGAAAAGTAACAATGTTTCTTCTTGTTTCCAGGGCAGATTTTTGGCCAATCTTTTGGAGAGGACAATAGGATCAAAGACATACTGGACCACAAAGTAGATCACAGGATGGGCTTCAAATCAACGGAAACCATGAGATGTGTAGGCAGAGGTCATGCTTCCGCTACACTCTTGAAGGTGACTTCTTCCCTGGGGAAACATAACCAGGTCCATCTGCTGCCTTTGACTCAGAAGAGTTAGAGCCTAGTTCTCAACCTGAGGGCTTCCACAAGAAGCCAGCAGTTGCTGACTGGATGTGTGGACACAGGCAGCTTTTCTAACCCCTGCCTCAGTTTCCTTCTTTGTAGCAATCAGGATGGATACCTCATTTCTTTGTCTCACTGACTTGCCACGTGGGCAAAACTGTTCTCAGTGAACTGAGAACAAAGCTGGGCAAAGGGTATTAGCTTTGTATGTGTTCCCAGCATCCATATAATGTCCCTTCTGGATGTTGTCCCCGAATGCCAGTAAGACCTTTAACCACAGGATGCTCGACATTCTTGCCATGTGGGTAGTATGGCTTAGCAGACAAAACTCATAATGAGGAATCAGGAGTTCTCACTGTTTCCTGTTTGCTGATAACTTGGGCTCTTGGGACTTCTTCACCTGTTAAATATAGAAGCAACTGTGACATTCTCCTCTGCATTCTCACATCTCTCATTAGCCTTCCCAGTAACTTGCAGCACCTCATTGGCTGTTGTTACTAAGCACCAGCAAGATTTGCACCCAAGAATTAAATACCAAGGCTCTTCATATATGTACAGCAATGGCTTAAAGGACAAAACCCAGGTTGAAGTCAGTTGGAATGACCCGGCAGTGCAGAACAGAAACCAGCAACCTGGAAGCCAAGGCCAGTTTCCTGAGGTCCTGTAGCTTCTGAGAGAATGATCTTTTGTTCAGATCAGTGTCCTTTCTGTGGCATAGAAGGGGTTGGCTTTTGTGTCCCCCACCTCCTGTCCACCTAAAGTCTCTGGTCATTGTAGGGGAAATGAGTAGACTGGGGAATCCAATTAACTTGGTAGGTGCAGCTGTGATTCATCTGGATACTCTGCTGCTAGCTCCTACAATGCTACAATTAACCTTCTACATTGCAACATTGTATCTCTACCAGTTTTCTTTTTTATTAGTTTGCTTGTTTAATGCTTCTACATTGCAACATTGTATCTTTACTGGTTTTCTTTTTTATTAGTTTGCTTGTTTAATGCTTCTACATTGCAACATTGTATCTTTACTGGTTTTCTTTTTTTATTTGTTTGCTTGTTTAATGCTTCTACATTGCAACATTGTATCTTTACCAGTTTTCCTTTTTTATTTGTTTCTTTCTTTTTAAAAATAATATCCATTGAGCTGGGATCTCCACACAACTGCCCCACCTTTTATCTTCTTTACTTCCATCCCCCATTGTTTTTACTTCTTGTTTTATTTTTGAGAGAAGGTCTTACTGAGTTTCTCCCACTATTCTTGGACTTACCCAGAAGCCCAGGTGGGCCTTGAATTTGTCATCTTCCCTCCTCAGCCTCTTTAGATGAGAGCACAGGGGCACACCACCTGTGTCACCTGAACTATCAGGCTCAGCTACGCTTTGCCTCTTCCAAGTTCTCATGGAACTCAGTTCTCTCGTGGAATGTCACCTCTCTCTTAGTTCTCATGGGACTAAATGTCCGAGTCACAACCATCATGTTTCCTGAGGGGGCTTCTTTGGACTGTGAATGGGAACAGAGTTCACGTCGGCCTTCTCTCCTTTCTGCCTCTTTTTCTGAAGCCACAACAAATGAGTCTTCCTTGGGTGTGGTCTGTTTTCTGCATACTTGTGCAAGTCTGATCTTTTCGTTCACAGCCACCTGGGCCACTGGCTGATGAATGTGCTGTACCCCTTCACCTCCAGACTTGGTGGGATAAAATGGCCTAAGCCCCTGCCTCTTTGTCTCCATCCCTGATCAGAGAAGCTCATCGTAACCACTTGCTCGCAGTGTGACTCCTGGTTATTGGCTCTGTAGAGACTCAGTGCCCCATTGCCTTTCTGGGGCAGTCACAGGTGTGATGCTAAGGGGTTAGGTTTCTGTTTTCCCTCAGTCCTGGATGTTCTGTTTCCATCAACAGTCCCTTGGCTGTTGAGGCTCCTGGTTCTATCCTTTTAGAGTTTGGAATGAACTTGCTTTACTCTTGTCACTAACTAAAATGTATCAAATGTTCAGTAAAAATGGTATCCCCGGGTCTATAATGTCACTGGAACCTGTCTCGGGGCCTTGGCCTGTGGGAAGGAACATGTGAGAGGCTAATGACAGCTTTGCACCCTGTTTTTCTGTTTAGTTTAGCAGTGAAGGAGACACAGTTAATAATAGATTGTGTGTCTCTCTGTGTGTGGGGACACCCACGTGTAAGTGCAGAAGTAAGTACATCTACTAGTAAACAGAAAGGGCGGAGAACACAGTAAGAGTCCCCATGGAGATGCCTCCTGCAGGGAGTCCTCCTTAGCACACACTGCTGCCACAGCTCTGTATTCTGCTCCTAGTACAGGAGGACAGTCACCCTTGGTATTGTTACCACAGCTCCCTACAAGCTTGGTTCTCACCTGACCATGGGCTTTGTGATATCACATGCTATACTGGCTTGTTTTTTGTTTTTGTTTTTTTTTTTTTTTAATTGTCAACCCAACACAAACTAGAGTCACCTCTGTTGAGAAATTGCATCCATCCATCAGGTTGACCTCTGGCATGTCTCTGAAGCATGTTCTCGATGGCTGATTGATATGGGAGGGCCCAGCCCGCTGTGGGTGGGCCTGCGGTGCATAGGAAAGCAGGCCGAGCATGAGATGAACCATGAAAGCCAGTCAATAGGCTCCTCTGTGGTTTCTGCTTCACTTCCTGCTGAGTTCCTGTCTTGCTTTTTCTCAGTCAAGAACTATGACTTAGAAGTGTAAGCCAAATAAAACCTTTTCTTCCCCAAATTGCTTTTTATCTAGACCCACTCCCCACCTGCCCCAGCTCTGGGACTTGGGGTGAGCACCTTTATAAACACCGAGGATCCAAACTCAGGTCCTCCTGCTTGCTCTAGTTACTCGCCAAGCCACACTGGCCCTGGTTTCATACCGTAGCTGCTATGAGTAGAGCTGTGATGCGCAGGGGGTAAGGGTTTCTCCGACACACTGCTTTCAGTTCCTTTGGCTATGCAGTGGTTAAGGAGCGAGTCTTCTGAGCAGCTTCTTTTGGTTTTCCAAGGGACGTCCATACCGCTCTCTATTATGGCTGTGCTGACTCATCTTCCACCAAGAGCACATGGGAGCTCATGGCTCTCCATATCCTCACCAGTATTTGCCATTTTCCTGTTAGCTTTCCACAGAACCATGCCAATAAGGTCTGCTGGGCATGGGGGTGGGAGATGGGGGATCTCTAGCCTAGAAGGATAGGGACACTCTATGCTGCCACCTCGTTGTTGTTCTTTAGCTCTTATGTACACTCACACACACACACATACATACACACACATACACATACATGCACACACACACATACACATATACACACATATACATACATGCACACACATGCGTACACACACATGCACACACATGTACACACATATACACACATACACATACATGCACACATACATGCACACATACATATACACATACACATACATACATACACATACATACATATGCGCGCACACATACACATATATACGCTCATACACATAGATACACATACACATACACACACACACACACACCTCTGAAGAGAAGCACAGTAGGTGTCATAGTCAGCTCTCACGCCAAGAAGAAATAATATATTCTGTTCTCAGGAGTGAGAGGCGGAGGGAGGAGACTCTCTCTCCCACCCCACCAGCGCTCTTTATCACACTGATTCAGAGTGGAAAAAAGTAATTTAAAATTAAAATAGTTTAAAATGTAAAGTATCAGTGTTCATTTATGACTCCTATTAATCACACATTAATAGCCTCCCAATTATTAAATTATAGAGACTTGTATTCCCTCACCCAAACAGAGTAATTATTTACTAAAATAAATTAACATATAGAAAAGCCTTCATTCTTATGGATGCTGAAACTTAACATAATGAGTTTATCAGGCTTAAAAGGAACCCAGACAGGCTTCTTGGGTGTGGAATAAACACAGTGATCACAGCGAGGCTTATCCAGGAGGCCTGAGTCACTTGCTATTCTTTTAATAAACACAGTTCAAGTTGTTTATCTGTTCCATATAATTTACCCAGATGCTTTACTTCACAATAAGTAGCCTGGTTTGAGGTGGGAGAAGGCTAGGGTGTGTCCTGACAGCTTCCTCATTTTGATCACCAAAGTTGTTCATTTTGGGGGCTCTTTGGGTTTTTTTATTTGCTTTTTGTTTTTTTTAAATAGGCCTGCCAATCAGTGTGCTGCAGTGCACAGACCTGATCTACGCTGACAATATGCTTGTCACTGGGAAATGCATTTCTAGGACATCAGCCTGAGCAGGGCAGGAAGAGCCATTCAAGGGGAAACAATTATGCAAATTTAAAATTTAAATTCCCTGGAGCCCCTGCCTCCTCCTGGGAGAGGATAAAGGTCTGCTTTCTATCTCTTTCCAGGGACAGCAGTCTCTCTGACCACAGATCTTCTAGGGTGATTCCTAAGTTATTTAAGCTTCTGTGACACAGTTCCTGGACACATGGTTGGGAAACAGGACTTGGGGGTAAGCTGCTTGAACTCTCATGGATGCTGTTGCTTTGTAGGTCTTTTGTTTTTTGGGGTGCTTGTTTGTTTGTGGCAGTCACAAAGACACTCGGCCATGTAAGTTGTCCAATAGTGCCTTAGGTATCACATCTGTTCAAAATTCACCAAAGGACACTCATTCATTCAACAAACCTGTGGTAATGCATAGACTTCTAAAGTCCAAGATGAAGAGGCTAAATAATTAAATGGCCGTGCTGTTAAGAGTATGCACTGCTCTTGCAGAGAATCCTGGCTTAGTTCCCAGCATGCGCATAGGGTAACTCACAGCAGCTGGTCACTCCAGCTCCGGGTGTCCCAACACCCTCTTCTTACCTATGTGGATACTGTACCCACACAACACACACACATATATATGTAATTAAAAACAAACTTTTTTAATTATTGAGATTTTAAATGTTTTCTCTTACCCAGAAATGGTCAGTATGAGGTTATGGATATATTAACTATCTTGATTTAATAATCCCACGCTATCTGCACATATTAAAACATGACATTTACACCAAAGTATATTTGATTATTTCTCAGTCAAAAGTAAAAATAAAGAAGCCAGACATATAGTTTAGGGTCTAGTGTGAGGATCTTATAGCTTACCTTGTTCCCTTAAACACACATATCAGACAAACACTGTGTTGGGCACTTGAGTAGGAAAGCGAAGGAGGCATCGTGAGCTCACCGCAGCCCTTGCTTGCATGGCAGGTCGTACCGTTGCTTTAAAGCACCATCAGAAAGCTCACATGGGGAGAAGACGAGGGAAAGAGTGTGCAGACATTCATGGCATGGCTCGTGGGTGTGATGTAACCATAGCGTTTTATAATTTTCTGCTTTCCTTTGTAGCTCAGACCTGGGGTGACTCACTAGACACAGAGCACGAGGAGATGCCACTTCTGATGGGGGGGGACATTGGATACATCGTTTCTTCTTACTAGCTTTCTTTGCCTCTCACTTGTTCTGCAGAAGCAGCTGGCATGCTGGAGGACAGTCTGGGTTGGAAAGCTGATACATAAGCAGCCGAAAGAAGATACATTGTGGCAAAGCAGAGGATACATTGTGGCAAACCAGAGGATACATTGTGGCAAACCAGAGGATACATTGTGGCAAACCAGAGGATCACTGCCACAACAGCCACAGGGACAGACCGTGAACAAGGTTCCCCTAGTTACCCTTTGGGGGACAGTTGCCCCAGCCAGAGTCTCCATCAAAACCTGTGAGACCCAAGGCTGAGAGAGACCCAGGTAGCATCTGCTGGATTCTTGCTCCAGACATTGTGATCCACTGAGTGTTCACGATAGCCAGTTTGGGGTGTCAGAACAGAACATAGCAGGCGGTACAAACAAAACAGTCATTTCTCATGTTCTAGAGGCTGAGAAGTTCAAGGTCACTGTGTCAGATTAGGCATTGCCTCCTGGCTTCCTCATATGAAGGATTCCATGTCTGTCGTGGGACTCCACCTGGGACCAAACAGGCCCCGTCTCCACACGACATCACCCGTGTGAGTTTAGGGCAGACACGACACAGTGTCCATCCAGGCCATTTTTTGTGACAATAGGTAATAATGCAAGTATGAGGCAGGAGAGGAAGATTATGAACTAACACACAAAGAAGAAAGTGCTAGTTGATTGTTAGTGGAGGGTGACAACCGAAGTCGAGGTGGTCGGTGAGGGGGGTGAGCACACCAGATGAACTTTTGCTGAGACCAACATTTCTATCCAAGATGGAAAATTCTTGGAGGATAGACAACCCATATCTGTCTCACATTTAGAAGAACAGGTTTGCTGGGCTGCCAACTGACCCCTATGGCTATATATCTTTGGTCCCGGTTCTTCCCTCTGGGATGTTGAGCATTTGTATCCTAGTCAGATGGCCTACCTGACCTCTTGCCATGCTGGTGTCCCCGCCGTACCATGTCACCATCTCACTTACACAGCAAGGCCCTCTGTTCACTGCAAGTGGCTGTCAGAGACCATCTGGGCATCTTCATTTCTAGACCAAACACGCCCACCTCCCTAGTCCCCACCCAGCTCTGGAGGTTTCTTCTCTTCTCTCCATGGGTCTTCATAGAGGGGTGCTCAAAGAATGACTCCCATAGCTACTGCTAGACATTGTCCTGTAACGATACTGTTAGGTGTCTCATAAGTACAACACACCTTTCCACTTTCCCGCCTTTGCCTTTCATCCCGCCTAAAGGCCATGCCGGACCAGGGTCTGAGTCTCTTCCAGACACCATCCTCTCCTGTCCTTTATTTGATGGGTCAGAGTCTACTTTGAACCTAAAGCCCATGTTCTCTCATCTCTACTTTCAGAACAAACCTGTCATCTATCCCACAAAGATTTTCTTCTCAGGGTATCTTTCCTTCTGTCACTTCCATAACCATCAGACCACCCCTAGACCATAATAATTCCCCTTCCAGGGGACTGGCAGCATCACAAGACAATGTCTGGAGGTAGCTAGACAGGAAGCCATCCTCTGGGGACCCTTCTCCAGAGGTGATAATTGAAGTCAGTGGAGAGAGAAGAGGAAATCCTCACAGTGGACCGAGATGCTGCGGAGTTGGGCATGTTTTTAGCCTGGAGATGAAGGTGCTTAGCTGGCATCTGGTGACTACTTTCAGCCAATGTGGGGAGGGGCTTGCTGTAGGAGGAAAAGATGTGGCATGATGCAGTACAGACATTAGCAACACAGGAGCACGCAGAGACCATGAAGAGGGTCCAAGTAAGAAGAGGAAGCGGGGTTTATACGAGGAATAACGCCAGGCTTCAACAGTATTCTGACCGGTAACTCAGACCTGGTCTTTCCTCACAGGACACATATTGAATTAGAGTGTGCACACCTGCATTCATGGGCTTGTGGTTATTTGGTACACACGGTGCTGCCTTGTCTGGTTAGGTTAGATCCAGGACAGTTGGAGATAAGTTCTTCCTCGGTGAACTGAAGGGGAGGGATTTGGCAATTGCTTTGATAATTAGCAGCAGTAAGTGGAAATATTGTCTAGGAAGTAATAATCTTTGTCACACGATCTACCTTAGAAACTAGAGGGCTTGTGAGCTAGGGCCTTATCTGTGGATTTAACTCATGACCAGGAGCACCACAGTAAGGCCAGAACTCAAGAAACCATCTCAGGGCTTGCCTCTGTGCCTTTTGGATGCTGTAGGTTCTCTCGTGGTAACTTGTCTTATTCCCGTTACCTGTAGCTCATCTGTGTTAATTACCTGCACCATCCTAGGGAGCTTGACCTTTGGGATTGGGGATGCCCTGGCTGTGGGGATGAGGGTAGGTAGGGTGCACATGCTCATTAGGACATGGTTGTAAAAAAAAAAAAAAAAAAAAAAACAGAGCTCAGAATGTTCTGAGCTAGCTGGGTGCACTATATACCTGTAATCAGAATGCCTGGAAAGATCAGGAATTCAAGGACAACGTTAGCTATATAGAGAGTTTAAGGACATCACAAACTACACAAGGCCCTGTCTCAAACAAAACAAAAACATCCCCCAAACCCACAAAGAAACATATAAAAAGAATGACCTGATTTTGGCCTTTTTACCCATCAGCTTGTTGATGTCCTTCATCCAATGATCTCCTTTCTCCAAGTAGCATTTATTCTTCCTCTCCAGCAGGACCAGTAATTCCAGCTTCAGAGACTTGTGGGGTTTACATGAGGTAATGTAGAATGTGTCTGGCATGGGTGATTGATATGTGGTAGCTGCTCATTGGTGCTAGAGTTGAGTTGAGCTCAGATATAAGGAACGAGCAGATGGCAGATTGGAGTGAAGCGTCAGAGAACATGGCGACTCAGGCGTAAGACCACCGGGAAGATACAGAGAACAGATATGAGAGTGACTGTTGGGAAAAGCTGAGGTTAGAAGGTTGTGGGATCAGAGGTGTGGGCAAGGTCCCTAGGCTGTGGCCTGGAATGTCCCTGGGTTCTCAGCAGCTGTCTTGATGAGCTGTCTTCTAGGACATTGAGCTAGGCAGAAATTAGGTCACTGGGCCAGGATGGTTTCCAGGGCAAAGAAGAGACTCCACATGACTCCAAGTAGCCCCCAGACAGAGGCTGCTGGTATGTGAAGTGGAGAGAAGGCAGCCCCGTGTAGACAGGACCGCGGCATGAAGAGCTCATGGGGTAAAATTCCTGTAGGCCCATTGGCATCCCAGGACTTCCTTCCCAGGTCCAGGCTCCCCTAACTCATTGTTTCAAAAATGCTTATCTGACAACTTCGGTGTCCACGAATGACCAGGATGTCCTTAGGCTCCCCACAGGAGCTTCTGTTTCCACAACTCTGGCCTTGCTGCATGGCACACGGGGTGGGGATGTTTCCTAAATCAGCCATTTGAGGTTAATGTTTCATTTCCTACAGGAAGGAAGAGAGAGGCAGATGCAGGTGAAGTAACTTTGCCAGGACCTGAAGTATGGGAAACAGCAGGGCCAGGATTTAAAAGATGGTCTTTGAACTCTACGATACCATACGCTGTTCGAGAACAGTTCCCATTGCTGAGTAACAAATAACCCCATAATCTAACACGGGGCATAGGGCCAACTCACTGATCAGTTTCATGGACTCCATGGGTCACAGACGAGTCACAGGAGAAACGGCCCGTGTCTAATCCCCAGCGTCCAGAGTCCCCACAGTCTCTGTGACACCTGGCAGTTCATTCACTCCTGTGAGCGTCTGAGGCTGGCTTGGGAGTTGGGCATCTATTCCTTTCTATACGGGCTGTTCCAAGGGGTCTCTCCGCATGGGCTCATTTGTGTTTCCTTCCCACCTGTGAGTGAGGGGACCCCCAAGGGAAATCGGATGTCCCGTCTTCTATCTCTCAGCTCCAGGGACAGAAGACATTGGCTCTGTGTAGTGTTGAAGCGAGTAGATGAATGGCTCTAAGTGATCCGAGGGCTCTGTGATTACTCTTCTGATTCCTTACTGGTTTCCCTTTTGCTTCTGCAGACAGAGAGCATCTCACCTTGTGTGAAACAGGATTTGGTTCCCAGCTTTGCCAAACAGGGATGGCATACTGCCCTCAATGTCTGCTCCTTACCTATACTAGAATGGTTCTCAGGCATATCACAGAAGCCCCCATCAGAGCCAGAAATTCTTAGGACATTAATGCGCTCTCTCTCTCTCTCTCTCTCTCTCTCTCTCTCTCTCTCTCTCTCTCTCTCTCTCTGCTTTGTCTAGCTATGCTCAATTCTTGGTTTTTAAATTTTTTTCTGGAACTTTCCTCTTCTTGGAGGTTCAGGGGATCTTGAAACTGGATGATGATAATGATGATGATGATGACAGGTTTTCATATATAGTCCTGGTTGGCTTCAAACTCAGAGATCTGCCTGCCCTTGCCTCCCAAGTTCTAGGATAAAAAACCTACACCACCACCCTGTCCTGAAACGGTATTCCTGAGGCTTAATTACAGGATGACTTTAGGCTCCAGTCACATAGGGAAACATAGACAGAGCTTCAGTAGTGGCTTAGATATTCTCGTTCTGTTTCCTTCTTCCTCCCCGTTCCCTTCATTCACAGTTCTGCTCCTCTGTATAGCTCAGCATTCCCCAGCTGATCCTCCTCTGTGAGAGCAATTACAGGTTAGACCTCACTTCCTGCTCAGGTTGCTGCCTTAGGAACTCTGACCTGCAGCCCAGTGTGAGAAAAGAGCCTTCACCAAGCTAGAGCGGAATAAAGACATGCTTATCACCTTCCCTCGATTTACATGACTCATGTGTAGAGTGCAAGGACAGCTCTCTCCCTTCCTCTCCCCCTCCTCCTCACCTTCTTTTTTCCCTCCCCCTCCCCAAGGGCTGCTGTAAAGACAGAACAAGATTCTAGATAGGAGAGGGTTTCTGCAACTCTTAGCAGCTGTGCGGTGCTCTGGGATGTCAGGAAAGTGGAAGGGATGATAACCCACCAGGCAACCTTGACCTTGATACACTGCCTAACTGACCATGGGACCTTGAGAATGAAGCGGAGGGACAGGAGGGAGAGAGGAGAGAGTGCCAGAGAAGCGAGAGGGGAGCTGTGGGGACAGGAAGGAAAGAGAAAGTTTATCGAGTACACTCCTCAGTCATGGTGACAGGTGGAAGCCAGCATCAGGACCAGATTCCAGCACAGTTGGAAAAGGCAGTTGTGGGAAGGATGCTATGAGGAGTTCCTCAAGCTTCCTCGTGTCTGAGGAAGCTTTCTTCTCTGGCGATAAGAATTCTGAAGTCTGGGGTTGAAAAGTTAGTATTCTAGAGGCCAGGTAGGAAGCATCCACGTAAAACAGGCCTGATGATGGCGAATGCCTGCTCCTTCTGGAAGTGCTCCGGGCTCTTCTGGTAACACTCAATGTTGAAACCCATATGTTGGTTCTCAAACCATAAGGACTGTGATCCTTACAAGGAAGTTCAAAAGTTTTGAGAGAAAGGGAAAACACACCCAAACACCAAAGAACAAAGCAAATCCCCCTTCATGAAGTTTTCTCTGTATGTATACAGGTAGGAAAAACTTGACAAGATGTTGGGCTGTGCTTTGGAAGCTAGTGGCTAGCTGTGCTCTTCTGTTTAGCCACAAAGAACAGATTTCATCAATAAACATCCCAGCTTGGCAGGGATGCAAGGAGGGTTGCTCGCTGAGTGGGGCACTAGGATGTGTCTCGCCTGGTCCTGTTTACAACACTTGGAGGGGTTCCTGGCTTCAGTTACAGGGAGCCGCATGGCGAACATCCCTGCAGTTTGATCTCTTTGTGCATCTGTTTTGATTTCTCCGGAGGATATTCCTAAAAACATAAGGGCTGAAAAGGAAAAGGCTCCTGGAAGGAAAAAAAAAACTTTAAAAAGTTCTGGAAACATCCAATCTCTAACTGCAGCCAGGTTCGCAGGTAAATAACAACTTTCACCTGCACCGTGTGTGAAACGTGTCAGTCACTGAAAAGGTGCCTCTGACACCAACCCTCCCTCCACTGATTGACATCATGGAGGATGCTGTTATTCTGGTTTTATAAATGGGCAGCAGGGGGTTGCGCTTCTTATTGTTGGGACCAAATATGGGACAGGAGGCAACTTAGGGAAGGGTTTCTTTCCACTCATAGCTCAAAGACGTCCAAACCCATCATGATAGAGAAGATGGCTGCAGGAGCTGAGGACAGCTGGTCTTACTGCATCCGAAGTTAGGAGGAACGGGGTGGGGTGGGGGGGCTGGTACTCAGTTCACTTCTTTTTCTTCAGTCCTGGAACTCCAGCCTATGGGACAGTGTTGCCTGTGTTGGGATGACCCCAGATGTCTGGTTCCATGGTAATTCTAAACCAAATCAATTGACCAGGAAGATTAAACGCCAAAGCAGGCTCACCAACCTGTCCCAGGCAGATCTCCAGACACCCTCTTCTCTGCAAGCCGCCCTGCCTCCGTTGAGCATCTTGAGAAACTGGTGTCCTGGGACACACCTGTCCTCTCTTTCTGTCCAGCTAAATGCTCCTGTTCCATTTTGGCTGCTGCTTCCACAGGCTAAAGAAGCTCCGAAGGGATGAGAATTGGTTTTGATTAATTAGGTTTTTGTTGCCAAGGAATTAATTTGGTTCTCTACCCCCTCCTCCTGCTCAAAAAGCACACAACAAAATGATTTTAACAGCAGGGATAATTAGAGAAAAGATGGCATTCCCTTGAATGGATTCTAAATATTTGAGAGTTTTTATTGTTCGTAGGACCACTAGTGTGTACAAAGAAAAGAGGGTAAGATGGAGCAGACACCAGGCTTCCCCACCCTTAGCCACTTTCGCCTTTATCCTCTGAAAGTCTGAGGGGGACAGTCTTGATGCTGAACCTGAGAATAACTGAGCCCCATCTACCAGGGAGGGCTCCTCAAAGGCAGAGGCGGATATGGCTCTTCCTGATACCTTGCTCACAGGGCCATCTTAATGTCTCTAAGCCTCAGCACAGGTTTACACTGTGGCTTTGGAGGGAGGCTGCACCAGATGAAAGGCAGAAGCACCAGTGGTCAAGGCTGACCTCAGGCCTGCAGCTTAGGCCTGCACAGCTGGGCAGCTGGATTCCTCCATTCGCCTGCCTCTAACCCGTGCTTGTGGGTGACTTTAGATTTCTCCCCTTTATTGTGCTGGATTACCTCTCCATAGCCAAGAAGATGAATGGCTTACGTTAGTCTGAAACTCAGCATACCTTCTGTCTACTCTGAACAGTTCGAACCATCCTCCGAGTCCAGAACTCTGGGTTGCGAATGGGAACCTTGAAAGTGTCTTTGCAGACATTTCTACTCCCACATGCTGCTCAGTGCGGCCCTTGGTCCAGGCTCAGTCTGTAAGCTGTCTCCCGTCCATCTGCTGTGGGAGCACAGAAGCAGAAATGTACAAAACTTTTAAATGTTAATTTGGTTGAGTCTTTCGTTTTTGTCAACTGCATCTTCTTTGAACTTATTTTTGCTAGTAATTCCTTTGGGGTTGGTCTTTAGTCTGTATTCTGTTTTGTAGCACTCTCTGGCAGGCTGGGAAGAGGGTCTGGTCCTTGGCTACATCTTAGGATGCAGGATGAAAACTACTGATCCAGCTTTGTTCTTTTGCCCATCAGCCTTGGTTCTTTTAAGCAGTTTCCTTTCAAGATTTTTAGGGATTATTTTTAATACAAGGACTTGAGAGCCTTGGTGGGGTCTTTTGTGATTCTCAGGGATGAGACTGTGTGACTCCTTCATCCAGGTGTCTCATTCTCTCTCTCTCTCTCTCTCTCTCTCTCTCTCTTTCTCCCTCCTTCCCTCCCTCCCCCCTCCATAGTGTTCTGCCCCTTTGGATATGCAATAGCTGTTTGTTTCTTGGATGGATAATGAGTAGATGGTGGATGGATGGATGGGTGGGTGGATGGGTGGATGGATGGATGGATGGAAGGGTGGATGGATGGATGGGTGGGTGGATAGAAGGGTGGATGGATGGATGGAAGGGTGGATGGATGGATGGAGACAGGAGCTCATTGTGTAGACAAGGCTGTCCTTGAACTCATAGAATTTTGCTTGCCTCTGGCTCCCAGTGCTGAAATTAGAAGTGTAGTCCGGGCTGCAATCTTCTTCTCCTCCTCCTCCTTCTTCTTAAGAAAAATTACTGGGTGTACTTTTTCCTCCAGTTCTTTGCCTCCTGTTTTGTATGTTTCCGTCATAGTCCTTCTTTCTGTTGGTTGAGCATCATCTCTTTTTCACATGGACTCTTTTCAAAGAGTTTGCAGGTTGTCCTCCTGTATCTAACAGTAAGGCATTACAGTTTGGATTTTGTGTGTCACCATAGTCTGTCTTATGGCACCCTTAGTCTTGGGCAGTTGGTGAGGCTAGTACTTGGTGAGACCCAGCTTTCACTATGAGTCTTTTGTTTAGAATTTCTCAGTTTCCTCAGAAAAGAATTCCCCCTGGGGAAGGGTGGTGACAGGTGAGGCAGTGGAGGTATTTAGCTGCTACGTTCTGCATGCCCAGTGAGAAACACAGGCCAAGGCTCCTGTGTTGGCTTTGTCTGACCTTCCATATAGCTGCTTTGATCAAGTCTTAATATTTGCCAAGGTTCCAGGGCTGGACAGGCAAAAAATTATTAAAATCTCACAACTGATATTTTCTTCCCAATACTTTTTGACTGAGAAGAAAAAAATATCAACATCTATGGCCAGTTGCTACCTACCTACCTACCTACCTAATTACCTACCTACCTACTTACCTACCTACCTACCTACCTACCTACCTACCTACCTACCTACCAATCTACCTATCTACCTACCTACATAAATACCTACCTACCTACTTACCTATCTATCTACCTACGTACCTACCTACCTATCTACCTACCTACATACCTACCTACCTACCTACTTACCTACCTACCTATCTACCTACCTACATACCTACCTACCTACCTACCTACCTACCTACCTATCTACCTACCTACCTACCTACCTACCTACCTACCTACCTACCAATCTACCTACCTACCTACCTACATAAATACCTACCTACCTACTTACCTATCTATCTACCTATGTACCTACCTACCTACCTACCTACCTACCTACCTACCTACATACCTACCTACCTACCTACATACATACATACATACATACATACATACATACATACATACATACCTACTTACCTATCTACCTACTTACCTATCTACCTACCTACCTTCCTACCTACCTACCTCTACCTGTCTGTCTGCCAATCTATCTATCTATCTATCTATCTATCTATCTATCTATCTATCTAGCTTGAGACATGTCTCACTAGGTACCCTAGCTAGTTTGGAATTCACTATGTAGACCAGGCTGTGTTCAGCCCACAGAGATTTGCCTGCCTCTGCCGCGCAGGCATGCTAGGACTAAAAACATGTACCAGCCCAGTTGAGTGTTTTTAAGCACTTATATTTTCAGAGTTAACTTGTGAAACAGTGGCTATTTATCTACTAGTTTTAGCCAAACTAGGACCTCATCACACAACATGTAATTGGGTAGGGATCTTTATCCAACTCACAGATGATAAAAAGTGGGGAAAAAAATTGGGATTGAGCAGGATCAAGGCAGGGAGCCGGTAGCATGTTAGTAAGGCTTCTCCCGGAACGAATGAAGGCAGGCAGTGTGTCTGTCTCATGCAGTGCACAACCTTGTGTTAACGCTCAACACTGGGATGGTCAGCTTCTGTTGAATGTGACACACTTTCAAAAGTGTGATCGAGTGACTTTGAGAGTTCTGTCCCCATTAACTGAATTGCGTGCCAGGAGTACTTCATCCCTACCGCTCATTAAGCGCTGATTTTTTAAAAGTCATCCAGCGCTTTCTGATTTGTCTGCAGAGGGACGTTCAGCTTGTGGGTGGTGGTTTTGGAATCTGCCTTATTATCCTTTTTGAAAACAGCATCGCCTGTTCAGGCCCCACTTCTGTCCTCACAGCCCTGACACGGGATGTCCTCGCCAACGTCCTTTCTGCTGCATGTTAGCCACGGTGTGGACCTGACCTGGTATTTATGTAGCCCAAGACTGTCTTACCTACGTTTCAGTGTCTTCTTAACTTGTATAACCCATGATTTCTACTTTGAAGGTCTTCGCTTTGGCGGTGGAATAGAAACTGAAGGAGGAGGTAACAGCTTTTGCTTTTGCTTCTTTCTCATTCTGTGCACACGACCCTGAACCAGGTAGCTAGTCTCTTCCGGGTCCCAACATTAATTTTCATCCAGGGAGACAATAAGATGATGCTTGATAGGCGCCTCGAAATTTACCCCCAAATCAATTTATTTCACTTAAATGCAAGTCCAGTTGCCCGAAGAGAGAGAGCTCTTGTGTTTAGCTGACAGCATGTGTCCTACTAATCGACCATCCCCCAGAACTAACCGTACTTGAAGCGGGAACCATCAAGGAAGAACCGGAGGCCCTGAAAGCTACAGGTGAGGGTCCTGTGGGAACCAGGTGAGGCCAAAGAGATGTCCTCCGATTTAGTGGGTCTCCTCAGCCGTAACCCCTACTCCCTCTTGTTAAGTCCATCCCAGCTGGACTGGTTTTGCTGTTCTGCAGAGGTGCTTGGCAGGCCCCTGCCTGAGGCTCCCTGCATTTGGATTTTTTTGACACCTGATAACTAATTATCCATGTTTGTGAAACTTTTCTTCACTCTCACATTAGCAGGTAGTTTGAATAGGAGTGGTCACCGAGGCTCAACAAGCCAACTCCCTCCCCCACTGCATCAATCTATCGTGTTGATGATCATATCCTTACTAGAAATATTCTTGCGTGTTTACTATGCCTCCCTATCTCAAGTCTAAACTCCAGGGGCAGTTTACTTCCTGCCTAGGCCAGAGCCAGCCTTCTGGGATACAATGCTTTCACTGAAGAAGCCAGTGAGGACAGCTTCACCGACCCGCCTGCTTCTCTCAGATGCATCCCTGAGTGACACCAGTCTGCCTTCTAGAGAAAGCTCAGCAGATGGCTGCCCGTGGGTCAGACGTGGCGTGGTCTGTTTGTACAGGTGAAGTTTTATCACATCGTCCCCTCTTGCCTGTCATCAGCAGAGCTGAGTAGGTCTGCCAAGGTCCACGTGTCCTGTGGAACGGGGCTATTCCATATCTGGTTTTTTACAAAACAAGTTTGTGGATAGTCCTTCAGAGGGAGGGGCCCTGGACTCCCCTCCTTCCGTGTGAGTTGGCATGGTGACCGTGAGCTGTTTCATGACTTCTTGCGAAGAACTGTCTCTCTTATCTCGGCGTGAAAGGTGGGGCTGGATCTGCTCACAGAAGCGCTGGCCTTTGCTGTCAGCTTCATTTCCACTTTGACCCGAATTACCCAGAGAACGGAGAACAGTGTGTTTTCTCTAATTAGTAATTATCTGGGTGACTCTCGGTGCAAGCCACGCTGCCTGCCTGTCCTTTTTTATCCAGAGGAAGAGGTTAGCGGAATACCTTGGTGGCAGGAAAGCTAGACTTTTAAGTGTGAGATGTTATTTTTTTTTTATTACTATTTCGCTTTGCTTAGATCTCTGTGAGAATCATGATGTTTCCAAGGCAACACATGGCTTGGGGTAGATGGGAGAATATTCCCGATGCAGAGGATAACATCCAGCCAGCAGACAATGCTATCTGTGCACAGATGTCAGTATTCAGTGGGACCCAGCTGTCTTGATTAGGACTAGGGAGGGTTGGGTTTCAAAGCACAGCGATCACGTTCCCACTCAGTAAATCTGAAAACCTTTCTTCATGTGCCGAGGAAGAAAAGGCTGACAACGGGGTCCGGGCTGTGGCTCCTGGTTTATCTGTGCACAGTGGGGACATTCAGTGCACCTCTTTGTCTTGTTCAGGTGAGGTGACACATGCACTTTTGAGTCTCGTTTCTGCAGTGCATGTCTCTCGGGGACACATGTCTCCTGTTTTCCATCCCAAGTGTTACAGTTGTTCCAAAGGGACACACTGTTTTCTCAAAGAGACACACGTTTCTTTAAGACTTTAAAATGTCATTATGAAAACTTTAGTGTAGAAAGCCATATAGTGACTTAAAATATGAATCACCTCACTGTGTTTAACAACCTTTGTTAGTATGTTAAGCCCTCACAGACTTTGTCCCATGGACTGAAATTAAATACACACCCACATTCACACACAGGCACACACTCACACACACACACAGAGGCACACATTCACATACTCACACAGAGGCACACACTCACACACACTCACACACACACTCACACACTCACACACACACAGAGACACACACTCAAATGCACACACACAGAGAGGCACACACTCAAACACACACACAGAGGCACACACTCACACACACTCACACACAGAGGCACACACTCACACACACTCACACAGAGGCACACATTCTCACACACACACAGAGGCACACTCACACACACACAGAGGCACACACTCACACACACACAGAGGCACACACACACACACACAGAGGCACACACTCAAATGCACACACACACTACATACACTGTATGCACAAGGTATAATATACACACTAATTTATAAACTGCTTTCTTAGTGACTTAAACACCACGAGGGTCTCTCACTCTCCCGGAGTGCTGTAGTGTGGTGGGTGGCATATACTTTGCGCCCAGTGATTCTGTGCCAGATGTGATCCTTTCAGTGAGCAGCGAGCTGCTCTCTGACCTGGAGTTATATAGCTTCTCGGGTGTCTTGGCCTCCTCCTCTGTGAAGTGTAGCTGTCAGTGATAAGATCCGTGATGTCAGGTTATTATGACAGTAAAATATGTTAAAGAGACAATAGACCTAGTGCAGCACCCAGCACACTGGCCCCGTAATTAGATGTTCCTTGTTATCTTTCCAAGTTATCTCTCCCACCTACAGCGGTCTCCTTGGCTGTGTATTGTGCTACTGCGCTGATTTGTAAGCCCTCTTCTCTGCCCTCCCTTTGGTGGGGTGCAGCGTTTAATGCGGTGCTTTGATGAAGCTCAGACCCAGAGCTAATCGCTGCATATGGGCAGACAGCAGAGAGGAGCCCAGTGGGCTCGGGGAGGGGGTCTTGGAAGCGTGGGAAGGGAGAGTACACTCTTAACTGTGTTTAGCAGACATGCTGGGGCCACACATGAGCTCTACGGGGCCTGAGCGCTGGTCTCTTCCTCTGAGCATCACAAGTGACCCCCTTAACGTCTGTAGACGTTAGTGCCCAGATCTGTGAAGATGAAGGACTCTCTGGATGTCTACCTCCTTGGGTCCTTACAAGTGATGAATTAGGTGGTTTGTCTTATTAAACATTAGGTGCTATTAGAAACCAAAAGCTAGCATTTTACACACACACATACATTCACACATGCACACAGCTGCACACTCGAGGTGGGGCATACACACATTACTTAAGCACGGCTATACATGTTTGTGTTTATTGCTGCAACAGTCACTTGGTACATTGTAAAAGTGTATGCCCTTCCCGCTTTCTGTTTTTATTGCCCCCTTGTAGGGTAATAAACTTCAGTTTCACACGTTGTTTTACTTTTTAATTCTATTCCTTGGGGCAGGGCTCACTCCACACCCTATTCTATACCCTCTCTAGCCCCAGACTTGTTGTGCAGCTTTGACCCACCCATCAGCTCCTGCCTCCATTTTCTGAGCGCTGGGTTACAGGCACACCCCATCACTGTGCCCCACACACTCCTTCATACTCTGCCTTTCCACCTCTGCTTTGCCAGCTGGAGCCCTAGTGGGCTTACCTACCATGGAACAGGGGAAGGGAGAGGGCATGTATTCCTTCCTGTTTGCTTCTGGTCACCACGGACACTCTGACCCTCTGACACTCAGGCCACGGTGCCTCACCTTGGCAATGACCTCTCAAGGCAGGAGAGTGTCACCGAGTGCTGGATTCGTTTTCCCCACACCCTCAGAGCATTCTGAAGACACCTCAGCTGTGAGCATCCTTCCCCACAGTGGTGTGGTTCCCTCGGCACAGCTCCGCCTCCCTCTTTGTCTTGCAGTTCTCTGATTCCAGGTGAACAACTATCAAATAATCTCTTAAAATCCTTGCTGGGGTTCGCACCCCCCCCCCACTTCCCGACTATGCTATTTTTGATATCCAGTCCAAACTTCACTCTGCTCAAAAGAGCCAGTTGATGTTAAGAGCAAACTTTGCTTCAACTGAAGGATGTGGGGGCTTTGCTTTCCCCCTCCCACCCCCCACCCCCGGCCCTGGCCTGACTCACTGCTGCATTTGAACTGACCAAGCACATCCCAGGCTCAAAAGGCCTGGCACCTAGTGGCTGTGCTTTGGGGCTGTGGATGCCACTGCAGACACAGGCAGCGCTAAAAAGCCGCACTCGATTGATTACATTTTGGAAACAGAATAGTCAGTCCTGTGAGAATGAGAGAGAGAGAGAGAGAGAGAGAGAGAGAGAGAGAGAGAGAGAGAGAGACTAAGACCAGTGGAGAAGCTTGTGTGCAGATGTCACTGACTGAATGAAGGCAGAAAATTGGGCACCAACACTGACAGAATGGAGCTGAGAGGCAGGAGTCACAGAGACTATTAGCCTGGGAATGGTTTCAGTCTCCCTCACCTGCTGATGATGAAAGAGCAGGCACAATAGAGTAGGTCAGCACCACGTTCCTGTTCGGTTGGTTTCCAAAAGGACTTGCTGCCTCCCTGCTGGGGTATTTCCAGAAGCCTGTTAGAGACCACTCACCCTGACCTCCTCCTTCCGACTCAGGATCCCATCCCCCCTCAAGCCCCTACCTTCTATCTTTTCTTTTTCCCCTTCCCCCTTTCCTCTTTCCTCTCTCTTCTTCCTCTTCCTATCACCCACCTCTCTCTCTCCCTCCTCCTCTCTTCCCCCTCCCCTTCTCTCCTCCCCCTCCCCCTTCTCTCCTCCCTCCCCCTCTTTCTTCTCCCTCTCCCCCTCTCTCCTCCCCTCCCCTCTCTTCCCCCCCCTTTTATGCATGAGACACACTTGGCCTCAGGTGAGATGCTCATTGCAATCTACCCTTACACAGTGGTCCAAGCAGATCTAGCTAGCCAGCCTTTAAAAGCCTGGTCACCTGACCAATGGGTAGGTCCCAACGTGACCACTAGGCTTTACTGACTCAAGGAATCAGGTGCTGCTGCTAGCCTGGGAGAAGGCAGGGGCTCTGGTGAGAGGAACTTGTGAGAGTTCCTGTCTGTGACCCAAAATTTGACTATAAAAGAAAACCTCTCCTTCTTCCTTTTTGGGAGACTATTCAGGAGGAGGCAGGGGAGCATATACCAGTGCCACCAATGTTCTTTGAGTCAAACAACTGTGTCATAATGTTAGGGTTACGAGGACCCTCTGCCGGTAACCAGTTCCTCACTTTCCCAGCCATAACATCTGTGTCAGCAGGGAACCTTCGACAACTTGAAGGAACAAACATTAACATGTTGCTGGTAGTTCCTAAACTCCAGCCTCGGTTCCTATGTGAACCACCCTCTTCCGGAGTCCATCTGGAAGGCCACACTGCACATGGGGGTCCGGTCTCAGTTTCTTGGGGGCTATTTCTCGAGGGATATTGGCATCCGTTAATTTGAGTCTGCTGGTGTTTGTCACTAGACTGTGGGTTGGAAGGAAGCCGCCAGCACCCCCTTTAGCACAGCTGTCAGGCACACGCAGACACCATTAGCCCAGTTTATTAGTGCTTCTGTGTACAGAGCTTAGGGCCCAGCTCCAAGGATGCTCCTATGATTGTGGGTTGCTATTTGGAGCAACACTAGAAAGGCTTAGGGATGGGAAGCATATGTATCAAGAAGTAGCCTAGAAACCATGGCTCTGATAAGCTGTAACTCTCTTCTCTGACACTAGTGAGCGTACACGAAAACACTCCCTATCTTCTCAGCCCTCTTGAGTGGCCATGCCTCCTGACTATAGTGAGACACTTGATGGTCCGCAGTGTGGCTTCTTGGGTTGGATGCCAGAACTGATGAAGTTCATCTTAGGTTTTTATATGAGTCTTTCTTCTTTTGCTTCTCGGTGAGACACTTGATGGTCCATAGTATGGCTTCATCAGTGTGGGTACTGCTGAGAGCTTTACTGTCCCCTTTAATCACGAGACCCCACTGTCTAGCATGCTGGGCATGTGGAAGGAGCCCAGATACTTGTAGGAGTTTTGATCCGGAGCCCTTCAGCAAATCCAAAGCTCTTTAACATGTTACATTCTTGCTTGTGCTGCCTGGGCTGTTAGAGAAAAAAATAAAAACAAACCAAGAAAACTGTCTATACAAAAAACCCCAACTCCTTTGGGAAAATACGGTCCTGGAAGTCTGTTCCCATGGGTTGGAATATCATCCACTGACTCTTCAGAAGACTGAGCAGAACCCGTCACTGTAGTGTGTTCTGTTCATATGCAATAGGGCGCCAGCTTAGGGGCAGGCAGCTGGGTTTTACACAGAAAGGGTACCATGCTGACATAGAAAAGGCTGGATGTGACCAGCCGGTGGACATCTGACTCAGAGAAGTACCAGATTGAGGCAACTGATTATTAACTTTTCAGAGTTTTTGCAAGCCAGCTCTTAAACCAAGAATATTTGAAAAACCAATATGTATAAACATAAATTTAAAAGAAAGGTTAATGGTCCAGGGAGGTGGCTGGGTCCATAAAGAAACACATATCATGCTTGCACTGTAAGCACTGGGGCTCGAGTTCACACTCTCAGGACTCACACAGCAGTGCACACCTGGAATCCCAGCACTAAAGGGTTAAAGTAGAAGAAACTCCTGAGCTCATGGGCCAGCCAGCCTAGCCTGTGCAGGAGCTTCAGTTTCCAGGAGAGACCTTGTCCAAAGGAAGATAGCTTCCAGCTGAGAAAGATAACTGACTTCAATTTCTGACTTCCACATATATGCTCACATATATATGTTCAGGCATGCACGCACACACGCATGCACACACACATGTTCAGGCATGCACACACACATGTATATATATTCAGGCATGTACACACATGTATATATATTCAGGCATGCATGTATACACATGTATATATATTCAGGCATGCACACACACACACACATATATATGTTCAGGCATGCACACACATGTATATATGTTCAGGCACACACACATACATATGTGTTCAGGCACACACATACATATATGTTTAGACACACACACATATATATTCAGGCACACACATGCACACACACGACACACATACACATATATATGTTTAGGCATGCACACACATATATATGTTCAGACAGACACATACCTATATGTTCAGGCATACACACACACACACACATATGTTCAGGCATGTGCACATGCGTGCATGCACACACACAGATAAAAGTGTAGCTGTACCCAGTCTGAATATAAATAATCACCTACAGAGTAAAAGACACTGTGAAATGTTCTTTCCTCTCTGTCCTGTTTGATGGCTGCTATATGGGAAGTTTGAGGTTGAGCCTGGGGGAGGCGTATTTATACCACAGATAGGAGTTTTTAAGCAACACATGAGTATTCAATATGGGGCAATGAGCAGAATCATTGGGATTGTGGCTGCTTTTTTTATTTTTTAATGATGAAACCGTTTTGTAACTGGCATTAATTTGGAAACTCAGACCAACAAGTCACCATAGATTCAGAGGCATAACAAAACAGGAATTGATTCTCCGCTCCAGAGTCCAGAAGTACAAAATTAAAAAGAATGCGTTTACTCCCTTCTGTGTATGGTGACTGTCCTAATATTCTTGAATTTGTGGCCATGCCTCTCCCGTCTTGGCCTATGCATCATCCCCCAGTTGTGGGGCTTCTAGTCCGTGTGTCTATCTCATTAGGATACTTGGGTTGGCCCCGGGGGAGGGGCAGATTATTTACATCACAAATTGGGTTTTTTTTTTTTTAAGTGACACATGATTATTCAGCACAGAGCAGTAAACAGGATCCTTGGGATCGGAATATTGCTGGACTACTCAGAAAACCAGGATAATGTCATTTGAAGAGCATCGACTTATTCCTACCTACAAAGACCCTATCCCCAGGGAGGGTCTCATTCCAGAGATTAATAACATATTAGTATAGCACAAAGTCTGTAATCAATAACGCACTCAAACTTGTCTTACAATAAATGAGTCTGGACTTGACACACGGGGACAAGAAGGCTGTACTCGGAGGAGCCCCTGCCATGGGCTCCTTTGGAGATGATAACGTTTCCTTGTGCGGTTGCTCCAGACCCCATGGTTGGATAAACTCTTGTGCCCAAATACACACACCCTGTTATTGTTTGAGCTGGTTTTAGGCCTAGTATTGGCTTTCCTGGAGCCACTCTATAGCCCACCATGCCAAGGTCAGTCGGAAATCACCAAAGAGAAAAGCACGTTTTAATCAGATGCTGGATGGGTTTGGCTTTCCAAACAAAAGTGCAATCTGTGTCCCCGTGTCCCCCGACACAAAGATGGCGGCTTCGCTCAAACGCCCCTCTGCTCCCTTTGACTCCCGGCCCCTCCTCCAGGGAACTCATTTGAAACTGAGTATTGTCTTAGCTCGAAGGTTGGCAAACATTCCTAGGAAGGAGGCAGAAAGTAAATATTTAGGACTTGTCGGTTTACTGCTAACACACTCCAGGTCTGCCTGGGTAGCCCCTGGCAGCCCCGAACAAACCCAGTGAGAGGCATGCCCCAGTTCCAGTCACCAAACGGACTGGATATGTTATGTGGACACCATAGTTGGAATGTCATAAAATGTTCATGTCATGGTATCTTCCTGTGACCCCTCCCCCCTCCAAACACATGAAGACACACAGAGGATTCTTAGCTTTAGGGTTAAGTAGTAGCCAAAAATGGCCTTGCCCGGGCTGTGACTTACTTAGGCAGTAGCACCCCGACTGGGGGAAGTTTACTCTAAGATTTAAAACCCCAGACCCCCGGGCTTTTGGACAATACCTCATACTCTGCAAGTCCCTGATTTCTACCATCATCTCTAATTACATTCAGTGTCCTTTGGAGTCATTACCACACAGGCCTTGAGCTCCTGTTCAGAACCAATCATCCTTATCCAGCCCTGCTCCTTGCTGGGTTCTTCCCCACTCAGGGTGGCACCTGTCTCTAGCCACGGGAGTCTCCAGGACACAGTTGGAACCAGGGAGCATAATATCAACATATCAGGGTAATTTCATGCTCCACTTGTCTTGGGCTGATATTAGCGAAAATTAAATTTTTGCACTAACCAGCCTTAGCTTTTGGCGCGCACGACACACAGGTTTGTGGTTTCTGGAAAGGGTGGTTAAATTGTGTTTATGCGATTTGTGTGGTGTGCTCAAATAATGGGGACATGCTTTTACCAACAATTGAACCCTCTGGCTGACAGATGTCACCAGGAGTAGACATGGCTGTGGGCAAGAGTAGGTTTTTCTTAGCAAGTCCGGGCAGAAGTAAACAACTGAAGGAGAACAGTTAATTTCATTTGTGTTCGTTTGGATGGGCATCTATGGAGGTTTGGAACGAGGCACATGTTTTTTCTTTATGCTTTTCCTTGGTTCTTTTTTTCTTTTTCCCTTGCTATGGCAGGCAACTTTGTAACAATAGGCAAAGAAGGGCATTTTCTTCTCTCCTGGGTGCCCAAGAAGTGGGTGCTTTGGGACATGGAAACAATGTTTCTTGAGTATTAGAGAAGAGTAACTCCAGGATGTTAGGGGATGGGTGGTAATTAGCTGCAGATAATAGAAGACTTGCCTGACTCCATGAGTCCCTGCGATTAATGAGTAACTAGTACATGAGCTATGTGCGCAGTCTCATGGATCTCATTTCCTGTAGCAAGTGAGAGCTGCTAAGTACTCTGCCTTCAGACAGATATCTCTCTCTCCTTTCCTGTCCTTCTCTTCCACCCTCCCCTGCCCCCTCCCTCTCCCTCCCACCTCCCTTTTTCTCTCTCTCCACCATCTGCCTGCTTCAGCCTCGCCCCGCATGGGTCCACCATGGAATGGGAAATCCTTGGGGGTCATCATTCATCTCTCAGAAGAGATGCTGAGTGCAGAGTCAGCGATGACTGTCAGGCTCACCTTCCTCCACACAGGGGAGGTTGACTACCTCCGCTGTCAGAATTGTCCACGGCCATTCCAAACTGTATGGGACTGGTGCTCTTGGGATATGGGGCTCCCTTTAAGGCCCGTGGGAGCTAGGCAGGCCATCCTTGGCTACCATCTGGTAAGTTTTTTGTGGTCCTCCATGAGTCTGCGGGGATTACCTTTCATTTTGGGAAACCCAAGTTTGGCAACTTCTTGGATCCTTCAGAAGTCAAATCTGAGGGATTTTTTCCCAATAGAGGAAATTTTCTTCTAGAGGCTAAAAACTCCACATTTGGGCTGATGGTCCCAGAATAGTATCAGCCAATGTACATACCATACATTTGTTATCTCTTTCCCCCGAACCTGCAGTAGTCCATGTCAAATGGCTGCACTTGGACCACTCTCCAGATACTGCATTCTAGCCAGACATGGCCAATCTGTCTAAACTATCATTGGAAGTAAGCCCTATTTTCCTTCCTTGAGCTGGTACATTGCTAGAGAAGTAGATGTCACTCAAGGAATAATTGCAGTCAGAACCCAGGGTACAGAAGGCTTAACTGGTGATGTCCCTTAGACCCCAGACAGAGGGAGGCAACAGAGCTGTGGAACTCAGAGCTGTAGAGGTGACTAAAACCATCACTTCAGGATGGACTAGGGCTAGGGCAAAGCTCCGTTCACACAGTTTATAGGTAAGGTGACAGGGAATCAGAAAGGTAGTTCTGTTTGCTGGATGGTTTTATATCAGCTTGGTGCAAGCTGGAGTCACCTGAAAGGACAGCGCCTGGAATGAGAAAATCCCTCCATAAGATCAAGCTGTAGGGCATTTTCTTAATCAGCGGTTGAAGGGGAAGCCTCCATCCATGATAGATGGCACCGGCCCTGAGATGCTGGTCCTGGATTTTATAAGAAAGCATGGAGAAGCAAGCCAGTAAGAAGTATTCCTCACAGCCTCAACATCAGGTCCCGCCTCCAGATTTCCCGTCCTGTTTGAGTTTCTCTCCTGATTTCCTTTGTTGATGAACAGTGCTGTGGACATGTAAGGCAAATAAGCCTCTTCCTCCCCAACTTGCTTCCGGTTATGATGTTTTATCGAAACAATAGAAACCCCCGACTAAGACACTTTGTGTAGTCAGGCCAGCAGCCAAGGAAGGGCTCAGCAGACCCATCCCACAACCAGCTGTTCTGCCTGCTCTCCGTGTTGGGGGGATAGCGTCACGACAGTGGCGTTCTCATGCCAGGATGTCCTACGGGCATTCCCCAGGACCAGGGAGGGGAGGCAACATCAGCTGTTCAAAGACCAAAGTGGAGCAGGGTGTGATGTCTACCACTGCCTAGCATTCTTCTTCTACCCGTCAAGAACGTTATCTGCACCATCCAACTGATAGGGCCATGGCTGGCATTGACTGCTCTGTGGGATCTGACATTAGCACATTCCAGCATTATATCCTGTCCCAGTGCCCGGCTATAAACCCTCTCTTTTCTTTCTTCATCAGGAAGACAGGGCAAAAGAGTTGGGCTAAACAGGAAATGCCTGGACTTTGTCTAAGGAGCTATTCTCATAGTCACTCCTTATACTAGCAAAGAATGGAAATGTTGGGCATGCCCAGTATTCTAGGTGCTTAGTCTGCATTAGCTCCTGTAATTCCCATGGCAACCCCGTGAGGCAAGTGCTCTTGCTCTGCCCATTATACGGGAGAGGCAGTTGAGTCACGGAAAGAACATGTAGGGATGAATAGAAATCCTGATACCCCAAAAGATGGAGATCCAGAGTTCTCAGTCTACACTCATTGGAGCAGATATTTGTGGATCAGACCCATAGACTGGATGAGGAACGTCTCAGTAGAAGGTAACAGGACAGTGATCATTAAAAACTGAGTCCTCTCTGCCTGCCTGAGTGCTCACAAGCAGACTGAACAGGACAACTCGCGCACAGAAGAGGAGCGACAATATTCCAGACTTAATAAAACCTCGTTGAGTTGACTGAGGTTAGGTTTCTGCCTTTCTGATGCTAAAAGCACACATACAGCTTCCTTCCTTCCTTCCTTTATTTTTTCATTTGCCGTATCATCTACTGGCCTTCATTTGTCTGCTAGATTCCAGAGGAGGAATTGAGGTAGATTTTTCACTTGCCTGGAGTCTGCCCGGAAATCACTCTGAAGTTATCTCCTTCTGAGATGCCTAGCTCACCTGGCCAGAGCTGGGTGTGTATGGACTAGGTGCAGGACCCCTGCCCGTGTATCTCCCCACATCTGACCTTTCTGCCATGCCTGTCCCTCCTGCTCACCACAGCATGTGACATCGGACTCGGTTAGGGGAGAGATAAGAGGTGACTCAGAAGAGTCCCAGTTTCTTTCAGGTCTGCTATTGAGGGTATGAACTCTATGCAGACAGCTTCAGGGTCTGACATACCTGTGTCCAGGCCTGGCAGGGAGAACTTAGAGATTTTTCTGCCTTTAGCTCAAGAATTTTGCTCTTTGTTTCCTCTCTGCTCTGCTATCATCCTGGAACCTCGGAGTCCAGTTCAGTTGCTCTGACATGGCCTTGGGCAACATCAGAGGAAAGGTCAACAGTTGTACTGGCTAGATTTATGTCAACTTGACACCGCTGAGGGTCATTTAGGGGAGAGAATTTCAATTGTGAAAATGTCCCCATGTTGAGAGAATGGAAAAGGCCCAAAAGATTGGTCTGTGGTACATTTTCTAGGTAATGATTGATTGATGTGGGAAGATGGACAGTGCCACCCCTGGGCTGGTGGACCTGGGTTCTATAAGAAAGCAGGCTGGGCAAGCCATGGGGAGCAAGCAACTAAGCAACATCCCTTCATGGCCTCTGCTTCAGCTCCTGCCTCCAGGTTCCTGTCTTGCTTGAGTTTCTCCTCTGGCTATCCTCAGTGATATTCGCTGTGATGTGAAACTGTAAGATGAAATTAGCCCCTTTCTCCCATATTGCTTCTTTGGTCACTGTGTGTTTATCACAGCAATAGAAATCCCAACTAAGACACTAGTTAATGTTATCCCTGCACCTGCTTGTCTGCTGTCCCTGACTAATGGTTAACTGGCTTTGGCAAGAGTCCTTTGTATCAACAACCTTCACATTTAAGAACCATCCCCTACCACCCTTCACCCCCAGCATCCATTGCCTTAGGGATGCTTCTGGGTAATAACTCCTGCTCTTTATGGAACTCCATAAACAAGCTAACTATATATTTCAAGGAGGTAAAGCCCACAGATTTGACTTAGAAATACATACATCTTGTACCTTGCCTGCCTTGGTTACTTTTCTATTGCTGTGGTAATGCACCATGACCGAAGCAACTCAGAGAAGAAAACATTTATTTGGGGCTTATGGTTTTTTGAGGGTGAGTCAGTGATGGCAGAATGAAGGCATGGTGGCAGAAACAGCTAGGAACTTACATCTCAAAACCCCAAGCAGGAGGCTAAGTGTGTGGAAGGGATGCTGAGAGAATTTTGAAGCCTCAGAGCTTGAGCCTAGTGACACGCCTCCTCCAACAAGGCTCCAGTTATAATTCTTCCCTGATAGTTCCACCAGCTAGGGACTAAATATTCAAATATCTGAGCCTTTAGGGGCCATTCTTATTCAACACCACCTCATACCCAGACCTCTTGGAGAGAGCCGACACAGAATCAGATACAGAGGAGTATACTGATATCCACACCCCGTCTCTGGCTCCAGGCTCCAGGGCAGGTGAGTTTATCTTGAGCAGCAACACTTATGGGTGTCTGGGACTCCCTTTGTGGAACAGACTTTGTGAAGAAGGCTTCTGAGGGTGGGCTGTGCTCATTGGTGGTGGTGGTGGGGTCAATAAACAACAGAACTTAGCAGGGAGGGGCCTGGGGGTGGGACCCTATTTTGGAGTGGGCACCACCTTCCAACATGTGTCCAGATGCAAAGGGGTCTGAAGGAAAAACAGCGCCATCTACTGCCTGCCAACCTTGTTGCTGTCCCTGCCTCCCAAGGCTGGATTTGAGAGCCTGATTTTTCTGTTTGGATGGAGCCTAGGTTACAGAGGTGCAGACGTCACGACAGAGTAGGACAGGCTCCGAGACATCTACAGATTCTGCTTTGAGCTACCTCGATGACCTCATTTCCAAAGCATGCGTAGTAAGCAGCAAAGTAGCTCTTGAGGCGCTGACCCAACAGGGGGCAGCAGAGAGCAGCCCCCAAACAGATTTCCTTATTGTGTGTCTCCACCTCTTCTGGACCAGCACCATAGCTGGGCGGCTGCGACTCTTGTAAGCTCAAACTCTTGACACTACTCCCCTCACAGCAGGGTGTGGTCTCAGGGCACAAAAAGGCCCCAGCCTGGCAGAGAAAGGCCTTTGTTAGGAAGTTCACTGCTCTAAAAGGAGAAAGTGGGGGGACTGTGACAGCAGCAGGAAGCCTGTAGACTCATTTTCTGTCTGTCTGTCCTTTCAAAGGAACAGATGAAGAAATTGGTCCCATAGTGCTTAAATGTTATGACCAAGCTCATATAGCTGAGGAGGGGCAGAGCTTGGTCTTTCTGGGCTTGGACTCTGGAGCCCTTCCAGGAAGGGGGCAGGAAAGTGGATCTGGCTTTAGGCTATTACTGGGGTGGGGGAGTTCTGAGGATGGAGGAGAAGATGGGTTTCCTGATGTAGCTCCCTCTCTCCTGACCCACAGGTGCCCCCTGTGCTGACTAAACTTACAGAACACACCTGCCCAGCTAGGTAGGTGCAAAGTGCAGTGCAGTGTCTGGCTCTGGCCCAAGCTTTACTAGTGCCCCATCTCTTTCTGTGCCCTACAAGAGCCTCATTAGCTCATATCTTTTACCCCACACCTCTGTGTCTTCTGTTCTCAAGTTTCTAAACCATCCATCCATCAGGTGAAAAATAGCATCATGGAAAAGACAAGCCAGAAAAAGGCTTAAAAACAAACAAAAAAAACCTCATACAAATGTCCCTGTCCTAGGAGGGAGCTGTCACGGTGGAAGGTCGCACCAGGAACAGGCCGATGGCGTTGGGAAAACACAAGAAAACACAAAGGAGAGGCACACCCTCCCATCTTCCTCTCTGGACTCATTTCTCCGGTTTGCACTTGCAATGACTCTGCACAGAATCTTCTTCTTAACTGTGTTTGTGAGTCGTTGTCTCGTGGTAAGATTTTTGTCTTTTTAAGACAGGGCCCAGGCTGCTGTCTGACTTAGCGGTGGCATCTGCACCATCACACCCCACTTACAGGGTGCTGGGAATCGAACCCATAGCTTCAGGGATGCCAGGCAAGCATGGTGTCAGCCAAGGTGCATCTCTAGATGCTCACTGATGATTCACCAGTGCCCAGGATAGCACCCAGCACAGCATTAATGCATGCCGTCAACTCAGAGTGAGCATGTCAATTTGCAGCGTTTAAATGCATGTATAACTTTAAGTAATCTATAAAAGGACAGAAAGTATCTGCTGAGAATCCTGAGTGTGGAAAGTCTTCGTCAGCTGGTGGTACTATTTCAGAAAGTTCTGGAAACTTTAGAAGGTGGGCCCTACCTAGAGGAAGCAGATCTTTGGGGGGGGATGTCCTTGGGGGCTGTGTTGTGCTTTGGACCCCTCCCTCTCTCTCTCTCCCTTTGCTTCCTGGCTGTGGTGAATTGATCTATTTCACCACAGACTTCCACAATGACAAATTGCCTCCTTACGGGACTGGGAAAAGGAGCCCATCCTATCACAGACAGGAATTAATCTTGCCTCTTCAGGTTGTTTTCTTGGGGGATTTCTGTCACAGTAATAAAAAGTCCAACCAACTAACACAAATGTAGTGAAAATTCTTTTTTAAAAGCTTCACTTTAAATGCCGGATAATCAACTCTGCGGGGCAATAAAGCATGAGGTGACTGTCCCTGCAGTTTGGGACACAGGAGGATTATAGAGACCAAATTGATTTTCCATTCATCAGGCTACGACAGGGCCCAGATCTGCTTTGTTTGGTTTCTTATTTGAATGCCTAGTGGCCCGTGGCGGCGATGCCACTGCCCTCTCTGGTCTGGCTATAGTGCTGGGCTTTCTCCATCCAAACTGCAGAGAGAACCAGCTGGCCAGCTCTGTCCTGAAGGGCGGGTTGCCCAGAGTCCACAAAATTGCTAAGAGATTGCTTTGATGGGCTCCCCGCCCCCCTTGTATGGTAGTGGGCGGGGAGCCTTCCTCTCTGTCCTCTAAAAAAGAGATGTGGCTGCTTTGCTTTTGTCTTCCTCCCAAAGGTGATTTTCTGGGAAGTATATGAAAGTGTTGTGTGGAACGTCTGTCAATGTTCTTTAGATGCCCATCCCCCATCCCATTTCACTTCCGGGTCCAACTGCAGGATGATCCTTTACCAGAACAAAGAATTAAGGGCAAGGTCAGGAACATTGTTTTATTATTATTATTATTATTATTATTATTTATATTATTAAATTTATATGTTGACTTCACATCCTGAAAGCATTCCCCTATCCTCCTGGTTCCCCCCCCCACACAGCTCCTCCCTCTCCCTCATCCTCTGAGAAGATGGGGAAGCCCAACTCTTCCATAAGAGTCCCTGATCTTCATCCAATGTTTGGCATTGGGACTCAGCATCTGTTTCAGTCAGCCACCGGATGGAGCCTCTCAGAGGACAGTTACGTTAGGCTCCTGTCTGCAAGCAGAGCCTAGTTATCATTAATGGTGTCCGGGATTGGTTCTTACCCATGGACTGTCAGGAGCATTGTTAAGCAGTCCCCGAGCGGGCAGGAGTCCCTCTCTTGCTTGCAGTTTTAGACGGGTGTTTTAATATTCATTTGACCATCCAGGGAGCACAAGTCTTGAGGTGTCAGCAGGTCTTCAGCCTCTAGACTTCTACTCCAGCTTCTCTCTGGCTGGATCGCCCTCCCTCTTCATGCTGCCTCCAGAGGCCCGGCTGCTTTCGGGACCCGACTTCTCAGAGCTTTTCTGGAAAAGGCCCCCATGTCATAAGTATGCTTTTCCCGGGGGCATTGCGTGTGCATACATGTATTAAACACCCACTACTTTTGTGGTGCTTTCCTTCTTAAGAGGCCTGAGCTGGGTAAGGAAATGCTCAGAGCACTGCACCTGTAAGTGCAGTTTAGCGATCCTCGGCCTCCCCTGGGAAAACCTCGCCCCCAGCAGGAAGCAATGTAGTTCGATCTCCTCTGGAACAACCTTCGCAACCAGCGAAAGAACCCTTGGAGACTGCCTCTCCTTCAACTGGGTCTTTCTTGCAGTTCGTTCTTCAAATTCATACCTTGCCTTCAGCCCCGGAGAAGAGAGGAGAGATTGCTAAGAGAGTCCTTGGCTCTGACTTGACGTGGTAACCAGAAGATGGCCAGCCTCATTCAAACATCAGCGGGGTCTGCATATTTCTTTTTCGTTCCAACCCTTGAGACCACGTGGCAGCTTGGACTGGAGCTGCTAACAGATGTCTCCTGGGCAGGACTTACAGGTAAGCATATGGGTATATATTCCGGAGAATGAAAAAAGCATCTTGTGTCTGGAGTGTGCGGAGCTCCTCATTTGCTGGCTGTCCGGTGAGACTGTGGTGCTCAGCCTCTGCCTGTGGGCCTGCCTGGGTCCTACTCCAGGGAACAGGGTCACTGTGTCATTTCTGGCAGATCTGGCTTCAGTGTGTGCTCCCAGAGTCAACTAAATGTATTTGTTCCTAGGCCTTCAGTGAGGAAGGCAACTGGTTATCTCTAACCCACAACTTGTCAGCCATTGCTTTCCGTGGCATTCTGCACCCCACTGGACCCTGACATGGACACTTTCCGACAGACAGAACGTCTTCTACCTGTCAAAGTTGAAAGGGATGCTTAGAAATCCTTTAGCCTGAGGGTTGTTCTCTGGGGCCTCTGGTGGTTTGGGGAGGAATGGTTGGTAATAGGTTTTCTCTGCAGATGCAATAAGCCAATTCGAGCCAGATCAAGAATAAGGTTTATTGAGAGACAGCTCTTGAGTAGATTCGCTGATCTCAGAGTGGGAGGTTAGTGGAGCTGTGCACGTGGGCTAAAGCAGGGGGCTTTTATAGAGCTTAGGCAAGGAGTGATGATGTGTTAGCTAGGAGCTAGGATTGTGCCCATATATGGTTAAAAACTGAGCCCAAACTGGGAACTCTTGGATGGGTTGCTGGAAATACAGAGACATGGGAGGGATGGTGGGTTTCCCAGCTTGTGCAGGGGCAAGCAGGGGTGGCAACCAAACAGGTGGTGATGGAAATAGCCTATTTTAGGCTACACAGGGGTACCTTTTTCCATCAAGGAGATGCATAGCCTTCAGGTTACCACGAGTGTCTTCTATATCTGTTTACTACAGGGGATAAAACTGAGGTTCAAAGAGGTGGTGATTTTGTCTAAAGTCGCACCAAGGTGCAGCTGAGACCTGTGGGCACCTAGCTGCCATCTCGAGGCCTCTCTGGGTCTGCCCCAATTCTCCACTCCCTGAGATCTGTATGTACCACTTGGAGCAGGTTGTGACCAGAACGGCTATGTCGTCTTTGTGGGTCTCCACCCCCTGGCTTCTGTGGCCAAGGTTTGTGAATACATATTACTCTGGTATCTGCCCTTACCTGGGGCTTTTGGGAGCTCCTAGGTATATGCTTAAGCCATGGTTTGTCCAGACTGACAGATTTTCCTCTTGTCCTACCTAGACATGACTGTCACGGGCACACACTCTTTAAACACAGCTAGCCACTTTATCCCTTGATTTACAAGTCACCTTAGTCTGGAAGACAAGATCAACATTTGAGTGTTCTTATTTTAAGATCCTAAACTTTAAAGGCTTTGGATCTAGCTTACCATCTCTTGATCAGTGAGGTATTTGGCAACAGGAGGCTTCATTCTGTTTGCAGTTCTAAGGACAGGTCAGATAGTGTTGTGGCAGGTTTCAAGACAAAAACCTTAGCCATCACCTCTGAGTGGCTGTCTCTGCTGTCTTATTTTAATTACAGATGACACAGAACAGACAGTGGTGACAGATGGGTATTACCAGGAGAACCATCTTGAATATGTGCATATTTATATTCGGGTACACAGGTGTGCAGGTACATATGCGTGTTCATATATATGTAGGCCAGAGGGCAACCTTGGGACTTGTTCCTTAGGACTTACCTGCTCTGCTTGTTGAGACAGGGTGTCTTGCCGACATGTGGCTCCCACATTAGGCTGGCTGGCCACCTCTCCCTGCCTCCCCGGTGTTGGACTTACAGGCATGTGCCAGCATGCCTTTCCTTTGCATGGTTCTGGTGATTGAACTCAGGTCCTTACGCTGCTGTGACATGCACTGTACTAAGCGGTCTCCCCAGCCTTAAGAGACATCTTTTCTTGTGGTTTTTATTCTTGTCGAGATCTGTAAACTTCTCCAAGGCAGGAACTGGGGGTAAGTGTCCCTGTGCTGGGTAATGTTCCAAGCTGATTCTCTGTCATCCCCTGCAGATCTTAAATGGGCTTTGCACTAGGTGGTGATTCGGAACGAACCACCTTCTCCAAAGCTGGTCAGAACAGGCCTGCCTCTGCTCCAAGAGAAAGAGAGGACTCTCCGGTGAAGGGCCTTTCTTTGGGAAGAACAAAAGTCATTTTCTTCCTGACCTCAGAGGCAAAAGTAATGTGGTTTGCTTTAAGGCCACACTGCACAGCTGTGATTGTGTGACCAGAGTAAGAGCTAAAGTCCCAGGCAGGGCAGGTCCTCTGACCAGTCACATCCCCAATATGCCTCTACTATCTACCCCAAATAGTACCTTTGACTAGAAACAGACACTAGGCTTATGGTATATATTCAGGCTGGGGCTGGAAACTTGGACATCTAGGGTTCTTTGATCTCTCTTTTTTTTTAAAGTATTTATGTATTTCATGTATATGAGTATACTGTTGCTGTCTTCAGACACACTAGAAGAAGGCCTCGGATCCCATTTCACATGGTTGTAAGCCACCATGTGGTTTCTGGGATTTGAACTCGGGACCTCTGGAAGGGCAGCTAGTGCTCTTAACTCTGAACCATCTCTCCAGCCCCAGGGGAGACAGAAAATGGTGACTTGGTGATACTGAGTCCTCACCCAGGCCCAGCCTCCTTGGATATGCATTTAAGGACACCTGACACGGTTTCCTTAGATTCTTGGTTCTCATCCTTCTCTCCCAGGCAGAGGGCACATGTGTGTCACCCCGACCTCTCCTGGTTCCTGGCCTGTGGTGCCCTCACTTCTCCGTCTGTTCTTCCCACCAACTTACCCACAAGCTTGGCAGCAGGAACCCAGATTTGTAGGGACAGGCATATGGGGCAAAGGTGAAATTGGAGCCAAATTCATCAGTGGAGATCTCAGACTGGGGTGTCAGAAGGCAGAAGCTTCATCTTTTCTGCAAAAGTGAGGCTAACAGCTCTCCCATGTGGTTGTGAGAGACTAAAGAGATATAAAGTACACATTAACATCTCCATCAGCAGACTGGCTGGAGCTCAGGAGTCTGCATGTCCAGGTTTCCTACCTGCTCGGGACACCCAGGCATGTAGGGGTGTCGTAGACATCCCCACTGTCCTCCCCGTCACTAGGGAGTGTGGTATGGATAGAATGCTGCCCTCTGCCCTACCCTGCCTCCCATCCCCATTTCGAGCGAGTTCAGGAGTGGTGTCGTGTGTGTGTGTGTGTGTGTGTGTGTGTGTGTGTGTAGGAAGAATGGCTGTAGACGCAATGCAAAGCTGGCTTCTGATTCTGAAGCTGCACACTGAGATTTAACCTCATGCTCCTGTTGCAGCCACTGTCTGAGAGGGAAGCTTAATATTCAGAAAGGCCCGCTGCCCGGCACATGAAAGGCAGCACCGTAGCACCAGTGCTTGCAAAGAGGAAGAGAAGAGCTTGATGCTAGGACAGCTGACAGGGTGACAGGACCCATGCTCAAGATGTCTCTCTAACTGGTACAGAGCAAGGCCTAGGGTAAGGGGCACCACTGAGTGAGTGGTTTCACAGGGAACCTTGCTGGCGCAGTCTGTACCCTGCAGTCTGGGTCAGGTGGAACTTGTGACCTGTGATGTTATGCCCTCCAACTGTTGACGGCTTCTCGCGACTCTAGTCCACATGACTGAGGTCTTTTATTCATTTCTCAGGTTCTCTTCAAGGACTCTGGGTTACTCAGGGCCATTATGGTCCCTTGAGGCCAGATCCCAAAGATCGCTGCTTGTGCAAAATTTAAAGCAACGACAATCACAACTACCACCACCACCACAACAACAGAATACTCAAATGGTTCCTAAGAGCAATTGCCACTTAATGGCTTGGTTGTAATCATGTGTGTTGGAGGAGCCTTGGTCCCATGAGTACCTAGCTTGCCTGGTGTGGGCACAGTCTAACGAAGCCAGCACACCCTAACTGGGAATCCTGTCTCTAGGCTCAAAGTGCCTGGGTTCAAATCTCGCTCAGCCACTTACAAGCTGTGCAGTGTTGAACCAGCCCTTCACCTCCGAAGGGATTTGCAACCCCATAAAACAATACCAATCAGCCAGATCCCCCAGAGCCCCCAAGGATTAAACCACCAACCAAAGGGTACACATGGTGTTAGGAAAAGGATAAAGAGAGTCGGGGGAGGGAGTATGCTCCATGGAGGTGCGGTGAGGCCTGGGGACCCATGTTGGGAATCCCTTCCCCCTGGGGGACCAGCCACACAATGGTATAGTGCAGAATAGAGTTTATTCAAGTCATGGGGGAGTTAAGAGGGTAGTAGAGGCAGAGAGAGAGAAGAGAGGAATAGAGAAGTGGAGAAGTAGAAGCCGGCCATGAGCACACGGGAGGGGGATGGGGGAGGGGAAGGGCAAAGTGGGGAGATTAAAAGTGGGAGAGCTAAGAGCAGGAACACAAGAAAGAGAGGAGGGGACAAGCAGCCCCATTTATAGTGTCAGGTCACTGGGACAGAGCATACCTGGCTGTTGCCAGGTAACTGAGGGGTGGGGTATAATCTGGCTGTTGCCAGGTAACTGAGGGGTGGGGTATATCTGGCTGTTGCCTGGTAACTGGGGTGGGGTTTACAGAATCCCAACACTTGGAGTGACCAAGGGCTCCGGCTGCATATGTAGAAGAGGGCTGCCTTGTTAGGCATTGATGGGAGGAGAAGCCCTTGGTTCTATTAAGGCTTAGTGCCCCAGTGTAGGGGAATGTGAGGATGGGGAGGTAGGGGGGAGCAGGTGGGTAGGTGAGGGAGCACCCTCATTGAAGCAGGAGGACGGAAGGATGGATAGGGGGTTCCTGGAGGGGAAACTGGGCAAGGGGATAACATTTGAAATATAAATATACAATATCCAATAAGAAAAGAAAAGATCAGTGTCCACCTCAGTACGTATTGCAAGGTACAACGTCATATGTAAAGTATCATTTACCAATATAGAAGCCCGCCTCTTTGATGCTGAGATAGCACCTGGTACAGTGCCTGGCACATCTTAGGAACATGACAATAAATTTTCTTTCCGACCCCAGGATGATTATGGCCCTCTGACCTCAATAGTTACAATAATATGGAAGTGTTCCCATCTAGTGGCAATACTCCCCCTACACTATTCAGTCTGGGTGTGTAGTGTTGGGCTGCTTTGTGTCACAGGACGTGCACCAGAGCCATGAGCTTGAATAGGACTTGATACCTGCTTCAACCTCACAATTAAGTTGGAGGGACAAATAATTTGCATATTAGTGCCAACGGGGTCTAGAGACACGGGACAGGGGCAGCCATGTGGAAGATGGCTGAGCCTGGGTTTGAGGGTAAGTGGAGTGGAGACTGTGACCTGCTGAGCAGCATTACATCTGAACAGCAGCCTCGGTGCTTGGAAGGTGCTGGCCAGAAGTCAGGGCATCTCTCTACGATGCCCTCCTCCTCCTCCTTCCAGCTGTCTACACATGTGGTCCACTCACCAAGGGTAACGTGTATGGCGGTACCCATAAAATTCAGGGTGGCATTAGGTGTAGGAGGTGAACAGTAGGGGTGCTGTAATGTAGTGAGAACAGTCCAGTAAGGAAATCTAGACAATCTGACTGCAGGATGGATGAATGACAGACTGGCTTGTTTGGGGATGGCTGATGCCAACCATGGGCCTGAGGGGGACCATGGGACCATGTGTCCCTTATCCTGCATGAGGCTTGTAGGTTGAAAGCAAGGCCCTCTCAACTCCACCCCTAACAGTACAACCAGCATTGTAGGGGGGTGCAGACTCATCTCTCATAGAAGCTGATGGAATCAGAGTCACAGCAGTGCAGGCCAGAGACACAGAGAGGCCAGAGCACAGCAAGGCTGTGAGGAGCCATTAGCTCACTGCAAAGGGGCAGCAAGGATGGGGAGCAAGGACATCTGACTGCAGTGGGGCTGATGCGGAGAGCAGAAGATAATTAAATGCCTAATGGATAGTCTGAGATAATCTACAGGTACCAAACCAAGTAAGCAATAGACATAGGGGACAACCAGGCAACAGGAACTGCTTTGAAGGAGAAAAATCAAGTAAGGGGGGAAAAATCAAGATATAGAAACTCTTAGAAAGGACATGTAGTTGAAAACAGGGTCTGCGAATTAGAAGAATTCCCTAGAACATAGAACAAAACCCAACAAAACAAACCAGAAGGAGTAGAAAGTACGAGGATAGTAATTTAAAACCCCCTCTGAAACAGCTGGTCTGTCCAAGATTGTCATAAGGATGGCAATCAGAAACCAAAATGAGCAAAGAAATAACTGTCAAGGGGAAAATGTTAAAGAAAAGAAATATGTGACTGTGAGTGTTAAAGCCTCAATTTTATCAAGTAAATGTATCACTTTTATCAATTTCATCAGCTATATGTGTGTGCATATTATAATTCCATATAATATATAAAATTTAGACTTTATATTTACATATTTCTTTAATTAAAGGCTGTTTAATATTTCCCCTTGACTATATATATATGTGTATGTGTGTGTGTGTGTGTGTGTGTGTGTGTATGTATATCTCACAGACACACGCACACACACAAACCACACAGACACACAGACACTCAGACACATACACCACACACACACACACAGACACACACACACAAGCATACACACCACACATACACAGATACACAAACCACACACACAGACACACACAGACACACCACACACACACAGATACACAAACCACACACACACACACACACAGACACACAGACACACAGACAGATAAACAGACACACACACACACACCACACACACACACACCACACACATACATCTGCAACACCAATCCTAGAATGTGACAAAGATTTGTGTATTTAGAAGAGCAAGCATAAAGACCACCTTCAGAAAACAACTTCATAAGGAGCTTCTTCAGCCAGCTAAATAGAAATTGGCACAAGATGTCCCACCAAGAGGAAGCTCAGCATTCCAAAGCCTGCAAAGGACGAAACCCACAAAGCATTCCCAGGGGCTAATGTGGGCTGTGGGTAAGGCACACCAGTGCAATACCAGTCTTGCCTCCGTTCTGTTGTGGTTAGAGATGTCGGGTTCCTCAACTGGAGCGGGAACAATTCTCATGCAACTGGGGACACGTGTGCTGTTCAGAGGCAGATGCCTGAGAATCTCACACACTCGGATTAACACTCGTGCAAGGCGCTACATGAAGGGAGGCCTCGAAACAGATGCAGGTAGCATCTGGCTTGTGTTCTGAAGTGGTCCTTTTCCACTTTCCTTCCTGATGAAATCCAAATGTCGAGAAGAGCAAGCTTTTTGAGATGGAAGTGTCTCTGAGTATCAAGAGCTGCAGAACGCATCGGGAAATCACGTCCTGCCTGCTCCCCCATAAGTACAGACTTGGTGGAGCAAAAGTAAGCCAGGGACATTTCTGTGAAGGCTGGAATTTACATTTTGGAGGGGAAAAGCATCAGATATCAAAGGCCAAATAGCTTTTGTCCTTTGATGACAGCATCAGAGAGTAGCTGGGTTACTGCCCACCAAGAGCTAAGTTCCCTGGCTCTGTATTGTCTTCCTGTGGACTGTATTGTCTTACTCTGCTAGACTCGGCAGCAGGCTCAGGGCCTCAGAAAGGCTCTGACAACACTGCTGTGAGGCCGTTCACCTGAAACTCCCCACTGTCCCCCAGAACTGGTGCAGGTCAGAAGGCAGTTCTCAGCCAGAGATCTCTCTGCCTTCCTAATGCTGCAACCCTTTATAGAGCTCCTTTTATTGTGACCCTCCCCAGCCATACATTTATTCTGTTGCTACTTCACAGCTGTAATTTTGTCACTCTTACCAAGCATAATTTAAACATCTGTGTTTTCCAACAGTCTTAGACAACAAGCCTCGAAAAAGGGTCGGTCCTCAAAGGGGTAGCGACCTACAGGTTGACTGACATAAGAAAGACAACTTTGCTTGAGAGTTTGGTGGGAAGACATGATGGTGGAAATCCTAGTCAGCTGCTTACATGGTAAATGTACTCACAAAACAGAGCAGACAGGAAGTGGGGAAGGGCTATCATGCCTCAAGGCTGGCCCAGTGATCCACTTCCATCTCTAAGTCTCCAGAGGTTCCACAACCGTCCTCAACAGCGCCCCCAGCTGGGGACCCAGTGCTCAAACATGTGAACCCGGCCAGAAGAAGCATTCTAAATTAAAATGTGAACTCTTTTCCTTTATGAAGATGCTACTGAAAATTCAAGTGTTGTGACGGATCGCTGCTTCTTGTATATTCTGAGCAAAAATACCCACAAACTCTTCCTCTTGACTTCCTTTTCTGCCTATTGGAAGCCAGAGAGGTCTCACCCAGGTATGTAGGTCCAGTCTCAGTTTCTGCCTCTGTACCTCCAGCTTCTACGACCTTCTATCAAAATGTTTGAAACTTCTTTAGCATCTTATAAATCCAACTCAGCAAAGCTTAAATCTCTTCTAAACATTCCAGTTTACTTTGTTTTCTTTTGTTTTTTTCTTTTGAGACAGGGTCTCACCGTTTGCTCTGGCTGCCAAAGAATTCACTATGTAGATCAGGCTGGCCTCGAACTCATGTCGATCTGCTAGGATTAAAGGCATGTTCCACCACGCCGGGCTCTATTATTTTATTTTGGGGTTATTTGAAACACAACTTTATTCTGATTCTAAACAAGAGAAAAAGGACTGACGTTTACAAACAAGACCTCACCACTGAGCGTTCCGATGCAACTGTAGCGCCATCTTATCTTTGAAATCGAGGAAAGAAACAACAGTGTTCCAAACAGCTAAATAGGAAAGTCCCACCCATGCCCGGACAAGGTGGGTTTTAACTGCTGCATTCACTCGGAAGCCCATTCATCTCCCACCCATTCTTTCAGTATGCGACAGAAGCACACGCTCGGCTTGGCTAACCCAGGCGGTACAGGACAGTATAGGGAAGCTGCCTGCGAAAGCTCGACTTCCTCACTGCTCATCCTCATCTGGGAGTGCAGTTGCTTGAGCAAGCCCTAAATCATGCTGATACCATGCTGCCAAAGCTGGCTCCATCACCACCCCATGGGTCGAGAGCGGGCACGGCAGCCAACTCTAGGATAGGGTCTCCAGTGGTCAAAGTGTTGTTACCATGCAACACAACGGGGATGCATTCACACATGCATTTCCAGGTCACTATGCTGGTTAGGTACATTCTCGCTGAACAGTTAGGTACAGTAAGTAACTCTTGATGTTCCACCAGACATTGTAATAGCAAACTGGGCTACTGGACTCGATGGTGGTAGCCATTGTCTAGCTACGGTCACATGTTGAACTTGATGGGTCCCCGTCTGTGGAACACTAGTGTGCAAATGCCACACCCAGAGCGACTACATACTTCTTTTCAAACTTGCCCATCAAGTGGCGCTCGTGAATGTTGTCTTCCTGGTGTTGCTGCCACCCACCAGGATGAGCTTGACCTGGCCCTGTGGCTCTCCCTATGCCCTGGCTTTCATTCTGAACTCCATGGCAGAGGTTCTCAACCTTCCTAATTCTGTGACCCTCTATACAGTTTCTCGTGTTGTGGTGAGCCCTCACCACAACCATAAAATGTCATAACTGCTGTGGGAAGCCACCGCATTCGCCATTACAAGATGGCGCCCAGCCCGAAGGGAGGGTGGCCAGTTTTGAGATAAACAACCTAAGTGTGCATGCACACCTGCCTGTTTTGCTGACTCATGCTGACTCTGAGTATGCTAATTAGGGCATACAGAATGCACCAATCAGGTAGTGACACAGTCCTTCTAAGCATATATAAGGAGGGTTGGTTTCTGGGCTCGGGGTCTTTCGCCACTGCAATCAAACCCACAATAAACGCCTATAGAAGGATCCTGTTGTGGCGCGTCTTCCTTGCCGGCGAGATAGGCGATCGCTACAACTGCAATTCTGCTACTGTTTAGGAATCACGTTGTAAATATCTAATATGCAGGATGTCTGATGTGTGACGCTTAGGGGTTGCGACCTACAAGTTCAGAACCATTGCTCCAGAGGACCAACAGGATGCAGAGAAGCCCGTGAAGTGATGAAGAAGAGGGCTTAGCCGCTAGCTTTAGCTATACCTTGGAAATCTGTTTCTTTGGGCCATACATCTTTTCATTTATCCACTTAATTCGTGAAGATCCGGAACTTTCCACATCAGGTTTTCAGGCCATCCCAAGAGGACTGGCCTCAAGACGACCACAATATGATCACGAATGTGGCTGAAAAGAAATTCCATACAGAACATCAGCAAATACGGTCCAGGAGAGCATTGAAAGTGAGACATACCACGAGGAAGTAAGGCTTTGTCCCGTGGAAGTGTGGTTTAACAACAGGAAATCTGTTCCTAATTCCTCTCCACTAATAGGTTAAAGGGAGTGAGACATACCACGAGGAAGTAAGGCTTTGTCCCGTGGAAGTGTGGTTTAACAACAGGAAATGTGTTCCTAATTCCTCTCCACTAATAGGTTAAAGGGAAAAATGCACGTGGCCATCTCTGGGAATGTTGAATGCATGTTTTTACAAAATTAAACATTGCTTCTTAATTAAAACTTACCAACGGTTCTGAAAGCTATAACACAAACAGTATGGGAAGTGAAGGGAAACATAGGAATTAATGATTTAATTATAGAGGTCTTTTTCCAGTAAAGATCATACAAGGGGTTGGCCAGGAGGAGACTAGATTTCTAGCTGAATCAATAAGATAATTAAACAAAAGATTCAAATATTAGGGGGAAAGAGACAAACAGGGTTATTTGAAGATGGTAGAATTGTCTGAATGGATTATGTAAAAAAGATTAACTATTAAGTTTTTTTTTAAAAAATTAAGGCCCTGGGTACAAGGAAATATGCAGAACAAAATTATCTTCTTGTTACTTTATAACCGTAATTTTGCTACTGTTATGAATCATATTATAAATATCTGATATGCAGGCTGTCTGATTCATGACCCTTAGGGGTCGCGACCTACAGTCAAATGTGCAGAACCTTATATGTGAGTCACCTGTGGCTGGGCAACAGCAGTAAGCTATTGTTGCTCTAACAAGTTCAGAAGACAGTCACGGATAAAAAGAAGTGATTTACTTTAGTCTCCAGTTTCAGAGCCTTAGCTCCAGTTGTGTGTGTGTGTGTGTGTGTGTGTGTGTCACTGCTCTGGGCCTGTGGTGAGAGGGCTCCTTGTGGTAGAAGTCTGTGACAAATCCCTCACCTCAGTCAGGGTATGAGAGAGAAGAGGCAGGACTAGGCACCCAGTATCTCACTCAAGGATGGCAAACCTACCAGAAGTCCTCCACCCACACTGTCTCATTACCATGGACTGGAGATCAAGCCTTTAACTGGAGGCGGGGGGAGGGGCGCACGAGAAACATTCTGCATCCAAACATCAGCATCAACCAACAGGGAGAACTGTCACAAAAGCAAGCTCTGCATCACACCTGGGAATAACCACAGATGGACAGTGTCAGGACCAGTGTTGTGCTTTCTCCCCCACCAAAACTTAGCATGGTGTTGGAAGTGGTGCCTTAGGGTAGGGCTCCTCATTTGCCATGTGACCTCTCTCCTCATTGTTCCTGCCACAAATGCTGCAGGGTGCTGTAATGCAGCCAGAAGGGCTACGTGATAGCCAAGCAGGTTAAAGTTGCCCAGTCTTAGGCTTTTACTCTCCAAAACTGTGACCTAAACAAACCTTTTCTTATAAATTATTCAGCCTCCAGTATTTTGTTACAGCAACATGAAGCAAACCAAGCCAATGCAAAAAAAAAAAAAAAAAAAAAAAATCATGTCTTTATTATATAAGCAAGTGAAGGAAAAATTTGCAATAAGCAGTGTTTCTCTAAGGTAGGCTCATTATTCTAAAGGCAATAGTTCTCAAATTAGCTCACACGCCCAGTGTAGTAAACAAAACACAGGGATGTTTTCAGTGAAAACCTAATTTGTTTTAGAATTAATCTGGAAGAATAAATGTGAGCAAACAGTCAAACTCTGAAGAATGAAAACATAATGTAAGGATAATTATATTATTATAATTATATTATTAGCACAAACTATGAAGCTTCCCTCAGGCGAAGCTATCTCAGTGAACAGACTAGAGAAGCGCAGAGACACAAGAGAAAGTACTGTTTTACATCACCAGCCACAATAGGCAACCGAAACATTGTGACAATTAGCAATCCACTCAGAAGAAAAAGAAGAGATCCTGAAAGAAGTATGTTATTTTGAAATCTTGGGGTAGAGGAGTTCTTCCTCAGTGTATAACAAAGCCTGCGGGTGGCAGATTTAACTAGGCACAAATTCTGAATGTCTATGGAACAAAAGACAGCTATAGAAAGTTAAAAGATGAGCGACAGACCCAGAGGAAGCATTCATGACCCCAGTAGCAGGCAACGGTGCGTATCTAGACTGTAAAGGCTTTGAGAAAACTGGCCCAAAGTTGGATTTGTTAGGGAAATACGTACTGACATCACAGGTAGACCTCAAATCTCACTGGCAACGCCAGCTAGGTGACTGACCAGCAGCTTGCCTGCAGTGATTCAGGAGCCTGTGTCTTCTCTATGTAGCTTCCAAGGTTGATGTGAGAGACACAGCAACACCATGTTGCCATGACAACAGTCTTCATCCTTGGCCAGCTGGAAGGCCTCTGACTTCCAAAGAAGTGTCATGCCAAGGGCCCCACGATGATGAACAGTCACAGTATGCAGAAAATATGGTCAAACAGAAACATTCACTCTTCATTCATTCAGTTGTTGCAAGATATTGACTGAGTGGGTGTCGGGAACATCTCAATCCTGTGTGTGTCTAGAGCAAGCTTGAGAAAAGCCCTAGATAACCTATGCATGCTCTTCAGTGTGTTCTGTGATGGGCTTCAGGCTGGGGAGATAAGACATGAGCCTTTTGCTAGGTGATGTTTTCATTCCAATAAGGAAAAACACAAGAGAAAACCAAGCAGATCTCAGAGACCGTTTGGTGTCGTTTAAGTCACTGGATCTAGCTGTAATTTGGAAACGTGTCTTCAGTATCTCATTAAACACAAGAGCACTTGGCCGGCCCCAGGCAGTATAGACCAACAGATGCACAGGTAGACTGTCTAAGACTTCTCCCACCACACTCTGCACACATCCCACAAGGGTGTCACCTTAGGTGACCAGCCAAAACCACCTCTCCTAGGAGGTGCCATCCGAATTTTAGCATTATCGAGGAGTCCCAGCCAGCCACGTGAGCATCTGAAGGAACAGTAACGCAGAGGAATAGTAGAAGCCCCTCAGACGAGCAAGCTTAGCATTCTTGAATTGCACAGAGAAGACGGACTTGGAGAAACTAGCCAGGGGGAGTTTAGGTAGCATCTATAATTGTTCTATGGGAAGAAAACATGAAAAAAAAAATAACTGGAGGCAAAGGAGACTGTTTTAAAAACACTTCTAAAGTCAGTTTGAAAGCAGTCAGCTTGTCTCCCAGCTTTCCTCTCTGTGGCATTTGCCGAGTCGTTTGACAAGTTTCCGTGCAGTAGGACTGTGTCAGTGTGGAGAACGAACCACAGGTCTGTAGATGTTCATTTCATCACCCTTGGTTTGGTTAGCAAAGTTTACACTGTAGAGCCCGCTCAGTCCCTCCTGTGCTGGCTTCCTGAGAAATGTTTCAAATCGGATGAAGTCTTAAGTGGCCTTGATGTTGTTTAGGTCACTGGAACTAGTTGTGCATTGGGAGTGTGTCTTCAGTTTCTCCTTAAACACAAGAAAACCGTTCAGCAGAGGCCCTGACCCTTGGTCTGGCTGGCTCCACGCAGTGTAAACCAAAAGGCAGGCGGGCCACCTAAGACTTTTCCTCAGCAGGCTCTGTGCCCCCACTCCCACCGTTCACAAGCGTGGTGACCATGTCCCTGGCACTTACGACACCCACTCAGTCAGTATCTGGCAGCAATCAAATGAGTGAAGGGTGTGAAGGGTGCGATTTTCTGTCCTTTGACCACGTTTTGCACACACTGTGGCTGTTCATCATTGGGACATTTCTTTGGAAGCTGGAGGCCTTCCAGCTGGCCCAAGGATAAATTCTATTGTCATGGAAATCTGAGTGTGGCTTTCCACCTGCTTCTCACCACCTTTCTCTCTCCTGCTCTCCGAGCCCCAGATTACCTCCTCCGGGCTTTTTCCGAGCTTCATTTCTTGGTGTGCAAAGGGCCACCATTGCTAGCTCTACATTTAAACTGGCAAATAAACTGCTTATCCAGAAAACCCTAGGTCAAAGGTCACTGAAGAGCATTGCCAGGCTGTCCCTCTTTCCCTCCCTGGCCACATCAAATGTCCCTGCCATCTGGTTTTCCTGACTTTCCCTTGGTGTGTGCTTCTGTTTTATTCTGTAACCAGTTGTTCACCGTATTTGTATTTTGTTTTGAGTTACAGAGACAAGCCCTTGTTCCATTTAAATTTCGGCTCAGCAAACTATATGAACTCGGGTGAAGAATTTCCTCTTTCTATTTGGACTTTTTCCGCCATAGGAAACAGGGGTCGGAAGTTATCACTTACTTCAAGCGGAGTTATGTAAATTAAGAGAATTAACTCATACTATTTGATGAACCCATTTCCCCTCTCACACTGTGCTCTCTGTGAGACTATTCTCTTTCTGTCTTCTTATTTGTTGGTCCCTGATCTCTAGTGGATGCACAATAGGGTGTGTGTGTGTGTGTGTGTGTGTGTGTGTGTGTAGTATGTGTGTATGTGGAGATCAGAGATCCTAACTGGGTGTTTTTCTTAGTGGCTCAGGGTGTTTCACTGAACCTGGATCTCACCAGTTTGGCTAGACAGGCTGCCTAGAAAGCCCAAGGAATCCTCCTGTTTCCACTTACTAGCTGGGATTATTTCTAATTACGTTTGTGTGCATGTCTCTCTGTGTGTGTTGATGTGTGTTTGAGTGTATGTATGCAGAGATGTATGTGTGGGTTGGTGTGGGTGGTGTGTAGAAGGATTGGGAGTTATAGGTGGCTCTAACCCACCCAACCTTGGTGCTGGGTATTGAACTCAGGGCTACATCTCCTCATCTTAGTCCTGTGGTGGGCGCTGCAGCTCAAACTCAGGTTCTCATGCTTTTGTTCTACCCGCCCTTTTAGCTCTGTCTCTGTCTCATTCTGCTATTGGATCAGAACCAAAGGGGCAAATGGTGCGATTCTGTGGTTTTCTCCAGGTCCCCAGCAAAGGGGAATGAAGTGATGGGAGATGCTGTATGAGAGTTGAGGAAGATCACTCTGGTGAACTGACGTTTGTAGAGAGAAAGGACAAAGCCATGCAGAAACAATAAAACATTGATAGAAGAGGGGATGTATGTGCAAAGGCTCTGAGGGATGTGTGTGTGTGTGTGTGTGTGTGTCTATGTGTGTGTGTGTCTGTCTATCTCTGTGTCTATATGTGTGTGTGTGTGTGTGTGTCTGTCTGTCTGTCTATCTCTGTGTCTATGTGTGTGTGTGTGTGAGAGGGGGGGAGGGAGGGAGGGATGGAGGGAGGGAGGGAGGGAGGGAGGGAGTGGCCACAGCATAATGAAATAAGAGAAATGAGAGGAGACTTTTCTTCAGGAGTCCAGGGCAGGGTTTCTGGATTTGGTAAAATCAGCCATCGTTGGACTTGGCACAGCTGGAATGAGGAATATGTGCTCCTACTAGAAGCCCTCAGACTCTGGTTCTGAGATCTTGTAACTTTCCCCAACTTCTGCTGGATGCTAGGACTCCTCATGAGTGCCAGGACCCTGTAACATGTGCCACTCACGCAAGCCGGAAAGTGTGTGTGGCATCTCCTGAGAGATTGGCTGAAAGGCAAGATGCAGAAGATAGCAAACAGAGGTGACCCTCAGCCAAGAGGCCGAACCTGGCTGGGTGATTGATTGCCAAGAGACCGCCTTGATTTTGTTCTCTAATTATGGTGTTTATTTGGTGCATTATAGCAGGCCTGAAACCCCTCGTAGCAGCCGGTACTGATTCTTGTTACAATGTCCTAATTAAGCTTTGATTTATATGCTAATTTTATTCCGAGTGTGTTCAAAAGGGGGAAAGTTATTAGACTTTATTTTGAGATTACATTTTAATCCCAAGGTCTGCCTGAAAGCTCCGTGTTTGCTCTGTCACCTTTTGTGTCTAGGATGTTGGTGGCAATTGTCATGATTTCCTCCGAGAGAGAGAGATGATGATGAAGCCGTGAGAGGCTGTTTGCAGTTGCTGGGGCTTCTGCTAATTGGAATTATGTAACCTCTTGCCTTTGTCTTGACAGTTCTGCAATGAGGCTTGCCTGGACTGCCCAGCTGGTTATGAGGGGATAACCGGGGTGTGCCTTTGGGACGTCATTTGGTAGGAAGGCCGTTCCATGAGGGAGGCGTTGGATTTGGGAAGGTGACTGGAGGTGGAGCTTCAGCACATAAGCCCCTGGAATCTGTCCTCACAGATTATACCACAAATTACAGGTCACACTAACGCAGCAAGGGAGGGGCGGCTGTGCTTTGATGCAGAAAGCATTAGGCTTTTTTGTTTGTTTGTTTCGGATGATTGTCCTACCATGGGCTAACTTGAACTTTTCTGTTCAAGAGCTCAACGGTCATGTCATGAAGCAAATTCCCTCTAGACTTTCCATTAGAAGTTCACGCAGGTTCGCAGACATCCTGATATGACGCTAACTAGATGTATCTGCAGGGGGACATCCCTCCACCCCAGGGGAAAGCATTCAGATTTAAAGGAGATTTTCGGTACTGGCCTTGGCAGTGTTTAAAGAGCCATAGAATGAGGTATGGGACGGAGGCATCAGCTTTGGGTCTGTCCTTTCATTTACTGGGCGTGCTCTGTAGTCCCTTCTTTTCAGCCTATCCAAGTCTTTGGGTGAAGTCTGACAGCATAGGGCCTTGGGAACAAGTGGGACCAGGTCCTTCTGCACCAGCAATGAGCAAGAAAGGGGCGGGGGCTCTGGCTTGAGTCCTTTTTACCTTCATGTTATGGGAAAGCAGCTTCTAACCTAAGTGGAGCCCAACCAGGGAACTCTGGACAGCCAAGACACTGAAGTCCTCTGAACACAGCAGGGCTGTGTTCCTGATGCCATCCATGGCCCTGGTGTGGCCTCACCCTGTGGCTCCATCCTCTGAACAACCGTGAGAATATAGAATAGTACCGGCTCAGACTGCAGCGTTATTTCCCATGGGTTCTTTTTCTTGCTCTTGTTCTTCCTGTGTGAGTCTGGCAAGACTCCTTGTGCAGCCCAAACGGGCGTGCAATTGGTGATTCTCTCACCTCAGCTGCCCGAGATCTGGTACCTCAGATCACAACCCTGCTCGACCCCCATCATTTCCTTTTGCAATCCTCTCTGTAAAAACCGTGCATGTCTTCCCATGCTATGAGGACGTGAAGTATGTGTTGGCCCCTCTAGTTCAAGGGCAGTCAAAGAACTGTTATGTGGGAAACCAGGGCCATAATATTTAATCCCCATAGGCGACCCCAAGTTGCCTCTTTTCTCAGTGTGCCTCGGCTTTGCACTGGCTCACAACCCTGCACAGTCAGAGTTGCTTCTAACCTAGTTGGGTTATGCCGTGGCTTCAGGAAGTTCAACACTTGCTTCAGATGCAGTGCGTCAACACCTCTGCTAGTCTCCCTGTTTCCTCATATTTTTAGCTTTGCACCTTGGCTTCTGTGAACTCTATGTATCATTAAAATGTTAGGTGGTGGCTGCTCAGAGGAAGGGTATCTGAGCTTTCCACTGAGGCCCAGGTGACTTTTATGACTTAGTCTATAATGAAAAAAGTATTTTTAAAAGGTCACTGGGTAGGTACAGGTGCCTATTGGTGGGGTGTTTGCCTAGCATTTATAAAGCCCTGGGTTTGATCCCCGGCACCATATCATTTGAACATAATGGTAGACATTAGCAGTCATGAGTTACAGGCAGGAAGATAAGAAGTTTAAGGTCAGGCTGGAGAGATGGCTCAGTGATTAGAGCACTGACTGCTCTTCCAGAGGTCCTGAGTTCTATTCCCAGCAACCACATGGTGGCTCACAACCATCTATAATGAGACCTGGTGCTCTCTTCTGGTGTGTCTGAAGACAGCTACAGTGTACTTATATATAATAAATTATAAATAAATATTTTTTTAAATAAAGGAAGTTTAAGGTCATCCTCTGTGACATGAGAGTTTGGAGCCAGCCTGAGCCACTCAAGATCCTCATCCTATCTAATCTGAGCTATTTGTTCTTCATCTGCTCCCTCTGTCCACCTTCAGACTGCCTAGTCAGAGTGGTGGTATATGACCACCTAACCTTTACACTTAGTGTTATGCACAGGGATTTCACAGCAGTATCCTGAAATGCACAATAGTGGTCTGAGTCTTCTTTAACCTTAACTCTGGTTTGAACTTCCCAGATCTATGGCCACAACAAAACCCACTGGAAACAAAAAAGCAGAAGAATCCAACCTACTTTCGCCAACTCTATGGACTCGCAATCTGCTGAGTTTGCAAGGCTTTCGGAGGAAGGAGCACTTTCAGTTAAGTGAGGATGATCTAAGTTCCCAACCCTGTGATTGACCCCAGGCAGATCTCAGGTGGGGGCTGGTGTCTTCTGAGTCTGACCAGTCAGTCTACTGAGACAACCAGATGCCCCGTGCAGTGTGGGGGTTGGATCTGTCCACGGAAGGCCCGAGGAGTCTGACAGGCCAATAGTGAGTGTTCACTGCCATGAAGGCTGTCCATCTATACCATGACTGAGACTGAAGCAGAGACCAACCACAGAGCTGGTGTTACAAGACCAAAATCACAAAGGAGATATTGGCCAAGAAGAAGAATGCGATCTGGGCATCTCACTCACACACAGTGCTCAGCACACCTAGACACAGGTGTGCCAAGAAGTCTGGGAGATAATGGGGTTCCCCATGTGGTGAGCAGAGGCAGGGGTCCCTGAAGGTGATGAACAGATCTGAGAATGGACAAGAACGGGCCAATGGGCGTTTCCTTCATGTGTGGGTATATGAAAGGAGAGCGGGTGTGCTCTGACCCTTGGGGTTGTGCACATTCACACCTCTGACACACTCTCGGGCCATCTGGGAGAGTCTGACCGTTGTTCTACATATGTGTTTACCCCCTCACCCCAATTCCTCTCCAGATTGGACTCTCTCTTTTCCCTCATACCCTTCTCCCAGAGGCCACCATAGATTCTGAATAACTCAGCATGTTTTGTGGGTTGGGTGATGAGACCCAAGGAGTCCCTTCAGGCTGAGTCCAAACAGTGGTAACAGGTCATTAAATGCTCCATAAGTGGCGAGGAATGGTCTCTTCAGCATCCTTTCACCCTGTCTTGGAAGATCATTTTCATAGGTAGATGCCAGGACCTGGGTCACCTTCTCTGCCTTTACTTCCAAGAGTCTGAGGAAGGATATGGAAGATAAGGAAGCGTAAGCGAACATCTTGAGCTTTGTTCTTACTGACACCTAGAGATAGACAGGAGGAAAGGCAAGCGATCAGATTCACCCACCCCCTTAGCTCTTCACCACTTCATCAGGAGCTGGGAGGTTTGCAGAGGTGAAAGGAAGCTCTTATGATCCAGTGTCATTGGCCCCTGCCAGGCCCACTCCTGAGGGAGACTCTGTGAAGTATTCACAGACATTACCACTTTGCTACAAAGCTGGGTCTCACCTTGGTAGCCATTTCCCCCTCTCCCTTCCCTCCCCCTGGCCTGGACTTCTTGCCTGCTTCATCCTCATGCCTTCCTGGATATATGCTGTCTGCTCTGCAATCCAGGTCCTGTCTAATATTCTGCAGCTCTTGCTCATTGGCCCCAGTTGGGCCATAGAAGTAACTTCTTCTAAGGGCAGAGGACACTGAGCTACTGTAGGCAGCCAGCAAGTCCCAGCAAGCCTCCTCTCTTGTCTCTGACTCCACAGCTCTGGGATTATAGGTATGTATATGACCATGTCTGGCTTTGTAATGTGGTCTCTGGGAATTTGAACTCAGGTCCTCATGTTTATGGAGCAAGCACACTTATCCACAAAACCATCTCCTAAGTTCCCTATCCTTACCTTTCATTTCATTTTATTTTATTTTTGTTTCTGAGATAGTGTATGACATTTTTAGCTCAGACTGCTTCAAACTTGCCTTGATCCTCCTGCCTCTGCCTCCCCAGGGCTGGGATTGCAGAAATGCACCATCTTATTTGACTTGAATGGATTCTCTCTTTAGAAGATTTATTTTTGTTATTTTAGATCGTGTGTATGCATATGTGTCTGTGTGAAAGTATGTATATGCCATTGCAGGTACCCTGAAGGCCAAGGCATTGGATGCCCTTAGGCTGAGTTATAAGCAGTTTAAGCCACTTAATGTATATGCTGGGAATGAAAGTTGGGGCCCTGTGCAAGAGTAGCATATGCTAATCCCAGAGTCTTCCTTCCAGCTCCAGGGCTTCTCCTCCTCCTCCTCCTTTTTCTCCTCCTTATCCTCCTCCTCTTTCTCTGCCTCCTCTTCCTCCTATTCTTCTTCTTCTGTCTCTTGCTTCTCTTCTTCCATTTTCTCCTCCTCCTCCTCCTTTTCCTCCTTCTCTTCCTCCTCTTCCTCTTTCTCTTCCTTCTCTCCTTCCATTTCTTCCTTCTCCTCCTCCCCCTTTTCCTCCTCTTCCTCCTCCTCTTCCTCTTTCTCTTCCTTCTCTTCTTCTATTTCTTCCTTCTCCTCCTCCTCCTCCTTCCTCTTCCTCCTCCTCTTCCTCTTCCTTCTCTTCTTCCATTTCTTCCTTCTCCTCCTCCTCTTCTTCCTCCTTTTCTTCCTTCTCCTCCTCCTCTTCTTCCCCTTCCTCCTCTTCTTTCTCTCTTTCCTCCTTCTTTTCTTTCTCTCATTTCTTCTTCCTCCTCTTCCTCGATCTACTTCTCCTCCTCCTCCTTTTGTGATTGTCAATTTAAAGCTTTTCATTTATTTTTGAGCATGCCATTACAATATATTATGATCATATTATTCCTCCTTCCCCAACTCCTCCCAACTGTCTTTACCTACCCAACTTTACATTCTTTTTTTCTCAAAAATAACTCCCCCCCCCCAAAAAAAAAAAAAAAAAAAAAACAAGACAAAACACAGCAGCAGAGCAGCAGCAACAACAACAACATCCGAGGAGTCTGGTGGTGTTGCTCAACTACTCCTGAGCATGGGGCCTGCCCTGGGTCTGGCCTATATATTTAGTGTCTCTCCACTGGAGAAAGCCAACTTTCTCAGGAGTTATCAACTGCAAGTAGGTCTTTGGTTACTTTATACTATGCTAACCCAGCAACCCAGAAAGAAGACAGTATTTTGAAATGTTCTTTGAAGACTTGGACGACGTAGGCTTCTCACAGCCCCCAGGGGAGAAGGCAGCACCACAGAACGGTGGCATCTGCAGACTTCAGAGATGCCTTCTAAGAGCACATGCAGGGAGTGGGCTGTAGAGTGCGGTGGGGATGATGTCCTCAGTGTATGAGTGTGTACATGTGTGTACAGGCATGCAGCAGTCAGGGGACTCCAGGATACAGGCAGCTAAGGACTCATGGAAGTAGGAGATTTCCCTCATCTCTGGGTCTTTGTTACCGTGTTCTTACCCTTCCCCCAGGCCATCCCGTTCTACACTCTCCCGGAATCTCCTTTCTGATTTGTGGTCTCTCCTCCGTACCTGAAACTCTGGCTTCCTAACCCTTGCTTGACAAGCACACTCGCAGCAAGACTCCACAGTATGGTGGGTATCAGAAGAGAAACTTGGGGCTCTACAAGGTTACACTTGCTTCCCCAGGTCTCAGAAGTGGGAGCAGCAGAGGCAGTGCTGGAGCTGAGCCCTGAGAGTGGGGGCGACTCCTCCCCACTTCCCTCACAATTCCCCAGCATCACGTTCAAGGTCCCTTTATAGAAATGTCTGAGCTGGTGTTTAGAAAGGCTCTCAGCTGTCAGATGTTGAACCATCGAGCTACATGCCATTGCCATGTGAATTTGAATCCCAACTTTGTGCCTAACTCTTTGACCTTTTAAAAACAAACAAACAAACCCCAAACCTTAACCTCTTGGAGTCTGATTCCTTTGTAGCAAGAGAGGAATGATATCTGTGTCGCAGGATAATTGTGAAGACTAAGCTGGTCATTACACATAATGCACATCAAAAAAACATGGATGGAGATGTGAGAGCTAAGATTCCCTGTGGGCCCACCCATTGCCACTTTCAGTGACAACCCCTTTGAGAAATGCTGGCCTGCTGGAATGGTTATGGCTTCTGTGGTGCTGCCTCTAAAAATCTACCAGACTCTCCCACCTGCTCTACATGTGAGCAAAGATGAAAGGTAAGATGCTCCCTTTCGGTGCCCACCCAGATGGTGCACACTCTAGCCAAAGGTGTCCCGGATGAGAGACAACAAGCTACAGGGTAGCTCAGTGTGTGGATGCAGAAGCCTGGCGAGGAGAGGGCAGGTTCTTCAAAGGCCAACATGCAGACAGAGCGGATAGTTCCCATTGCCAGCCAGGCCCCTCTGACACTCCCACCTTTACTGACGCCTCTTTCTGTAGGGACTGAATTGACCCCCCCACTTTCTTCTCCTCTCCAAGCCTGTTGACTTCGGTGATGTTTTTACTGATGTCCCTGCTGATTTTCAGCATGGCTTCTAGAACAAAACCCCCTGGCTGACATGCCTCATGCCCTTGTCATGTCACCGCTCTCTAGATCCACTTGTCTCTGACTACTTCTAACTTACTGTGGCACCTGGAGTCTTTGCACACGCTTTGCCATTACTTTCTCTGCAAAGACTTTCACATGGCCAGCTCCTTCCAGTCTAATCAGAGCAGCCTCCTCTTGTCATTTTACAGGGTGTCAATCTCCTTACCTGTGGTCCCTGTTTACCGCCCCCTTCCCCCCATACATGCCCTCCTGCCACCATCTTAGATGAACCAAAGTGTGCATTTGTTTCTCTGCCCTGATTGGTTCCTCTGCTGGAATACAAAATCCTGGGAAGATGGAGCGCTTTGCCACACGCCTACTCCTTCTTACAATATCTTGAAAGAAACAAAATACTCACAATGCTTGCAGAGATTATGTGGTACCCACCCCAGCCTCCACAGAATGCTCCCCTCTAAGGAGCATCTTTTCTGAGATTTGAGTCCTCTGCCACCAGCAGCTGTGGGTGTTTCTCAGCAGGCTGTGTTTACAGTGTCCTCCCATGCTCACAGAGTCAAGGCCTTGTAGCTGTCCACCCTCAGCTCCCACCCTCTGCATCTGACAGTAAACACCCACAGCACTGTGTGTTTCAGACACTGATGGTGTCTCAATCCAGCATCAGCTAGGCAAATGGCTCCCCATGCCTGCCCTGGCTGCTCAGATGCAATGATACAGTGTGATGATCACAAGACACATGTTTGAGCAGAAGCCACCTGGAAGAGGGTAGAGAGACGCAGAGTGCTACAGCTGCCTCCTCTCCAACAACCTGTACACACTGTTGCAGAGATGTTGGAGCCCAGATGGAAGCTACATGCACGTAGTCACCTCCAGCAAAGCTGAAGGCATTCAAACAAAGGGTACTGTAGAATCCTGGTGACAATGGAGGTGGGGTGTTGACTTTCCCTCACAGCCAGTCTCTGGCTTCACCGTTATCGAGCATTTATTCTATGGAGAATGAAGCTCCAGCTGATTCCAAAGGACCCATAATTGCAACTTAATGTCATCACACTGAAATCGAAAGCTTGGAATGAATCTAACAGTTCTTTGCATGGCTCCCCAGAGGACAGTTCTGCCAAGCTTCCTCTCAGATGCATCTTCATGCCTACACAGCTGCCCAGGCAAGGGGTTGTGGTGGTAACCTCCTAACCCTCCTTTGAAGAATTCCTTGATACCAACATCTCTGCTATACATTCTGAAGAGTAAAACAAAGGAATCTAGTTTTCTCTCTACTTGGTGTTTAGTTGGGTTGTAAATGTTCTGCCACCAACAAACGTCATGACCAAAGGCAGGTTAATTGAACCCTCTGAGTCTCCTCTTTGCTTCTTCAGGGTAAGATGATAAACAGATAAATCTATTTATAGTTACTGAGGGTTTAAGTGGGGCCAAGTGTTTAAACTGAATGGCATGATGCCTCCGAGTTGCCTGATAAATTAAGACGAAGAGTTCTGTAAGCATAAAATAGTTGCTGTCTAGGATTTGAGCCATTTTGGACAGTTGAACTTTCTGGTAGCCCCAGGTCTGTTCGTTTGAACCCATTTAGCCAACTCGCAGGACTAACTCGAACGCTAAACTCTCCTCCGCTCCGTAAGACCATCAGCAGATCCTGAGTCAGCATTCTGACGAGCCATAGCAGCCTGGTTAATGAGCAGATTAGATGTGCAAAATGGATTGCCCAGTCATTAAGCTCTTCCCCATCCCAGGAAGCATCTTCTTTACTGTGGCTGTTTCCTGGTGAGCTGGTGTGAAACACCACAACGGTCTTCTGCCTGAGCTCAGACCCTCTCTGCTGCTTCGCATGGGTTTGTTGTCTCCAGCCAGCTGCCAGGTTTGGTCTCTCACCTGATATCTGCCAGATCAAACCGGAAGAGTGAGTGAGTTTATTTGATTTTTCCCCCCCAGCTCTATTAAATCCGTAAGGGGAGGGCATACAGGCCGAGGACGGAGACCAGCGAGAGGCCAGTCTCTTAGCCATCTCTTTTAGCTCCTCAGGACTCCTAATTCAAAATTCAAATCAGACCTGTGAGCAGAGAACCACATATGAAGACACTCCTAAAATGCATCAGACACGCACTCCTAACACACACAGGAAAGCAGGATCAGATGGGTCTAAAGTCTCAAAGAGGGAAAGGGTGAGGTGAAGAAATGCCAAGTGGGGCTAGGCTGGCAGTTGGAAGGGAAAAGAAAGAGGAGGTTGGATAGGAAAGAAGAAAAGAGGATAGGGGAGAGGGAAGGAAAATAAAGGAATTCCTGGGATGGAAAGTTGGTGCTATGTGGAATGTACAGACAGGAGTCCTGTTAACTCCCAGACTGGCTTCCCCAGACCGATATGAACAAGGTGGTTCTACTTCTGTTTTATTTAAAAAGTGATTTATCTTAATTTTAATCATGTGTATGTGTGTGTCTGTTTGTGGGAGCATACATGTGAGTGTTGGTGCCCTTGGAAGCCAGAGGCATGGGCCCCTCTGGAGCTGGAGTTTCCTGCAGTTGTGATTCACCTGATGTGGTTGCTGGGAACAGAGCTCTGGTCTTCTGCAAAAGACCACTGAGTAAGACATTTCTAAAATACTCACCAATTCATAAGCCCACAACCACCACAACTCACCCACCCACCCGCCTGTCCACCCAGCCATATGTTCACTGTGCATTCACAGCTCCATTCTTTTCTAAGTACAGAGCCCAAGAAGAAGAATATGAGAAAAAACATCTTATAGCAAAGAAATACCTCTTGTAACTCAAATAAAAGGTCTGGACATACATGATTCTTTTTGCTAAACAAACCTTCAGGAAGTCTTCTTGCTTCCAACTTCAGTCTTTCTTCATTTCATCTACTTATCTTGACTGTAGTTGCCCCTGTTCTTTTCTGGACCATGACCTCGAGGTTATTCCCAGCTTCCTTTCTTGACATTTCTCAGTGAAACAGCTTACATGGTCCATTGCATCATATAGGCTTGTTTCCAAATCTGAAGATTCCAGTCACACTGACACTGAAACTTAGTCTTCCTTTGTGACCTCAAAAGCCCTGAGAATCTCATGTTCTGTCTTGTGCAGTGATTGTGTTGAGCCCATGATGCTGTTGCTGTTCTATTGCCCATCTCATGGACTTTGCACTAGCAGCTGCCTCTGTCTGAGCATTTCCCCTTTGATCCTTGTGTGGACAAATCCTGCCTACCACTAAGACCTCACCTTGAACTTGGTCTTAAGGAAATCCATCCTCAATTCAATATCCTATTTTTACTTTCCACGCAGCTTTTGTTACTCTCCCAGATTATCTACAGGAGATATGTGTTCACCTTCCAGTTGTTTATCTTCTCCTTCTATTCCCACGAGAGCAAGAGACCACTCTGTTCCTTCTCAGAAGGCGTCCTGAGCCAGAGTTCTCTGGTGACTTGAATGGGGGTCAGAGAAGGTATGGACTGAGACGTAAGCAGGAGAGACATGCTTACAGGATGGGATGGAAGATTTGAGAAAACAGGTGATGCTCTGGGAGTGTATGGTGGCTATTTATGGTTGTCAACTTGGATACATCCGGAATTAACTAAAACCCAAATGTCTGGACACACCTATGAAGAACTTTTTTTCTTAATTAAATCATTTGAGTTAAGAAAATTATCCACTTCTTATCTGGATCTTTGAGGAGGGAAAGATAAACCTTTAATCTACATCCTTTGAGGTTGGATGATCCACCTTTAATCCGGGCCACACCTTCTGCTGGCATAAAGGTCCTGGAAGAAGGAAGCTTGCTTTCTTTTTGACTGCTTGCTCTTGCCTTCAATAGGAAGTCCGTTTCTTCTCTGGGCTTAGAACGACTTCTTCAGGATTTCTGAATATATTGAAGACCGCCTGAGACATCTGGCCTCATAGACTGAACTTGGGACGTGGAGGGTGGGTTTCCGTGCTAAAGGGCTCCTGTCTTACTTTAATTATGCATTAATTATGCAGACTGCTGGGTCCCACTGACATTTCCATGTATGCATACAGTGCACTCTGAGCTATTGTACCCACCCCCCCGGATTTAAAGACAACATGGAGGTGTGAGAGCCTCGGGTTCAGCCTGAACCCCACACTCATGCTTACCCTCTTCAGCGTACCTGCCTATGCAAAGGTCCCTCTTAATTACTACCCCTGACTGGCATCTGACCTGACTCCCAGGTCAATAACCAATCACATTCTCTCTTGAGACACTGATTCCAGAGTCACTCAGCAGTCTGCATGGAACATTTGTGCTGAGACCAGTGAGGACAGACTGGTGATGAAATAGCATTTGAGGTGCTGCCGCAATATCCCATCTGGCAGACTTAGAACATGAGAGACCTAGTCATGCCATATCCCAGATTTTCCATGTCTGGGAAAGTTCACCATTCCATCTTGGCTGATGTGGGCAGATTGAAGGTTAAGATTCAAATAGATAGTTGGATATAAAGTCTTAGCAAATATTAATGCATTTTGCTGGTGGGAACCAGGCTCTTTGGTAGGCAGTGGGCCAATGGGCATGGGGACGTTCACATCTTGAGCTCTCCCTTGAGATCACAATGTGTGTGTTTGGATGGGGGAAGTAAGGGAGAAATGGAGAGATAGATGAGAAATGGAGAGGTATGAATGAATGAATGAATGAATGAATGAATGAATGTCACACCCAGTCTTTCCCTTTACTCCATGTCTTGGGATCTGATTTAGATGAGAACTTGTGTTCCCGTCAGTTCCGGTTACATCCATCCACCTGGCAGCGAGGTACCAAACCACTCTGGGAAAGGAGGACATCTGGGTAAAGCCACTCCGGTTTCAAGATAATACTGGGGTAATACATGACACAAAAATCATCCCCAGATGGGTGACCCAGGGGAAAGACACATTCTTTTCTAGTTTTTGAAGGCTCAGCTGATAAATAGCTTGTGCACCCCTATTCTGTGGGTCTTGGCAAAAAGATTTGAGTTTGCTGTTGGGAAGCATTCTCCAAACGGTAAGTGCTCAGGAATTTGCTCCAGGAAGGTGCTGAACACTCTGTGTGGCAACCTGGAAACTCCACCTTGAGGGAGACTTCAGAGTCTGGACAGCTCCCTGGCGGAGCTCCTGACTGGAGAATTTTCGAATTTGGAGGGAGCTGACTAGGTGCTCAGAGAGGTCGTTCCCTCCTCCGGCTCTCCAGTCTCCTTCTCGAATTGTCAAATGCATCTGCTCACACACAGGTGCCAACAGAAGACCCCACCCACACACCCACCCCATCTCCAGAGGGGCCTTGTCTATCTTTCCAGTCCCGGGGCGGGGGGGGGCGGGGGGGGGAGACACTCCGGACCCTGAAAGGGGACCAGAATGGCGAGGCTGCTCATTGGTTGTGAGGCACCATGTGAACTGCACTGGTTGGCTGGGGGAAGGGAGGAGGAGGCGGTTTCCCGGGTAACAGGAGGGCAAGGAGCGGCTGTAGTGGCAGCGCTGGGGCTGAGGAGCGCCGGTCCGAGTACAGAGCGATACAGAGCGATACAGAGCGAGACTGACTGGAAGCTGTGGCTTTGGAAGCCTGCGTGGGGACAGGTAGGACCCTGTGCTGCTTCCCTGGGGTCAAGCCTGGCCGAGCTGCCTGCTCGGACCGGCCTGGGTAAAGTTTGCTGCTCAATTAGATTGGCAAAAAGAAGAGGACTTGAGGATGCTCCGGGTGGGCTTGGAGGTCTAGTCAGGGTGGGGTTGCAAAGGGATCGGGGCTAAGCTAGGAGATCATACCCTTACTCCAGGACCTTGAAGTAGGGGTGATGAGCCTGGGAAGGTATCGAACTGCATCACAGCGACCTCACAAGCGGACCCTCAGCCACCGGCACAAGCAGGCCGGCCAGTCCATCCACCCTTGTTCAGAGATGATCTGAGAAACTTCCCCAGCAGACGCTGGGCTAGCTGCGCTGCATCCTCAGACCTTGGTTATGAGCTCCGCTGTGCACTTTCTCTGGCCTCTCACAAAATTGTGCACACCCCCATCAGGAGTGGGCGTGTGCCCCTCTCAGTGTAAAGCGCCCAAAGCAGCTTCCCACCCCCTTGTGTGTGTTCTTGTGTTTCTGAGTGCTCTGTGTGCCTCTGTCCCTACTCTGTGATTGTGTCTCTGGGTGTGTGCAGGCGTCTGGGTCCCTTCGTATTTGTTATATTTCTGTGGGCATCTGTGAACACTCTCTGGGGTGATGGGGGACCGAGTATCACTGTTCCTGGCTTTTTCTGTCACGGTCTGTTTTCTTGTTGTGTATCCTTTCTGTGTGCTGGTTTGGGGGTATGTTTGTGGGTGGTTTTATGTCGATGCCTCTGTTTCTGGCCACATTTGTCTCCGAATATAGGTCTGGCACTCATCTGTGCCTCTCTCTCTCTCTCTCTCTTCTCTCTCTCTCTCTCTCTCTCTCTCTCTCTCTCTCTCTCTCTCTCTCTCTCTCTGTCTCTCTCTCTGGGGTGAGGGGTGTCCCTGTGTGTGATCCGAGCAGCTGTAGGTGTGTGTGTGTGTGTGTGTGTGTGTGTATGCTATGCCTGTATGTTTTGTGTCTCTGCCTTCTGACTGGGTTTTTCCGTGTCAGCAAGAGGATAGGGTAGGCTGATAGGAGCCTGGGATGGGACACCAGGCCAGGCTAGGTACCATGATTCTCTCCCATACTCTCTGCTCCTGGCAGCTGTGGGTCACAGGCAAAAGCGGCTAGCAAAGGGGGGCGGGGTGGTGGGAGGCGCCAGAGCACTGGAGCCTGGGCCCTGTGGGGTACATCCGCCAAGCCAGCTCTTTTCTTGCCGGCAAAGGGACTTTAGTGGCGGCAGTGCTGCCTGCAACGCCCAGCTGGGGCCCTAGTGACTTATTTTTGTGTGCGATCCTTTTTTTTTTTTTTTCTTGAGGAAGAGGCAAGAGCATGCTCCGCTCTCTGGCTTGCTCAGATAAAGGCACGGGGTTGGCAGCTGGCTCAATCTTCTTGGCAAAAGTGTTTGGCTCACAGACTTCTTTGGAGCCTCCCACCCTGCATCCTAAGTCTCAAGCCCACCTTACCTCCTTGGTGCTCTTTCACACACCTCCTGCAACTTGTCTGTCACTCAGTTGAGAAAGGGCTAGGTCTCCAAGACGCTTTCCCGGTTTGGTTCTCCTATTGGCACGGGGAAGCAAATGCTGAATTAGGGATGCGCTCCACTTATGAAATGGCATGGGTCAGGCACCCCTTTCACACCCCTCCACCTTAAATGCTGGCTGGAAATCCGGAGGGAGAGCTGCTGCAGGGAGGCAGGGGAAGATCACATGAATAGTCCCTGATTTTGAAAACATAGAAGAACCTAAGCAGAATGTGAAACATCAGTCCCAGCTTTAACATCTCAGCAGGAGTGGGTCCAGATTGGAAGCCCTGACCTGCTGCTGGTTAGCACTGGAATCCCATTGGCCATTCACTGGGACTGGGACTTCCGACCATAAAGGATCTCAGTAGTACTCCGAGGAAATCTCCACCTTAGATATTAGACTCTGTCTTGGTACCTGATCGTTTGAACCTAAAAAAATATTGCTCTATAGTCTTATTTTGATTGTCCAAAAGGAAGAAATAGGGACAGGTGTGTAACAGGAAACTGAAGCCCTACATAATCTGTTTTTGGTCCAGAACCCCTGGCAGAGTGTTTGAATTATCTACAATATGTCTAGGCTTGTCTTCTGGACTTCTAGATTGCCTACAAGGCTCTCCAGCTTACCTGGTCTATCTAGGCTCCTCCTCCTGTGTGTCCGTCCCACCCTTCACTTCTGCTACCCCCTTGCAGAGGCTGACATGCTGATGCCTGGCCGACTATGGCACAGAGTGGCTAGGGATGACCGTCTACATTTGGGGATCAGTCCAACAGGCGTGTCCTCTTTTTAATGATCCAATTAATGCTCTCTGACTCTTGCCTCCTTCACCTCCACCAACAAGCACACTGAAACTTCCGGAGACTTCTCTGTCAGAACCCACTTCGGCCGTGCCACTGACAGCAGCATCCTCACGAGTACTCTGTGCCCTGGCACAGGGAGGCAGTGGCCCCCAGAACCGGTGCAGACTGCCTTTTAGAGAAAACAAAAGGCTTGCAGGAGGTGTGGTACATCTCCCCACTCCCCGCTGGCAGGGGAGATACTTCTGCGGTGACAGCGTCTGTCCTCCGCGTGCTTTCAGGGTGTATGCTTCTGTGGGTGTGATGGGATATGACAGGATCTCACCCGGGAGAGGGCTGGCTGAAGCCTGGTGGAGGGGCCAGAGCTGTTCTCAGTCACAAGCAGAGCCCAGGGCTGGAGGAGATCCTTCTGGGCACTGGGCTTTCTTCTTCTTCTTTCTATTATTATTCATGAGCGCAGCCAGGAGCTGTAAGTACAGCTGAACTAGACAAATGCCACCAATCTTTCCAGAGCAGTTTCGACACAGGTGAGAATTTTAAAGCCGAACTTCAGTTCAAATTCCAGACACCTGGCTTCTTAACTGTCTTTTGTTTTAGGGAAGTTTCCTGGCACTCTTGTGCAAGCTTTAGGATGAGGCGAGCTGGCTGGCACACGACAAAGGGGTTTGTTGAATAAATAGAGTATGTGTGTCAGCAGATAGTACCAGAGGCATAGAAGGCATTCAACGACCTTAGCAGGTCACATATTAAAGGAACATTATCCATTAGTCAGTGGTATCATCTGCATTTTCTAGATGAGAGAGCTAGGGCTCAGTGATGCTAAGATACTTGTCGGAGGTCGCACAGTGAGGCAGTTGCGGAGACTCACTCAGCCACATATGCCTGGGTCTTCTATTTAGGTCTCAGCTGAGCATCTGGAAAAGGCAATACTTGGAAAGGGGGGTGCAGTTTGCTAGTTTCTTTGGATTGTGCGCCAGAACTAAGGCTGGGAGGCTTGCCTTTGCTAGAGATCTCTTGGAGGGGTGATGTCCAGGTTGCTACCGGGCAGCCCAAGGGTGCTTAGCTATTTCCTGGGTCCACAAAGAATTTCTGAAATCTTGCTCTGGGGAAGTCTTTTCTGGACTTTTCTGCTCCCCATCAGTTTTTCCTCAAATCAGAAGAGACAATGTGAGTGGCTGAACTCTGCTCTGGCCAAGTGTGTGGCATAAGACAAGCCATTCTTCTCAGAAGTGCACCTGGAAAGCCATACGTCCTTCTGAAGCATCTCTCCCTAGTATCACCCCCACTCCGGTCTTGCTGTTCTTGTGAGAGCTGTTACCAACTCTCATCTCTGCCTTTCAACCTGATTTGGTACTGAGCTGCTCAGAAGCCTGACATGGTGTAGTGACCGAGGGTAACTTCTGCTTCATTTCCAAGTGGCTGCAGGTCAGGCTAGCTGCAAGGAAGGATCTGGGGGCTTCTGGCTTATGCTCACTGACTGGATCTGTCCATAGCTCTCCCAGAGGCTGGCACTGACTGAATTGAAATTGTTTGGTAGGAAATGTTGGCAGGAAGTGCTTTTGAGTAAGGTTCTCTGGCTTCGATCATTCCCCCCCCCCACCTTCTCCCCGCTCCCTTCAGCCTTTGTCTCCTGAGATACTGATGTTGAAAGGAGATTTGAGACTTTTGATTGATACATCCTTAGGATGCTTCTCAGACCTAACTCCACCTTCCAAACCACCTGGGGAAGGATGCGCTCAGTGAGAATGTTCTGAGCACAGGTGCTCTTCCCTCTCCCCCTTTGGTGGCTCCCAGAGCTTCTGTGATGTCAGGTGACTGGTGTCTACTCTGTCTGCTGGTTCCAGCAGGGAATGCATCTAGTTCCATGGCAGAAAGTTGCTTTTCAGATGTCTGTCATATTGATGCTGGACTTTCCCCTCCTTATGTCCAGGGAGTCTCACCTGCCTCACAACATCTCCTACAGTGGTGTTGATGGTGGAGGTGGGGTGCTGTTGCTTTCAGCCTTGGGAACCATTCTTTCTTTCTTGCCATCCCACGATGCCTTATCGCTGCTGTGACAGCGAGCCCTACATGGGTTTGAAAGATAACTCCTTTCCAGTGTTGCCCTGCTATTTCAAGAACAGGAGAAGTGGGGAGTCCATGAGCTCCATTGCCCCCACCCTGTCAGGTTGCTTACCCATGGATGTGATCAGTGTTGGGTTCAGAGAGAGACTGCTGACTGCTGCTGGGCCCAAGCCTTGCTCTGTGGCTCCAGATGGCAAATCAGACAGCTCAAGAACCACACATCACCACAGACAAATCTGACCATTTAGCATTTTCTTTTCAGGTCTGGGTCTCTCTGCATGAAGGAAGATGACAGCCGGGAGGGGAGCCACCACGGAGACAAACATTCACAGGAGCTGTGAGGAGCTGGCAGAGAGGCATTTGTGGTGATTTATAGGAGCCAAGGGCTGCTGAGAGGGATGTGGATGTTATCAGCTCGGTGGATTAAATGCCCATTTACATTGTTATTGATATATAAATTATCCGTACCAAGCAGACAGTGAGGAAAAGGATTTCTTTGGCAGGAATGGGGCACACACCCCAGGACATGGACTCTTCTTTGCCCAGATTTGTCCTTTGGGCTCTCGTAAAGTGAGTTACAATCCTGAAGTGAAACCCTGGTCCTCATCCTCAACATGTCAGCGACAGCCTCCTTCATCCTTAAGGCACCTGAGTCTAGCCAGGTTCCCAAGTGGCTTTCAAGAAGATGGCAAGACCTTTAAAGAGATAGCACAACCTCGACCTCGTCTGGTGGTTTGCACAGGTTGCTGTTGTGTGGGGCACTTGGTTCTGCTGTGGATATAAACTATCACTGAAGAAGATTTTTATGCCTGGGAAATGGAGTCGATTTCTGAGTCAAGTCAACAGCAGAAGAGAAAGCCAGTCACTCATGGACTGGAAGATCAAAAGAGGGTGAGTGATGGAACTTTATTTATTGTTTGCTGCCTTAAGCTAGAGTTGTTATGCGAAGCAAGAGCTGGGTGATCAGTGGTCAGAAGAATGGTTGTTCATGGACCAGACCTGTTTGTGTTTTTCTACTGAGGAGGCAGTATGGTTGCTCCTGAATTCTGTGTCCTAGTGCTATGCTTTCTGCTTTGGATTGTTGGTGGTTATCACTTGAGATAAATGAAAGGAAGGAATACTTTAGTACCAGGACCTAGGACGGCACAGGATTATATAGTTTACAGAAGCTAACCAAAGTCCTGGTGTTCTCAAAGCCAAACTGGGCTCCTTGGCACTCTAGTTGCTCTGGTCTGTGTGCACACTAAGCCTTTCTGGGAATGATGCTCCTGACTGAGCTGGTTTTGTTTAAGGATTTTCTGTGTTGTCTGATGGCTCTTGTGTATATGGATCAAAAAAATGCACCCTGTGAACTCCCTTGTCATTTAAAGTGGGTCATTGAGTACAGGCCTATGACTGGGATTGGTCTGAAAGCCTCGTTTCCCCCAGGACTTGAGTCTACCAGTTAAACTTCACCTCTTCTTCAAAACTGAGACCCACTGAGGAGTGACATGCAAAAGTGAGACTCACTGGGGAGTGACATGTTGTAGTTGATTTTTCAGGAAGGAAGCTGAGGCTTGGTCTTTATCCGCCAGCCAGACTGTGACCAGGGGCTGTTCAAGAGTTAAACTTGTTCATGTAGGACCAGAGTCTGTTTGTCTGCAAACGATCCCTGTGGTTACATTGAAGTGTTGGGATGGTACTGAAAGGAGTGGTTTTTTACCAGGTGATGAGGTATCTATTATGCCTCCTCCCTTTGTGAATTTCAAAGATCAAGTCTTCCAGTGTGTTATATGCATGGCTTTTTGACTCATTAAAACATTATACCCCCCATATGCTTTTGTATTGGGTTCTACTCTGTCTTTCAAAGAATAACAACAAATTGAAAGACATTTTTAAAAGTACAGATACTGACTCCATTCCTAAAAAGCAAAAACAAAATGCAACAACAACAACAAACCACGTTCCTGAGACTGGGCCTCATGATTCAGGAAGAATGCCCCATCTCAGTCAGCTGGGGAAGTGAGACTTGAATTTTGGTGTTCGGTTTGCCAAGTGTGGAGCCTGCACAACTTTCAGCTCCAGTTTCTATAGAAGCCATCCCAGAGATAGAGGGAAAATTGATTACAGTGAGCAGCACAAGGAATGCTTGTGTTGGACTGAGTGCCAGCCAAGTTTGGGATCCAGACACTTAGCAGAGGGACAATTGAGACCTCTGACACCATAGAAAATTTTAATTGGGCTGCTACACTAAGATAATGTGCAATTATGATGGCTCTTCCTTGGCTAGGTGTAGCTGCTCGCATTTCCCATCTGTTTCTGGCTTGGGCTGTGTTGGTTGGTCCACATGTACCACTGAGCCTTTGGAAGGAGAATACAACCCCAAGTGAGGCTTGGTGGCAGCTGGGGTAACATCAATCGGTCATGCTCGACTGACATTCATTTTAACCTGAACTCTAGCCGTCATGGTGATTATTAAATTTATAATGATATATGTAAGATCCATTTTAATGGCTCTCCATGCTCGGGTGAGCCCTCACTTGTGCTGGGAGAATGAAGCTTAATAGAGTATTACATTTCATTTTCTACTAAATTTTCTGGGCAGAGGTTGAAACTTGGCTTAGGAGGAATTAGATTGTTTTCTCTGATAGCCATTGTGATCATGTTCTATGTTGCTTGAGAGTAAGTCTGGGCTTCCAGAATCCTGCCACCACAGCCTGCTTCTGTTGGCAGCAGCAGCTTCTGTTGTGTATGTGTGTGTTTGTGGGTAAACACATGCCCCATTTGCATCAAGTGTGAACCCAAACAAGTCTCCCAGCATGCAACCTGGAATGTCATGTCCATAGAGCTGAAAGGCAACTGCAGTGTTTTGGCTCCTACCTCAAGAGAGCTGAGAATTCCTCTTTGAGGGGGACTGGCTGAAAAATCCCACAAATTTATCTGCTGGAAAGCTTAGAAAGGTGGGGGAGCCAGTGAGCTGGGAAGCTTCCACTAGCATGCATGACTTACCAGTGGGCCTTTTTGGGATGAGTTACAGGCCCTGCAAAAGGCTAGGAAGATTAACTATTGTTGTATTCCCTACTATCTTGAGCAGCAAAAGATGCTTCTCATGTGCTTGGTGGTAGATTCATTCTGCTTGTGGGTTCTCTATGGATGGAGTAGTTGGTTCAGAGCCCATCTGGGACTTAGTCTGTGGAGACCCACATTCTGTGGGTAAAGAGTGCCATGAAGTGTGGAAGGAGAAAGCTGGGCTCACATGCCAATGCTGCTTTGCCCTCACTGTATGACCCTCTCTGATCCAGCAGAGTCTAGTGATATTTAATTACAGAGATAGTGTTGAGATCAAATGAAGTAAACGAATAAGGAGCTTGTAGTCAATAGACATTCGAAAAAGTGTGCTGTATATCTTTGGGATGGGTTGTAACATTGCTCTTTTGTTTTAGAGGTCTACCTGAGATTGAATTTCAAATGATCAAGCTATACTTACATATTAAAATTTAAATATAACTGAGACATATAGAGTAGAGAGTTCTGTTTCCCAGTTCTAGCCAGGAGTGATGACTGTCAACAGTTTGATCTGTTCAGGTGTCCTACCGGTAGCCTATGGATCACACATGTCCCAAGGTAGGAATGATACAACCTGGCACATTTTAATGTCATGTCACAGTGTCACGATGTTGGACAGCCCTCAGTTATGCCTGGGGTTTCAAAACATTTCTTTTAAAACTGTTGGTGGTGGTTCGTGTTTCTTCATAAAATGGAATCATATTGTATAACATTTCAGGAAGCTTGCATTCTTAAGTGTGTGCATTTAGCTCACAGCACACAAACCTATGTCCTGCCTTTTACAGATGGCTATAGGCTTGCTAGCATTTCCCATGCACGTGGTTCTATAAAGTATTTCCATCTCTGGGATTTTGTTTGGTATTACAAAGTTCTATTATTCTATCATTCATGTATTCCTCAAGGATCAAAGATGGGTCTCTACTCAGTAAGCATGCTTCTGGGCTCAGGATAAGCTAGACAGCTGTGACCTCCTCTTCCTCTCTGAAGATTACATGTGGAGCCTGTACTCTCTGGTGTACCTCCTGCCATAATAAGAGTGTCTTTTGTCCATTGTATGTATCAGTGGCCAGTAGCCACAGCTGACTGTGGAACACTAGAAATGTGGCCAGTGGGGCTGAAGACATAGGCTTTCAACTCTGTTCATCACAGTCAACATAGATCTAAACAGCCACATGGCATTCATGGTCACCATGTTGGGAAGTAGCTTTTTGAGCAGTAAACAACCATCCGATAATGTTGTCTATTTGTAGACTGTGGTCTCTGTTTTAAAAAAAAAATTACAAAGGAGAGCGAGGGGGATGGGTAAAGGGGTGATGTGAGGGAGCAATAGTTTTTCATTTTGTTATCATTTTTAAACTTCCTTTTCACTAAAGATGTTAGAACCAGTAAAGCACGGGCTTCTCAGATTTCAGACTGGTGGCTATTTAGGAATCTTATATATATTGGTGTGGACACCTCACAAACTAAAGATGTGACAACTCTTTTTAAAATTCAATTAACTGTTTTAAATGCCTGTGAGCCGTTTTCCTGCATGGATTTATGTGTACCATGTGCATGTCTGTTACCCAGGGGTTTAAGAAAAGGATATTGAATTCCTTTAGAACGGGTGTAATTGATGGCCGTGCGCCACCATGTGGAGCTGGGAACTGAACTCAGGTCCTCTGTAAGAGCGGCAAGTGCTCTTAACCGCTGAGCCATATCTTCAGCCCACCACAGGTAACAGCTCTTGTTCTGAGCCCATGAATGAGTTGGGCATAAAGGGCTGCCTCTCCAAGGCAGGTACTTTAGGGTGGAGACCTAAACATTGAACAGCAGCTGGCCATGAGAATATCTGGAGGCAGCTGCAGTCAAGTGTCACAGGTGTGGAGCCTGTACTAGGGACAGGTGTCATTCAGAGCTCATAAAGCTCATCCCTCCTGCTTTGGGGACATCCCTTGACACTGCCTACAAATAGCAGATCCCTCTGCCTCTCTGTCAAATTCAAATTCTGTGCTGAGTCAGGAAAGAGGCAGAGAGGCCCCGGGGCTGCAAATCACCATGGACAGAAATCCAGTTGGTGTGTATGGCTGCGTGTTGAGAGTCCACTTACCCAGCACAGATGGGAGAAGTCAGACTTCCTGACAGACAGCTATTGATCTGTCAGGGGGAAGGACTTTTGAATTGATTTTTTTTTTTCTCTTCTACTTCTGCACAGAACTGTGTCTTCCCCAGCAAGCTTTCTCATGGAGGGTGAATGCTGGAAACTGAACTCTGTTTCCCACACTTCAAAGGTGCTTGATGACTGAGCAGTAACAAGGACAGTTTAGTTTGAATATTCTCCGAGCTGTCACCTTCTCAGCATGAAAGCTTCCCAGAGCCAGTTTTTAAAATGACTTCAGAGAGGGTAGACTTGGGCCTTATGTAATTAAAATTCGTAGGGTTGGCTGAACTGCTCCAGATTGCCAATCAGAGCCCTACTAAGGGGGCATACGTTACCAGGCTACCTTACAAGTTTGTCCTTGTATTTGGTATAATCACCTGTGGCTGCAGCTTAGGGTCATTCCACCCCATGAGGCGACTCCCTTTCTACCCAGTCACACCTTCTAAGTCACAGTTGGACCCGCCTCTGTGTCTCCTCTGATGCCATGCCTGGAGAATGGCATAGCACTGTGCTTAGTTCTCTCCTGGACGTCACCATCCAGCCCTGGCCAATTGACTCTCCCAGAGGCTAGCTGCCATCATGTCAAGCAGTGATCATCCCTTCCCAGAGGCTACTGTCCCCAGCCCTCAGTACTTTATCATGTAGGCTTCCAGGACTGAGTCTGAAGCCCTGCTAGAATCTTTTTGACCTCGGTCTAAACCTGGAAACGCTTGGTGACATCCCACGGTCATGTCCCCGGTGCTATTTATGCATAGTTTATAGGATGTCGGCACCATGCTAGGTACCATGTAAGTAGTATGTAGACGGTGCTGATACTAAGTTCTCCCATTCTCTCTACCCCACATCTCCCCTTTCTAGGCTCTGGCAATTTTTTCTCAACAGTCCTCATGTTGACCCCCATAGTCTTTTATTTATATATTATAGCGCCCCCACCCCACAAAGACATCGCTCCCTGGCCACTCCTCCCTTTATCGCAGAGAATGGGTCACCTCTCATCCCCATGTTCATCTTGCTCAGGAGCAGTGAGATGGCTGCTCACCGCGCCCGCCTATGTCCCGGATGCTGCGCCCGCCTATGTCCCGGATGCTTCCTCGCATCATAACCTCTGAACCAGACAGCTGATTCTTTAAGGGAGGATGCTGATCTTGTCCATCACTTTACTTCCTGGAACACAGGCAGCAGGCTCCAAATACAACTTACTTAAAAGAACGAAGGGTGTATGCTGTTTGGGATCCTCCATCCCTTTGTTGATGAAGTTAAGTTTGGTCCTTCCAGACTTAATATGTCTTCACTCATGGATAGAGGGGAGAAAATGGGATTCAAGCAGACACCCGGGGGATTCTGTGGAGGACTAGAAACATCTGCTATAGTAGACCAGACAGAGTCTAGGGAGAGAGTGATCTCTAAGCAGATGTACTGAAGTGAAGATCAGAGTTACTGAGGGCCTGGTGACAAGGTATGTGTGAGGAATCTTAGGCTTGGACAAGCACCATTGCTTCTATGGCTGGAGGGAGCCGTGGTAAGGGATGAGGCAGTCAAGCTGTGGACAGAGCATCTTGAAGCTCGATGAGCTTCTCACGTGCACAAGCTATGGGACTTGATCTGCAACCACGGAAGCATGTCAGTGGTTACTCCTAGTCACAGAGGGGACACAAGACCCACGGATGTACTGATCTTCCTGAGAATAGGTGGTCACATTTAGTGATCTGTGCTGAAAGCACTGAAAACTTTTATCAATAGGCTAAGAACAAGGAACATGGCTAATGTGTGTCAGACACTTGCTCTGTGTCTGGGATCCACCCAGGGTTTCTTCTATTTTACTCAGTTCTTTCTCAGACTCTTTGGGTAGGTGTTTTTGTTTCTTTTCTAGTGCTAGGGATCAAACACCAAGTGTTGTGCATGACAGACACCCTAGCACTGAGCTGTCTGCCCAATCCGTCCCCTTCCTTTCATCATCCTCTTCACAGAGGCGAAACCTAGGTTAAGGGTTACACTTGCAGTGTCTGCGAGGACGTCACTGAAATGTTATCTCTTTGTTACGTTCCTAGATATGAACTTTTAACATGATTATTTTCATTTCTTTCTGCTGTTGTTCATGAATACACCCATGTGCAGAGATGCACATGCATACATGTGAGTGTCTGTGTGTGTGTGTGTGTGTGTGTGTGTGTGTGTGTGTGAGCACATCGCATGTGTAGCATGTACACATATACACACTTCATAACTATACTGGCCCAAATGACATCATACTCACACAAGACTATGCCCACACCTCCCTGTCAGTCAGGTTTAGTAGCTACCAGCCTTCTCGAGGAGGTGAGGTGCAGGCCGGTGACAGACCTTCTGTGGAGAGAAATCACCAGTGGACTGAGCTCTGAGGTGCTATTGGTGTGGTTGGCTTGGGTTCAGGGCAGGGGAGAGGGCTGAAGAGGGGTAGGCTTGCCACCTACCCTCAATCCTTCCGGCTTGGAGAAGCCAAGAAAGTCCCCTTGTGGGATAAGTGACCCAACATCTCTATGAAAGGGATGGAAAGAAAAGCATGGTGGGGTGGGTCGGTGGGACTGAGGAAGCAGGTTTCAGGAGAGTGGTTGCTTTCTAGTGGGGTTGCAGCTGGGGTGCCACCATTATAGATAGAATCTGTCCTGCCGGATTCCATGTGTTAAAACCCTAGCCCCCAGGCCCCCCCCCCACCCAATGCTACGTTCACTGGAAATAAGACCTTTAAGAAGGTAATTAAGGTTCGGCAAGGTGCTAAGGCCTACTCCAATAGGATTTGAGTCCCCAGGGGGATGTAGGTACAGAGGAAGGTGATATGAGGGAGGATAATAAGGCCACTGACTGCACGTCATGGGGAGAAGTGGAGAATGTGAGCTCCCGTACCTTCTTCACTTCGCTTTCTAGACTGCAGATCTTTGAGGCACGGTGCCAGTTTAATTATCCAGCACGTGGAGTTTTGTCGTGGCAGTTGAAGAGTAAGAGGGCAAGTTAAAGGTAATCTGGCGGGTAGGAGGGATGGCTCAGTGGTTAGAGCACTGACTGCTCTTCCAGAGGTCCTGAGTTCAAATCCCAGCAACCACATGGTGACTCACAGCCATCTGTAATGAAATTGGATGCCCTCTTCTGGTGTGGCTGATGACAGCTACAGTGTACACATATATAATAAATAAATAAATCTTTAAATCTGCTTGTAACTGCCTGTTCTGGAAGCTCTCTGAGGGCACTCACCAGGACCGATGTCCCTGAGATACAGAAGGAGCCATGTTTCTAATACCAACATGTTTCTAATGTAGGTGAGGATGGAAGGAAGAGGAGAGTAGGCCCAGATGCAAGGTAACTGTCCAAGAAAGAGGATTTACAGCATCTGGATGTGGTCTATTCATTTTCCAGGTGATAGGTCTACAACCAGTCCCTCCATCAAGGAGGGTAATGATGGATCGCCTGGCACAGGCAACCTCAGATAACACCCTCAGAACAGCTCCCACACGTTGGAGATGGGATCTCTCATTGGCCTGAAACTCACCAATTAGGTCAGGTTTGCTGGCTGGTGAACCTCAAAGAACCTCCTGTTTCTGCTTCCTCAGCATGAAGATTGCAAGTGTGTGTGTGTGTGTGTGTGTGTGTGTGTGTGTGTGTATGTGTGTGTGTGTGTGTGTGTGTGTGTGGTGTGTGTGTATGTGTGTGTGTGTGTGTGTGTGTGTGTGGTGTGTGTGTGTGTGTGTGTGTGTGTGTGTGCTGTGTCTGTGTGGTGTGTGTGTGTTCTGGGGGTTTGAACTCAAGTCCTCATTCTTGCAAGACCACTTGAGTCATCTCTCCAGGCTCCAGACTGTGTTTTTTCTAAGGCCTTTAGAATACGCCTTGACTTGTACCCACGCCTGTCACAGGAAAGCAACTGACACTATCTCCATTTGGTGGGTGAGATCCAAGAGCTACGGATGGGTGCTTCACTAGCCAAAGATCGCATAGTACATTAATAATCAAAAGCAGGTGACCCCTCCCTTTCCTTTCCTATTTCCAGTTATTTTCCAGGAAGTAAAACAGCCTTCCTTCCAGGCTTTCATTTCAGCATAAGTGAGTCTTTATCAAAATGTATCACTATAGATAATTTTCACTGGGGAGGAGGATTTGGTGGGTTTTTGGAGATCTCATTTGGAAGGCACCAGAAAATTTGCTCTGTGTTGGAAGTTAAAACATAGTGTAGGCAGCTTGGATATGGCCACTTCTTTATTTACAGCTCACAGGAGTCCCATGAGGACCCCTTGGCACCTCAGCACTGGGTTCCCTCTCCCCTTTCTGTTCTGTCCACCCGGACTTCCAGAAACCACATTACAGAGTCTTTAGAATGGAGGAGGGCAGGGGAGCAGTGATAAAGAAGCGGAGCCTCATCTCTGGCATGACCAGCATCCAGGGCTGGCAAGTTCGCCAAGCCTTCCTTAGAACTCACTTCCTCCTGCTGCCCAGTGTTCTGCCCATGTGTTCCTGCTTTAAACCAGCTCCAACAGCTTTAAACGAGGAGGGGGGCCATGTCAGAACCACCTCAGTTGTTTGGAATTCTTACCTACATCACTGTGAGAGTTCTGTAACTTTTCTAGCATCCTTCTTCAACGTGAAATTGAGGAATCTCAAAATGGCAGCCTGGAGAAGACCCTGAGACATTGCACTGGTCATACTCAGCACAGCACTTAGGGACTGAGTAAAATCTGCCACTGGATATACTCAGCACAGCACTTAAGTACTCAGTGAAAGCTGCCATTGGGTGTACTTAGCGCAGCACTTAAGTACTCAGTGAAAGCTGCCATTGGGTGTACTTAGCGCAGCACTTAGTACTAAATGAAAGCTGCCATTGGCTGTACTCAGCACAGCACTGAAGTCATGAATAAAAGCCATCAGAATCTTCAGGCTTGGACTTCCTTGGATTTGGCAGAAACCCTATCAGTAGCATATTTAGGGGCAGGGAAACGGGCATACTGGTACTTGGGTTTGCTTTTGGTTAATTGTGATGACACAAACCTCCCTCTGATTTAAACCTCATCTGCCATGCACCTTTCTGGAGGCAAGTTCGTGGCCAGGCTCTTGTTTGTGTGACATTCCTGTAGGAACACCCTTGACCCCATCGTTCCGCTTGCCTTCTGCATGGGGACCATAGGCTTCTGTTGCAGGTCTGAGACACCCCTTTGCAATTCAAATTTTTGCTATGGTGTGCTTTGTGAGTATTGTCTGCTGTACTTTGTGGCATCCCCTAAAGGCCAGGTACCAGAGGGAAAGTCTGGTTACCTGGGGGGGCATTTCAATTCATAAAGGTTCTTCAGAGTTACCCAGGTTTCTAGCTCCTGCAGCTCAGATCAGATTCTTGCATGCCTGGGGTTTGAATCAAAATAATGACATCTCTGACTCCCATCCTCCGGGCATTAAATTTTAATCTTCCTTCTCTTTGGGATAATTAGAAAGAGAGAGAGGGAGGCAGGAAGGGAGGTGTGGGGGCTGGGAAGCAAGCTGGTAGGAGACATGGATGGCAGAGGCCAAGTGGGGGTTTCTGCAGGGCGGTTTCTTCCAAAAGCAGAAAGCCACCCTCAGGACTGGTGACTGTATGCTGAATCCATTCACGGGGACAAAGGACTGGGTGTGGGTCAGGAGGGCAGGCCAGGGTGGCTCCTGACAGGGACCTAGGGCCACAGCTGTGCATATGTGCTAGAGGAGATTAAGAAATCCTTTGAGATGATCATGAGACTTTTGCCTTGGCTAAGCTTCCTGAACAAAACGCCATGGTTGTTTGTAGGATCCGCATTCCCTGGAGGACTTGCAGAAGGCCTCGTGAGGCGATAATCTGCATCATGGTTATAGGTGGTTCAGTCCTCTGACCCCATCCCTTAGAATGCCACCACAGAGACAACAGGCAGCCATCTGGGAACATCAGGCTCCTGTTGACTTCAGAGGCAGGAGAGGGGAGGTTCCTTCTGGACTCCTTAAAAGGGTGGGTTAGGATGAGGCAATGAATCCCTGGGAGATTCTAAGTGAGTGTCAAAATATTTCTCTTTTTTCCCATCTGTGGTTACAATTTAAAAACTCAATAAGCAAACATCCTTACTGGAAGCTATAAAGCAGAACAGACAATTGTAGCCCCTAGGCCCCTGTGCATCTTAACATGGGGAGCCCGCCTGCCACGGTTGCCTGGGTTCACTCTTGCCTGCTTCCTTAGGTTTCGTGGTGGCTTCTATATCAGGACACGCAGTACAGCGTTTGCCCCAGAGCTGGGGCTCAGAACATGCTTGTTGAATGGATGGATTGAGATAGACACTCTGAACAGAGATGGGGACAAAGAGGCCTCCAACGTAGGGCTCCACTTTGATCATGATCTGGAGTTGGTGTCAAAACAATAAGCAGATCCGATTGGAAAATGTTTCTGATGGCTGCGTGGATGATGGAGGAGGCATCTGGTCGGAGGCAGGAGGCACTCCTTAGGTGTGGAGTTCACATCTCTACAGCTCACTGCTTTCAGTCACCGCCCCACCCTCTTTCTTCTTTCCAACATCCTTTCTCTATGGCTCTTTAGGGCTGACCCTTAGCAGCCCACCAGCTCCCATCTGCCCCACCATACCATCTGCTCCTCGGGAGAGCCCCCGAGAACTGGGTACCCACCCATCTCCTATGGAGATGTCTGGTGGCAGATTTCCTCCTTTACCCTAGTCTGTTGATTCAGTCTTTGACCCCTGTCCTGACAGAAGCCAGTCCAATCCAGCCTCACCAAGAATCCCCCTGTCAGACCCAGCATGGTGCTGACATGCCTGGAATCCTTACCCTTGAGGGGCTATGACAGGAAGATTGAGGCTAGCCTACGCTATTTAGTCAGACCTTGTCTCAAAACAAAACAATGGGGAAAAAAGGAAGACGTTCCTTCTTAGCCCACTCATTCTGCTTCAGACACGTAGGTTCCCAGCTCTCTCTGAGGGTTTACATTTAACCCTGTCTCTCCCCCTATTTCATGTTCTCCCTTGCCATAGTCTTAATTAAACTGTTTTTGTTGCTTTGAACAAGTATCAGAAAGTTTACATTTTAAAGCAGGGCTTATTCATATTTACTCTGAGTGATTGTATGCCTGTGTATCACCCGAATGGGGGCCCGAGTGCCCTGAAATCGGATTTGCAGTCAGGCAGATGATGAAGACAGAACCCTTGTCCTCCTCAAGAGCAGCCAGTGCTTTTAACTGTTGAGCCATCTTGCTAGCCCTGAGTATTTGCATCTTTAAACAAAGATGGATTAGAGAGATGAGTCTGCCTTCCAATGGGCTACTGTTGAGATCTGTGTCTGTGCCCTGGTCATTCTGCCATGGCTAATGTCAGGTGTGGAGCCTTGTCTCTGAGGGAGAACCGCTCCAGAAAGAGGCATGACCGATGAACAGTGAAGGGCATCTCTACTTCATTGGATAAAGTTTTATAAAAGAGGGACAGAGGAGGCTGAGGGACAGGAGGCATGCTAAATAGTGAGGTATCCAGAAATTGTGTTCTTAGCTAGAACATTCCTGACCTCACACAGCTCACAGCATGACATCACAGCTCACAGCATGACATCACAGCTCACAGCATGACATCACAGCTCACAGCATGACATCACAGCTCACAGCATGACATCACAGCTCACAGCATGACATCACAGCTCACAGCATGACATCACATGAATGAACATCAACCCGACATCTACTTAGGGTCCACATCATATACCCAACATCACGTGAATAAATGGTCAACCCAACATCTATTTAGGTTCTATAAGCTGACAAGAACATACCAGAAAGGCAGAACTTTCCATAGTGGAGAATAGGAGGCTAGTGGAGAGGAGGGAAGACCTTGAACAGTCAGAAGTCTGGTTTGGATCTTAGAATTTTTTTTTTTTTTTAATCTTACGGAAGTTCCTTGAGCTCTCTGAAGCTTGTGGCCTCACCCATAAGACGGAAATACTGACAGCATCATTATGAAGAACTTGATTATGTAAAGTACTGGGTGCAGTACCTGGGGACCTTGCTTCTCTGTGTGAGGCTTAGCTCACACTGAGCTCTGAAAAACTGCACATGGCTGCCGACCTCGCGGGTCCCACTTCCTTCTACTCTCAGCCTGTGACTTCCCAGAGATCCAGTCACAACTTGTTAGTCACCTCTTGCCCTTGGTTCTTCTGATTCTACTCTGACACCGTTTTAGCTTTTTGCTGGAATTTGGGATATAGGTCAATTTTAGGGAGAACCTTCTGTTTGGGAGATATGGCAGGTTACAGCCAGAAAGTCTTTTGCCCTAGACCCCTCCCTTGAGTTACTGCAGCAAAGCTGAGGGAGGCAACTCACTCTGTAGATAGAAATCGAGGGGGCTTGAGGAGGCGAGTGGCAGATGCGTGTTTTCTCCCCTCCTGTGGCCATCAATCACTGACAGGGAGCAGATAGGGCAGCGTGAAAGAAACAGCAAATAGGCCGTTTGCATTACTAGGACCACGTGAAGCCCGGTGCCTGCGGTAATTGAAAGATATCTAATCTCTGTTGCATCCTTGGAGCTTCTTACCCGTTGGATTCCTGTGGTGTCTCCAAATCTTATCAACGCATCTGAGGTGGAAGGGAGGTTCCTGTTGGAGCTGACTGCACTGTGAGATCTAACAGCAACTATGGCAGCGTCTTCTTTTTTAACTGAGCCGATCTGTGTGCCAAGCACTGCGAGAAACCTCAGAGCGCACAGACCTCGGGCTCACCAGCCTGAGATTCAAAGCTGCCACTTCTCTGACATGCGATCTGGACCATCTTGGCTAGCTCCCCTGTGCCTCAGTTTCCTCGCTGGTAAAATAGTGTAGCCTCCCTTCTGGAGTTGGTCTGAGCTTGAGATAAACCTACCAGCCTTGGGGATGTGTCTGGTACATGTAAGCACAATGTGAGTGTGTGAACACAAAGCCCGTAGCTGCTGCACTTTCTCCGTAGTCGGTCCTCCCTGCAGCCCTCTCTGTGGGACAGTCTGCTGATAAAGTGTGCTGTGGCCTTGGATACTCTCCATCTCTGTCAGAACTGCAGCTCCGATCCCCTCTCCACTTCCCAGATCCTAACCCAAGTCTTCATCAGTGCCCTTCTGACTTCAGCTTGTAGACTGGGTTGTGGCAGGGAGCTTGCTGCGGCCCTGAGAAAACCTAAAGGAGTCAGACCTTGTTCTCAGGATCTTTAGTGGCAATGACAGAATTGAAGGGTCTGAGCCTATCTGAGGCCCTGTCATGATTATCTACAGCCATGTTGCTGTCTCTCCTAATGCTCTCCTACCTCAGGACTGCATCCTAGATATTGCCATGAACTTATATAGTCATCCTGAATTTGAAGGTCATCTCATCCTATTTTCTATAGACATGCATTTTCCTTCTAACCCACAGTAAGCATTGGCATTTACTCATCCATCTGCCCATCTGTCCATCTATTCAGTCCACTCATCTGTCCATCCATCCATCCATCCATCCATCCATCCATCCATCCATCCATTCATCTGTCCATCCATCCACCTACCCACCCACCCATCCATCCATCCATCCATCCACCCACCCATCCATCCATCCATCCATCCATCCATCCATCCATCCACCCACCCATCCATCCATCCATCCATCCATCCATCCATCCATCCATCCATCCACCCACCCACCCACCCACCCACCCATCCACCCACCCATCCATCCATCCATCCATCCATCCATCCATCCATCCATCCATCCATCCACCCACCCACCCGCCCGCCCGCCCGCCCGCCCACCCATCCATCCATCCACCCACCCACCCATCCACCCATTCATCCATCCACCCACCCACCCACCCATCCATCCACCCACCCACCCACCCATCCATCCATCCATCCATCCACCCACCCATCTCTGCTATTATCTGACAATACTGAATATACAGCAATGACAGCTCCTGTTTTACCGTCGCAAGAGTCCACGGCGTGGTCATCTTCACTTAGAATATCTAGGTTGAGTTTCCCTGAAGCTGCCATGTGGACACAAGATCAAACTGATATTTACACCCAGGTGTTATGAGGTTTTCTCCCCACAGCACCCTTTGGACATCTACCATCCAGACTGTCTCCCCTCCCCACACTAGACAATCTTCTAGTGCCCGATGCCTTAAGTGTCAATTTAGTTCTGGACTTTTCTACTAGAAACTCTCATTAGATCCCACGAGATGATGACTCCGTTCATTCTGTAAGACAGCCTGTTCTGCAGGTGTTGACTCCAAGTCCTGGCCACCCCATCTTTCTGACTGGTATCGGTCAGGGGTTTCCAATGGTGGCTTTTGTCACATCCTACGATGGCTTACAGAACTCTGGAAGTACAGAGGGTGAGGGAGCTAGGAGGAAACACAGCTCTCTGTAGACACATGACCCTCGCAGTATCTCGCACGGTCACCACCCTGGGCTCTCTTCTCTACTGTTGATAGTTTTGATGTGAGTTCCATCTGAGAAACATTAGTTAAACCATTGGCCATTCACCCCATCTCTAGCCATTCGCCCCTCCCCCTTAGATGTTGGAAAATGATTGTGAGATTGGTCCCTCTGGCTGCCAGGTTCATCCCGGAGGCAGCTAGTGGTAAACCGATGTCATTTCCTTATAAAATAACAAAACATAAATAAAGAAATAACAAAACACAAACAACAGTTACAAAAAAGAATAATGGCAGCAGACATTCTTTTCACCCTATCATCTAGAAAGTTGCCAGCGCTTTTAGAGTTTGCTAGGAACCAAGGACAGGGCGTACCCCAAAAGCCATAGGTAGCATCTTTATTGCCACCTCGTGGGAGGAAGACTACTTTCTGCCAGAGTTGCATGGCCACTGAGGCACACGGCACACACTTAATCATCATCTTGGGCCAACCGTGTCTTGCCTGGCTACCAGAGATCAGCTAGTGTCTAATTTAATTCTAGTTACGTGTGAGTGGGCACTCAGCTCCCATAACTGTCATGATATCTGTGTCCCCACACTGTCTTCCCAGAGCCCAGGGGCTCCAGCCTGCTGAAGGGAGGCCAACATTTACTGGAGAAGAGACCCACAAAGAGTCCACGGCGATCTAGCAAACAGACGTCACTGTGAGAATGTGAGAACCAGGTTCAATCACGGATCTCCAGTGTTCAAGTCTCAGGAGCTGAGGACCTGTTACCAGTCATACGAAGCAGAGGTTTATGTAATGGGTGATGTCACCGTGGAGTTCTCTTAACTGGCTCCCCGAAGAAACTGTCACTACTTATTACTTGCGTGAAGTTGTTCTCTGTGGGAAGCTAGGTTTCCCCACACGACAAGTCTGGCATTTGCTCACCATTTTTCTAGGTTATCATTTGTGACCCGCGTTCTCCTCTTAGGGCAAGAAACATAGATATATTTCTCTTTGGGGGAGAACAAGGGACAAATGAGCCCGGCTGAGGTTTTGTCAGGTGTGTTCAGGGCTGGGGGTGGGGATGGTCATAGCTGTTCATTCCTCAGAACAGGCAGCCATGGCTCATCCTTTACCCAGCCCTCTCTCCTCCAGCCCACAGCCCCTAGCCACCCTTCAAGATGCTGCTCACACTTTCACCTGAAGACCCCGTTTCTTCTCAGGTCCTTTCTTCTCTGATTCCCTCCAGCCTCTCTTTCTGGGTTGTGTTCTTTGTTTCTACTTGCAGCAAGGTTTTCCTGAACCGCTTGCAGGTTAAGCATGTTAGCCGTGGAGTGCAAATGGCCCGGCTAAAGCGATCTGGCTCAGCGGAAGGCCACCCTACCTCTGCGTGACTTAGCTTCCCTCTCTGTCTCTGTCTCTGTCTCTGTCTCTCTCTCTCTCTCTCTGTCTCTCTCTCCCTCTCTCTCTCTCTCTCTCTCTCTCTCTCTCTCTCTCTGAGGTGGGAATAACCATGCATGTTTTGTTCTGGCCTTAACTGGAGCATCAGTGTGAGGCCAAACCGAAGCAGGGCCAGGAGACAGTGACCATGTAGTCAAGAAGATGTGACCAGGAATGGTGGCTTGACAGATGCAGACTGGTCTGTGCTCCTGGGCAGTCTATAAGGTGCTGTCAGGTAGAAACTGCATAAGGCTGGTTTCTTCCCTCAAGAGCTGGTCTTTTGCTGAAGGACGGCAGTACCCCGTGGCTATCCAATGGTCTTACGTTGGATTCTGAAGCCTGCTTCCATCCCCTGTCTGCTATATCCGAATGACGTTTAAATACATTCACCTTTGACTGGTACGGAAACCCAGTTTAGAGGGAGGATGATCAGTGACTGGCAAAAGAGCTTATCTATGTCTTCCCGGAGAACTCAGCTTTCTGTACAAGGCCCGTGTACTTCCACTCCCACTCTTCTAACTAATAACCTCCTGTGATGAACTTAAGCCTAAAAGGGCGGCCGCTGATCGGCGCTTGTAGAAGCAGCCAGTGAGGGAAGGGAGATGTCAGTCATCAAAATTATCTCCCTTTCACAGCCACTCCAAAGAGCTCCAGCTGCCCCTTCCCCCGGGGGATGACCTTTGCCCTGAACCAGCATGATGGGCCCAGCTGGGGGCAGAGGGAGCTGTCACCACAGGTCAGGTTACCGGTCCAGTCAGCATGATGTCAGGGTGGCTCTTAAGAGCCCCCATGCTGCTGAAGGGAGCAGACAGAGAGGCACAACTTGCCCAAGGATGGCCCGTGCTCTCCTGCAGAGACCTCGCCGGTCCCAGGTAGATAGGAGAGGGTGTAGGGATAGCTCCCTCTGTCCGCCTCTCTCCTGCCCAGCTTTTCAGCTTCCCAGGGAGAACAGTTTGCATGTCAGGTGTGCCAGAAGCCCCTGACTGGAGGAAACTGTGGGGCTAGGAGGCTAACAGACTAAGTATTTCAGAGGAGCAAGGCAGAGGAATGTCCTTCCGGAGCTAAATGGAATCAAACTTGAGCTGAAACCCAGACACCTCCTTACAGCCAGGCCACATGGTTTCCAGCCTCAGCTCACGTGATAAAGCAAGGGACAATAGCACCTCCTAGACTTAGCAGTCTTTCTCTAGGAGAAAGCCCTGGGGCCAACTGAGAGCCACAGAGATAACCCTGGGAATGGATGGCAGAGAGGAGAGCTGGGGATAAGAAAAACCCCCATCCCTTTGATACTCAGTGTAACTAGACAAGCAGCTGGAACTTGAGTTGCAGTCCAGCATCGGCTGGGATGCCTCTCCCGTGCTCATGAGTGTTCTTCACTTTGCCTGGGGACTGTGCAGGGTATCTTCCCTTTGATCCAAAGATCTTTAAACTCAGTCACCATCCTGTAGACAAAGCACTGTTGTTTCTAGAGCCATTGAACCCAGACCTGGCCCTCCATCCAAAGCACACAGGACCTTTGTCATTCCCTTGGCCCCTTCTAAACTACTCCCTGCTGCCAGGAATCCCATTTGCCATCTGCTGGCCACTTCACCTGAATGAGTTGACCTCTGTGGTGGTACTTGTCACACGGTAGTGTGACAATGAGCTTGTCAAGGTTTCAGGCTAAGTCTTAATCGTTTTTTTTGTGCCTCTAATGGTCACATCTGACACACTATGAGTTCTCCATGAGGTATTCACCAGAGAATAAAAGAATGCCCAAGCAAACCTGAAGGGTATAAGATGCTTATGGTGGTGGCCCTTCCAAAAAGGCTGCTACCAGCTCTGTTAATAGGACAGCAGAACACACCCATGGCTTTTTGGATTGCTTGCCTCCTATTGCTATGGTCTCACTTTCTTGCGAGCCCACACAGCTGACAGCACAGTTATGTGTCCATCCTTAAGGGCATGAGGACTGGGAAGTCTTCCTTGGTGACACCCCCAGAGTCTGAGATTTGGGGGGGGGGGGTTCTGTATGAAGTACAACCTTTGCCGTCTTCTTGTCCTGCCCTTGTCTGACATCCTTCTAGAGTCAGAGACCCCAGAGAGGCTTCAATGAAGACATCACTGCACTGCCCCCAGAGCCCTGAATAAATGACCCCAGTGTGCGTTCATTCATTCACTCCTGCATTCATTCAGCCTGGTTCCCTTCCATTAGGGCCCATAATCGCAAAGTGACTGTCTACAGCTTCATCACTCCCATGGCTCTGGTGTCACTCGGAGCAGGCAATTAGATTTTCCCAGAGGCCATATTTGGAGGTCAAGAGGGCAGGCTGATGGAGCATTGACAAGCTCTCGGGTGCCGGCTTTAAAACACACAGCAGAATTATAAAGTAATAGACCACCACTCCACACACACATGGGTCCCCAATATCCGGTGGCGGGTTTGACGGTAAGGCTGTCCCCTCCCCCCCCACCTTAGGCAGAGAACAGCTGGTTAGACCAAATGGTTCAGCAGGAGTCACGGTCCTAAGCATGGCAGCCATGCTAATCTGTCCATGTGAAGGAAGAAAAAAAACCCAAGTCTTCTCCTGTCTCCCTGTTCAGTGATGGATAGATAGAATAAAGCAAGATGGCGGAGGAGCGAGGGGATCCAAACTCCCGTGTACCTCAGCAGGACTGTGAGAAGCTGGAACTGGGTGTGAATGCCCCCAAGGAGCCCCTCAACACCAAGAGTCTGTTTTTCATCCGTTTGCCACCCAAGGCTGTGGTATTTGTCCTTTCCCCCTGGTAAGACAGATAAGAGAATTGGATAAGGTCATGTCCGTGAAGTCGGAGAGTTCACCATTCCATATTGCTCACTGGGTGTTGTTAGACTTCACATCGCATAAACACGTACTTTGCACAAACTCTTGCACGAATGGATTGTCTAGCTTGAGAGACCAAACTTCTCATTACTCTCACTCACATACTTTTAGATTTTAGCTGTGTGGCATCAGGCAGGCCTCTCTTCTCCCCAGCATTCAGTGGTACTATTTGAAACTGAGAAATGGGGGCCTGGCGTTTGCCGATGTCCCTTTTGCCTCCAAGTCCCTGCATCCACCATGTGTCCACAAGCACATTGCAAAGCTCACGTCCCCCAGCTTGGAAGTTCTTGAGAATGAAAGGGCAGGACCATTTGCAGACGGAAGCTAGGAGGTGTGCTAGAGGGGCAAGCAGACAAACAGGGACCCGGGCATCAGAGCTGAACTTCCTAAGTGGGCACCGGATGCTGTAACACAAAAGCTGTTAGCGGGCTCCTAGTTGGTTCAGCAGGATGCAATTATAGTTCTTGGGGGGGGGGCTAGCATATGTTTCGAGCAAACTTAACAGATGTTGGGACCTCACGTCTGCATTCTTCAGGGAGTGCTCCATGACTGATCCGTCTACGGCACCTTTGTACAGCACTCTGAGCAAATTAGTATCTAGGGTGCCGCTTAATGAAACTCTCACCGATGATTCAGATTATTCATCTAAAACCCTTATAAAATGACCGAAACGTTATCCCAGCCTGGTCTAGGCTGTTGGATAAGCAAGATGGATTGCTTTCTCTGTATTTAGGGTTGAATGCAATTGTCTTCAGAAAGAACCCCGTGCCCAGGCCCCATCATGTAATTTGAGGGTCCGATGCTCTGTGGTTTGTTGGTGGCACAATACTCTTTGCAAACTTTATGAGTTCCTTGAAGATTTTTCTTTGAGCCATGTGATGTAGGGATAGCTTCCAGAAGGTTCCCTGCCACCCAATACTTATTGACAAAGAGAATCAATGACCGATTAAAGCAGTTCCGGGCTTTCTTTTCAGACTATTGTGATGCCAGGAAGTCAAAAAGAACAAGTCAAATTTTCTTTGGCGGACACCAGGCATCTCTTCTTGCTGGAGCTCCAACTAGTCTGAAAAACTTCCACGTGAATCTGCAGAACCAAGTGGCTTCTTTCTAAGACCATGAGCAGGCTTTTGGGTTTGTGTCTCTGCATGGGGACCTCAGAGGCAAACGATTTCCATAATAATGAACAGTTGAGGGTTGCTGAAGATAGAAGCCTCAGATGTGTTGGATTTGGGAGGGAGCATCAGCCTTCAGGTTATGTCCACTGGCTCATAACCTTCCATGATTCCATAGCCATCGATTTCCCCTGTCCCCAGCTTGTTCTCTGATTGGCCCGCTGCCCACAGCCCATAATTGCTCCAAGTCTCCCCTTGACCTTTCCCTTGCTGAGCCTGATTAATAACACACTGGACACATTTCCTTGTTGCATCAAAATCCAATTTGGCCCAAGCAGGTGAAAGAAAGGGCAATGTAAGACCTTCATGTGGGATGTGCCTTTTCCCTGGCTGGCCTGGGGAGATGGAGGTGGGAGAAAAGGCCACAACGTAGCCTTTGTTCGTCAAGTTTTCCTCCAACTCTCCAGCAGAGTCTGATTCTAGTGATCTGTAGTCAGTTACCATGCAGGTGAGCTTCACCCGATGCCTCCAGACTGAGCAGGAAGGGCTCCATTATGTGCAGCTTTCTGGTAGGTGTTTGCCACACAAAGGTCTACACTAAATATTTTGGATCATAATTGTGGTGTAAGGTGGGGATCTTTAGGAAGGAATAGAGGAGGGGAAATGGAAGAAATGAAGAAAGGAAGGGAGGGAGGGAGAGAAGAAGGAAAGAAGGAAGGAAGGAAGGAAGGAAGGCAGGCAGGCAGATAGGCAAGAAGGAAAGAGATTTGTCTCTTTTCTGTTTATACCCTAAAATGGCTTGGGGATGTGCAAGATAAGAACTGGACAGATAAGCTTGTAGCTGCCCAGCTACAGAGAACATGGGGCCCATGTTTGGTGGTTCCTCTAGTGCAGAGATCCATGATACTTTACATCCTCAGGTTACATTGTTACCATGATACCAGGTGGAGGTAGGCACTACTTGAAGAGGCAGAGGGCTACGGAGGTGAAGAGTAATTCCTCCTCCTCCTCCTTCTCCCTGCTCAGGAATTGTGATTTGAGCAGAAGCCACCCAGTTCTAACATCTGATTTGTCTGATTCTGCAGAGAAGATTTAGGCATACATGTTTCCATGTCTTTAATCCTTACACCGGAAGGGTTTTCTGCACTCTCAGGTTCTCCCCTCAATCCCGTGTGCCTCAATTTCATTGCCGGCATCCCTGTTCCTGCCCCAGCATCTGTGGAAGTAGATGCATCCCAGGCTGAAAACTGCTGAGTGGTTATTCTTCTGGTTCCTTCCATTAGGTCCCTTTATCCTTCAGGTCTGAGAGCTTTCTCCATTGCTGCCTCTACTTGGCTCGGCACTGGGGATCCGCATTTGTTGTGGGTTAGATGACAGCTGGGTTTGCACTTTCTTTAGATGGAGCATGGGGTGGTTATTAAGTGGTTGTCAGCAAGGCCTCTTTTCTGGCTAGCTAAGGAAGACAACAGAGCCAGGCTGGGGATGCTCCACCATGACCCCCACACTAAGTCCTTGCCCTCCGTGCTTGAGGGGCACATATAGAGAATATTGGTGACATATAGGCAGGCTCATTCTGGCTCTAAAACACTGCAGGGGACATGAGAGAAACGGCCAGAGAGGGTTTAGTGAAAACTATGGCTGAGGCACATCCATGGAGGCTAGGGAGACAGAGCAGCAGGGGAAGCACTTACACAGGCAGGCAGAGACAGATCGCTCAGCTGGCTAACTAGTCTAGCCAGTCCTGGCAAGTTCTGGGCTCAGCAAGTGCCAAGCCTCGGTAAAGTAAAAGCAATCAAGGAAGACCCCCTAATGTCATCCTTGCACACACATATATGAACTGACACATATATATGCCCCCACACATGAGAATACCATCCATCCATCCATCCATCCACCCACCCACCCACCCACCCACCCACCCATCCATCCATCCATCCATCCACCCACCCACCCACCCACCCACCTTATCTATCTATCTATCTATCTATCTATCTATCTATCTATCTTTCTTTCTTTCTATCTATCTATCTATCTATCTATCTATCTATCTATCTATCTATCATCTATCCATCTATCTATCTATCTATCTATCTATCTATCTATCTATCTATCTACCTATCTTCAAAGGGATCAGGTTCCAAGGGTCCAGTCCTCATCAATATAACATGCTGATCCTTCCGAACCATATGGCTGTCATGCTGCTGGGATTTCCAGGGGGAGAAAGTTAATTTTGACCTTAACCAGTTTTATCCAAATAGGGGAAATACTGCTTCTTTCTCCAGCCTGCTATTGCTTCTCCTTATTTTAAATCCTTCAGGATTTACTGTTCCCCAAGGGCTCAGATAGACTGATACTACTCCTCATTGGGGAAACGCCAGCCTTCCATAGACATATTCATGTGATGTCTTCAGAAACAGACCCCCTTCCAAGCATGCTCACATGCTTTTCCTCTCCCCCATAGTGACTGTTTCTCCTTTGTAGTCTCTGAGGATGGCCCACTCTCCCATTGATGGCCATCTAGGCTCAGGTTGTAGTCCTGTCTTTCTTCTTGAGTCTTTTGAATGTGATTGTGTTCCTTTGAGTTTTCCCTTATACCTTTGTCAAAGAGCCCCACATTAGAGATTTTTGGGTGCCACCATACATCCAGGTATCCAGACTCATACATTACCTGAATGTTGAAAAAGCCACACCAACCCTCTTGCTGTTCCCTGGGGTTGCCACCTCTTCCCTGCCCATGGTCTCTGCCTCCTACAGTCTAGTCCTTTAACTTGTTCTTTCTTGCTTCTGACCACATCACTTGTCCTGCCTGAGATGACATGATAGGGTTACTAACATCCACCCAATGATTCTACTTCCCTGTGTCACAGACAGAGAAACAGGCAAGTCATATAACAGGAGAACTGGTAACATGTTTGTGTAATGTGTTGGGGTTTTTCCTCCTATGTTTTTGCAAACCTTCCTTCCAGAGACGGCCATTCAACTTAGGTTTCAAATCTGCCTCGTTGAGGAGTTGCTTCTGTCAGCCCACACATGCTGCTCTCTCAGCCTCTCCTGCCAGCTCAGAGATCCAACTGAGGCTTGGATGAACCCTACTTCACACACAGAAGTACACTAGAACCTTGTGCCTTCAGCCACACAGGCATCCAGGTCCTGTAGCATTGCTAATAAACACTAAATGACCTCTGAAGGCCACAGGCAAAGGACTTCCTCTGTACTGTTATTGCTTGGTACTCTGATAAGTTTTTCATTTTCTATCTTCTGCTGTAGGTGCGTGTGTGTGTGTGTGTGTGTGTGTGTGAAATCATTTTATTACTTCTCTTCACAAGATCCTCTTTTATTAAAAACACAAATATCACTATAAATATCTTGGTAGGGCAGCTGAAGGGGATTTTGAAAGCAACTAGGCAAAATGATAGACTATCTATAGATGTAGGCTCAGACAAATGACTACAATATCATGAGAGCCTTTTTTCTTCGAGGCAGATTTCATCCTCTTGCTTTCAGATGGGTTGGGGCAGTCCAGTGCATGCTGGCTTAAACTGAGACATGTCAAGAGGGAAAGGGAAGGTTAGAGAGACTATTAGAGTATCGCTGTGCAGCCTAGACTAGCCTTGAATTTGGGATCCCCCGCCTTAGTCTCCTGAGTGTGGGATTATAGGCATCTGACATTACTCTTAGATAATAAGACTATTTGAAGAAAAACATCATACTTAGTATAAACTTGCTAGCTAGGTGTTTCCTGCTCAGAAATGTTCTTTTATTTTTTCTCCTTGAGAATGTGAAGACCTTTTGTTTGGAAATTATATATATATATATATATATATATATATATATATATATATATATATATATATATAATTTGACACATATGATCTACCCATCCTCTCTGTAGGTTTAGATTTTTCAAAATTTACTTTAATTAGTGTTTCTTAACACTCCGAACTCCCTTCTAGCCCACCTACCAGAGGTGGGGGGAAAGAAAGGTTAGTACGAAATGGGTTGTTGACCTGTTTAGAAGTGGTTCTTTGGGGAGATCCCAATCTTTGCTGTCAGGGTATCAGCAGTCCAGTCAAAACATCAAACAGGAATCAGTAACAGCAGTCCAGTCTAATTGGCAAATACCAAACACGACTCAGCAGCCGATGCTCGATCCAGAAGAAAGCACAAGGCTCTGCTGAATAGGCGTGAGTCCTCAGAAGCAGCAAGAAGCAGCCAGAATATCCCAAGAAGTTCTTGGTCGAGCTACTCTCGACCAAGTTACAACGAGCAGAGATCAGCAGTATGGTGCACCGTGAGCTGACGTAAGAGCCTCATCACTCTGTCTGTGAGGTCATATTTATATTCTGTCACATCACGCATCCTCTCAAATATCTGCTTCAGCAAGACATCACATGACGCATAACTGAGTCTACAAAGAAACCAGAAATTTCACTTTCTCCTCCCTTGCAGCCCCTCCTCTTTTAACCCATCACCTTTCCCTCCCTACTTTGTGTGTCCTCCACTAAGTGACGCTTGTGTGTTCATGAGTGTTATACTACCCGCTGGATTATGGGTAGCCTCTCAGGGGGCCACACTCCTAAGGCGAGCGACATGTTCTCTAGCAGCCATCAGTTGACAGATTTTCTTATTGTTGTGTTCCTGACCCAATGCACTTCCTTACTGTTAAAGCAGTGTTGGTATCAGGTCTCTGTGCTTGCTTGTGAAACACCGTAACTGGAAAATACACATGACCTACCTCTCCATATTTGGCAACATACAAAGTACAGTCACATTGACTATCACATTCAGCTTCCTGAGAACTCTGAGACAGGTACCCTAGACACATTTACAATAAACAACAACAGAACTCAGAGGGCACATGCAACTCAGCTGCTATTAGACTGGGGCCAGAGGACCGGCATTTGCACCCAAGTTCTCCCATATCAAATCAGCCCTACACTATTGTATTGTCTCTTAAGGAGACAGGTCTGTTCATTAATTTTATTGTCCATTTATCTACCCATCTACCTGCTCACCCCAACATCCACTTAAAACTCCTTGTTGAAAGTTTACTATATACCATACGCTGTCTAGAGTGTGTAGTTTGGCAGGGAAGACAGCAAGTAAATGGATACTTAGGATGACTTGTGACCAGGGCTGATGTGTCCACCTTCAGGCTCAGTAAGAAAAAGGAGGGACACTTGCCTAGCTTGGGACACTGGTCAGGGAAAGCATCCTGGAGAACGTGCCACTGGAACCAGGTCTTGACGTGTGTGTGTGTGTGTGTGTGTGTGTGTGTGTGTGTGTGTGTGTGTGTGTAGCAAGCATTTATTCTTCTGAGTGTTGTCAGTATTTTATGCATCACTTTCTGGATGATCTAGTCTGCCATTGCTGGCTGAGCTCCATTGTCAAGAGAGAAATGGGGTGGGGCCCAGTGAGGGCGGCTGGAATGCTCAGGTCTCACCATAGTGTGCCTTCTTAGCGCCAGTTTCTTTCCCTCGGTCTTTGCCTACAACACCCACTACTTACCCCCCCCCCTTCCCGTTTTTGTTCTTTGTCTCTGAAGCTGATACAAAGACCTTGGTCTTGTAACATTGTTGCCCCTGCTACTGGGCTTGGGTATTTGCAAACCTCATTCATCTCCGAGCCATGGGCTCCCTGGGAGAGGCATCGTAGCACATAGCACGTAATACAGTGCAGGCTAGTAGAGGAGGGTTATGGACGTGACTCCATTTAGAACATTCAGAATCAATTGCTTTCTTGTCCCTTATCCAGATTTTGCCCAGAAAGGTAAAACAGCATGCTAAAAGGACAGGACAGCCCCCTGCCTCCCAGGTCATCAGTTCTGCCCTCCCAAGGTTTCCAGAGTTTTATTTCTTCTCCCTCTCTTCATCTTCATCTTTCTTTCCTCCACTTCTTTCTCCTCTATCATCTTTCTTTTGTTTTTTGTTTTTTTTTTGTTGTTGTTTTTTTGTTTGTTTGTTTTTTTGTTTTGTTTTGTTTTGTTTTGTTTTGGTTTGGTTTTTTTTTTTTTTTTTTTTTTTTTTGACAAGCAGAAGAGGCCCGTGTGCCGAGGTAGAGAAACGAGCTAGAATGGACCGGCCCCACTCCACTTAGCAGTGATTCGGAGTGTTTGGCAGTTTATTCCGGCCTCAGCCTTTTGGATGGACTAAGGAGAAAGGCAAGGCCAGAGACCCTGGCAGGTGGAAGATCCGAGCAGGCAGCATTTGACAAGGTGGAGCTCTCTGGGGCCTGAGCAAACAGCTCCTCTCTGGAGAGAGGATCCAGGCTTCACTGCGAGTGTATGAGACAAGCTCCATGTGCGGGGAAGTGATGCGGACCGCAAACACATTTCTCTCAGCAGCGCAGCCCCTCCTCCACATACCATTTAGCTTTTGATATCCAAGTTGCAGTGAACTCTTTCTCAGGCCAGCAGAAAACAGAGGCGTTGGGGAGTGAGGTACCTATGTCATTCATTTATGAGTCCTCACTGCCTTCCTGAAACTGCTTAAGGCTCTTTGTTTCCTCAGCTCCGAGTCTATTCCTTGTGTCTCAAGCTCAGTGGGGACCCCTCCTCCCCCACGCCAAAGCATTCCCCCATGCTGCTGCTCCTCAAAGCCCTATGTGAGGTGCCTTATCAGTTCCCTAGCAGACTCAGTGTGGCTGCGCCCTGTGCACACCCTGGATCACTGATAGGCGCTGGCAGAAATCAAGGCACTTTAATGAAGCCCAGTGCCACCACCATTTGCAATTATGACTACTGATCAAGTTCTCCCTGGGATGGCTTTGGGGGCAGGTGAGGAGCTGAGTTCAGGGGCGGAACAGCGCTCAGCAGAGACACCCCGTCTCATAGAGCCCACTGTCCTTTGTCAAGTGTCTGGAGCATCCAACAGAGGCTAGGTAATGATTGTACCCACCCCAGGTGCTGCTAAAGGACCCTGGCTTCCCAGACACCTACATCCATAAGGCAGGTGTTTTCCAGACTCTAGGCTCCTGGAGGGCAGAGGCTCAGTTGGATTGATCCAGTTTCCTCAGCCCCAGGCTCAGTACCAGACCTTGGGGAGAGCCACAGCCCTGACTTCTAGCCCCTTATCTGCTGTGTGGTCTTGGGAGAATGAATTAACCTCTCTTTGCTCCCTCCCCGGTGACAGTGTTTTGGGAGAACTAGGAAAGGCAGAGTCAGAGGCTCTGTAGGCATGCAGCTGCAGGCGAGAGGGGCAGGAAGTCCCCAGGGAGCTCAGCTGGATCGGATCAGAAGCAACTACAGTGACCCTGGTTGTTGGGTGTAGAGCCATCCAGGAAACAGATACTATGAAGAAAAAGCCAAGGACACAGGGAAGGTTTGGTTCTGCTTTGCTTTTGAGTTGAGGATTTGTGTAGGCCAGGCTAGCCTTGAGTTTGCTGGTAGTTGAGAAGGACAGAGAACTTACAATCCTCCTGCCTCGGGAGGGTGCCACCACACCTGGCTGAGATTCTTAAAGAACAAGTGTGGAGAAAAGCCTTCTGGAGAGTGTGCTGTGAAAAAAGTCAGAGGTAAGAGGGAAAACAAAAACACCCAGGTGCAATTTAAAAATAAGTCAGGCCAGTCCCTCACACATACCCAGTGGAAAGGGTTCATCTTCTCTATCTTTTCACTATTTCCTGGCTGCATTCTGAAGCAGCTCCTGAATGGCCACTTCAGTTGCCTGGACTCTTTCCTCCAAGGCACCAACTTTGAACATCTCTGTATCCGAGGAGCTGAAGAATGGCAACCTCTTAGGAGGTTTTGCTCAGTCCTTCCGTTTTTCCAAGCTGTTCCTCTGGAACCCACTAGGAACCTAGCCCACTTCCTGCTTGGGACTTTCCTGGCTTGTGTGCGGAGCCCACCCACACTGCACCAGCATAGCTGTTGGCCGCCCTTCCATCGTGTTTCCTTGTCCACCAGCACTGAGCATCAAACACCCCCTCCTACCACCCTCTCTAGCCAAGTCATAAGCTATCCCCGAAGTGGACTGAAGAAAGGTTGCTAGTGCTGTGGTTGAAAGGCCACAGTGGAGTGGACTTCTCGAGATGAGGAGACCAGGGATCTTTCCTGAGACAAGGCGGGGACCGTCATTTCTCCATGCTATGAAATGCCCTGTTCAAGGGTAGCAGGGGCTGGAGGCTAACAAAAACACAAAGAGAGAGAGGTATTAGCAGGCCAAGGCATGGTAGACACAGGAATCTGGGGTGTGGGATTGGGAGAGGAGTTAGCCATAGGAGCCATATGGAGGTAATGTGTCCTGTTGGCTCTGGTGCCAGGAGACACTTGGAACTCAGTCATTCAAATGGGGGCTAAGAGTGGGGAAAGGAAGGCAGGGGAGGCAGAAAGGGGACCAGGACTCAGAACCCAGGAGGCAATTCTCAGAGATGCCCTTCCTAGGCTGCTTGGGGCAAGACAGGATGGATGGGACAGCAGTAGGTAAGACTTAAAGACATAAGGTCACCGTGGGCAATGCATGTGAGCCGTGTATCCACTTGGGGTGGCAAGAACTGCCGGAGCCCTAGGTGGGCCACAGCTGGAGAGAGAAGTACCCTGCCATCTTCCCAGGGCTCACCTTATGCACTGGGATCTCTGTGGACAGACTCTCCAGAAAGGCAGCTGGGAAAGCCAGTGCCTTTTAATCTGTTCTGAATGGCCCCTGAGCGGGGGAAGGGCACGGTGACCTCGGAGTGAGTAATGTGCATGAAGCTCCTTGTCCTGCGCACAATGGGTAAGGGGGGTGGGTGTGCAAGGGAGACCATGCAGCTCATAGAATTCCTTCTCTCTTGGTCCTCACCGAATGAGAGGCTGGAATTGTCACCGTGACCTTCGGTGGCGGTAGCCCAGGGTGAGGCTGACCTTGATGAATTGAACACTGGGGGAAGCTAGCAGCTCAGCTGCTCTAAGCGGCTCCCCCTCCAGCCAGACGCTTGGCTTTCTTTAACAACGGCCCTTTGGGTAGAATGATCTCCCCCTTTTTGAGAGGGCAGAGACTGGCCTCGTGAAGCCGCATGGCTTCAAAGCAGTGAGCACAAAGCCTGGCCCAGCATTCCAAGAGCAGCAGTTGACTCGGGCCAGGTAGAAAGCCAGCTGCACCGTGGCTTCTACAGAAGAGGAATTAAAGCAGAGACATTGGAGTGCTTGCCCACAGTCATGGCAGTGACTGACAGCACCACATTAAGGTAGTTAGACTCTTGTATTCGAGTGCCTGACTCTTCACCAGGCCACCTCACAAACGACAAAAAACCCGGTCGCACTTAGTGGTTCTGATTCCAGTACCACAGAGCCTGTGACATTAATGCCGGCTCTGCGGTACCTATGTTGGGCCTTAACGTGAAGCTCAGAGATGGTCCGTGGGTCTTTCCAGTTACCGGAGGGTTAGAAAGCCCTGTATCTTCTGTCTGTGACAGACAGTGCTACACTGGCCACCCGTGCTGTTTCTTGGGCTCCCAGCACATTGCACATCCCTGCTTTTTATGTCTCCACTTCAGTGGCAATAGATTTTGAATTGAGGAAAAAAAACCTGGCTTGCCCTAAACACGACCAAAAGAACCCGCCCATCCGAGATTCTATGGGCTTCGAGGAGAGTCATAAAACGGAGAGCCCAGATACCTGGGTGACTTTGTGGAACTAAGCTCCACTCCGGCATCAGATCACGATGTGAACATCAACAACAAAAGTGACAGCAACCAGCACCCAGCCTGGTCCTAGCCACGTGGAGACTCTCATTTGCCTAGACCTTGGTGGACCCGGCCTCCTCTGTGAGACCCACCAAACACCAACAGGGCTGCGTGTTGGGGACGAGCTGGTGCATCTCGTGTCCCTCATACCCCGGCGATGGCTGAGGCTGATCCTCAGCTTGACAGAACCTAGAATCACCTAGAAAGCAAGTGCCTTGGCATGTCTAAGGGAAGTCTAGAGTGGGTTAACTGAAGTGGGCAGGCCAGCTCCTAGGTTAGGGTCCCAGGCTGAGGCAAAAGGAGAAGCTGAGTTGACCACCGGTGCCTCCTCTGCCTCCCGGCCATGGATAGAACATGACCAGCTTCTCAGCTGCAGTGGACTGTGCCCCACACTGTGACCCCAGGCGTCTGAACGGTGCCTTCGTACACGTGGCCCCATCAAGAAGGAATTCACATTAGAAGTAGAGCCTACTGTGGAGGAGAGGAGAGTCCCTGGGCACATAAGTCCTGGCAAGCTACACCCAGAACACTATGTAAGTAACAAAATATCTATTGCCTTTGTTAATTGGAAATTAATAATGCGGTACCTCTGGGTGCACCGTCTACAAATGTGGAGGACACCACACTGATTTTAGAGGTGTTGAGAGTGGAACCCCAGGTCCCTCCAGCCTGAGAGGCAAGGGCTCACCACGGAGTCATACCCCAGCTTGGTGTTAGCTTCTAATGCAAAAGCAGTTCTGCCGGCCAGCTGGACCAGCCCAATGGCCGAACCCAACTACTCCACTTCCGGTTCATCGGAGGAGCTTCTTCTCGGACAACCAGAGACCCAGATGTCGATATGTTTATCCTGTGGGTGCACTTCAGTGAGAAATTGGAAACAAGTTAAAAGTAAGGTAGCAGTAAATTGGTTACATAAACCTTGGTGCAGCTATCCAATTGAGAAGCAGCCAGCCATCTAATATTAGCTAACAGAAGACCTTGAAATGATATTTTAAATAAAGGTGCGCCCACAAGTGTGCATACACAAACACACAGAGAGAGTTATAAAATTATGAATTACCATTAATCCATCTTAAAAACAAAAATAGAAACATAATATTAAAGTGTTTATCTCCAAGGAGTGGGCTTCTTCCATATCTGTATTTTCCAGATTATTTTTTTAGCATTATTTTGGACAAAAAGAATAACATAGTTCATAGAAATTTATGGTTTGACCTTTCCTGCCTTTGTTAGACTGAACATCTCCTTTCACCTCTGTTGCGTGTCTGTTGGTTCAGGTCTCATGAGTGACAAATACTCATGGGCCCTGGACATCTGTGGCGCTCGCTAGCAGGGGGCTGGCTGTGGTCATCCGTGGTTCCACTGAGTGCCGCTTGTTCGATGCTTAGGATGATGGGTTTTGGATGCTGAAGTTAGTGCCTGGTACTTATATAGTTGTTGGTGTAGCTTGCCTGGACCCACGTGCACAGGGACTCTCCTCTCCTCCACATCAGGTTCTTCTCCTAATGTGAATTCCTTCCTGATGGGGCCATGTGGATTAAGACACTGTCCAGACGCCTGGTGAATGTGAGCTACTCTAGACAAGCTGAGGACCAGGAGAAGAAAACTGGAAAGTCTCAGCTTTGATCTACAGTAGCATCCCAGGCTGACGTGTTGGGCGGGGCCGTCTCAGACACAGGGATCATGGCCTCTCTTACTCTGGGCTGAGGTCTGCGGATACAGACCACTACGCACTGAGCACATGAAAAGCACTTTCACATCACAGTGGCCAGGAAAACGCATCTCCCAGCCACAGGGAATCTGTCATCCCCAACGGCTTGACGGAGAGGAAGTGGGCGATCCTCGGTGTTGGGCAAGGGGCGGGAGCAGCCAGGATCTCAGTCCGAGGCTGCTTTGAAATCTGTTAAACCTTCTGCTCATAAGAGAAGAAAACTAAATGGTCTGAGTGGTGTGAGGAACAGTGGTGTGTAAATATGATCGCTGACACTTTTACCCAGCAATTACACACTTAGGGTTCATGCCGTGTAAAGCTGTGCAAAGCTCCCAGGGACAGGTAGACGGCTTGCAAAAAAAGTTCTATTAAGTTGCCCCATATATTATTTATAGTATTCTCTTAGTTCTGATCGATATACACAATCTTATATCCTTTTCAAAACAAGTCCGAAAAGTGAGCAGAAAAAAAAATGGAGGTGACCATGACTGTTTTCTGTTTTATGCTAGGCCTGGCTTTCCAGAAACGGTGGTTTTAACATATCACCTTTGTGTCTACATTTAGGTACTTGCAAAGAAATCCAAATGAATGTGGACCCGTGGATAACGATTTTTACCTGTGTGTTAAAATGTTTTATTGAAGTCTTCCTTAAATATAGGTATATTTGACACCCAATTAAAATATATTTAACTACTACTTAAAATGTAAAAATTAACTAAATTAATATATTTAAGTTATAAGTTGGTTTGACTTTGATCACAAGGCAATGATAAGTCCATTTATCAAATAAACTTGTGACCAGACTTGAACCAGGGTTAATAGATAGGACTCTGGTTTTCTTCTTAATAGAAGAAACCAGTATTGTTTTATAAGAAGGGAATGGGGTCTGAAGTTGGCCAGACGGCTCGGCTATGACCCTGTAGCATTTCATTGTGTGATCGTGGGCAAGTCCCTCTACTCTCCCCAGCATCTGTCTGCTCCTGAGTGGAGTAGAACAGATGCAGTAATACCAGATTTACTAGCTGACATGAGAGAACCGTGGTGGTACACGCCCATGATCCCAGCACTTGGAAAATAGAAACTGGACAGTCGAGAGTTCAAAGCCAGCCCTGCTGACAGAGGGATCTGGCACTAGGTCTGGGCTATGTGAGAACCTGTCTCAAACAAACAAACAAAAAAGAGGATTGGGAACACAGTTCAGTTGCTAAAGTGATTACCATGGGAGTGTGGATACCTGAGTTTAATCCCCTGGAACCCAGGGAAAAACTGGGTGTGGTAACCTGAATTTGTCATCCCAGCCCTGGGAAGGCAGCTCCCTTGGGCTCACTGGCTATTCTAGCCTACCTGAGTGAGCCACATGCCAGTGAGGTAGCCTGTTCCAAACAAAATAAGATGGAAAGCACCCAGGGAAAGGTACCCAAGATTGCCTTGTGGCCTCCACATGCACCTGTGTACACACATGCATATGTGTATCTACACATACATGCGTACAATGCATATGTGTATATATAATAAAATAATAAGTAACTTAAAAGTTCCACATGAGCATTGTCTAGGTGCTCAGCAGTAGAACCAGGACCTCTGTGGAGACACGGGTTTGACCCTGCACTTAAAAAGAGATTCAGAGACAAGAGACAGCAAGGGACTGTCATCAAGAGCACATGTGGACTGGCACAGCTTTTTGAGCTGCTTCTAGTCTAGGGTTTTTCAAGTCTTCACTGAGCCACAGCACACCAGGAAGTGCACTGATAACTGTGGCCTTAGTTTGGTGAACAGAAAATGTGACTTACGAAGATAAAGATGAATGTTGGAGACAAGCCAGAAGTTGTCATCTCCATGACAATAGATACAGGACTAAAAAAATGGAAAAAAAAAGGGGGGGGGATGTTAAGGACAGATATGTACTTCTCATAAATCCCTCCCAGGGAAAGGATCAAGCCAGAGAGGAACTGGATCAAGCCTAGAGAGAAGTAGAAACCCCACAATTTGGGGATGGACAATGGGTGGGACTTTCTTTGGGGTGGGATGTAGGCAAAGGCTCCCTGGAGTGATGGGAGGGGGCTCCAGGGACAGTGCAGATGGACCCTGTCTGACAGGCACGGGACAGCAGCACACTGCACAGAGAGATGGCCAGAGCACAGGGAGCTCACGAAGTCCCCAAAAGTGTGGTGTGTGAGAAGCAACCTGTGGCCTGGGCTGTTGGAGGCAGACCTTGGTGCTTCTGGAACTTTCCCCTCCACAAAATAGTTTCTCGCCCGAGTGGAACAGAAACGCATCTTCTCCCTAGAGCAGAGCCTTCATGGAGGTAGTTTGTGAGCTTCGAGGGAGCTGTCCAGACTCAGAAGCTGTCTGGCCAGCCTGGGAGGTAGGGGTCAAGCCTTCGACCGAGAGCATCCCCGGGACAATAAGAAGACAGAGGCCTTTCTCATCAGCTCGTCCAGTTCATTGTAATAACTGTGAAGTGATTGATTCCCTCTAAAGCTTCCTCTCTACTGTAATTTGATTTAAATGGCGTTCCTTAATTTTTCAAGCCTAATTTAAGATTTCTATTTATAGAAGAGTAGCTCAGTGGAGAGGAAATCTCTGCACCCAGTTCCTTTCTGTGAACTCTGGGTGTCTGGGTTTCTAACCCATGACTTCCTCGTGAGTCTCCAGCTTGGGTATGTGTGGCCCTGGAGCTTTGTAGAAATGCAGGGTCCCTTTTATTTTTTCCCCCTAAGCTTCCTGTAGGATCGCGTCACAGAAAAATTATGGTAGAAGATGAGTGTAGATTAGGGCGGAGAGGAAGTGTGGAAGGGCAGAGGGCGTCAGTGATGGATTTGAGGGGGGTGGCTTGGAGAATTATGTGTGCTGACAGAATGTAGCTTGTCTGGTACTTACATAGACAAAATACTAGTGGGAAAGTTTGAGATTATTCCGTCCTGGATATCGTCCTGAAAATTCACAATAGCCACTATTTATGAGATGCCTACTATGTGCCATAGACATCCACACACAGTTTTTTTTTTTTTACAATTCTTTCAGGAACCTGATAGGGTGGGCAACACTGTTCCCTTTACAGGTGAGGACACTGAAGGGCTCCAACCCAAGCCCGAGGCCGTAAAAGCTGACATTGGAATCTAGGCTGTTAACCCAGGAGCTTCTGTGAACAGACAAGAGGGTGAGCAGAGACTGGCCTGCTCTCTGTGCAGTCTGGAAGCAGTCAAGTCTGCCAGACAGTCAATTAGCATGAATTTTGATAAATAGCTCCAATGCCCAAGGCAGGGCTCTGAGCTCTGGGAGGCAGAGAGGTTGCCATGGTAGGACCCGCAGATGTAGGGAGCTAGGCAACGAGCACAGTGCAGTCTCCTAATCTTCCAGGCTGAGTACCTCCTCCCAGCCCAGTGTTCTGTCAAGAATGTGTCTCAAAACGGGTGAGAGGAGTACAGCGGCCATTGCAGATGGTTTCAGCTACCCTGCGTCTTCTGCGTGTCCATATGCAGCTCAAGACTACCTTCTCTGATTCATGGGGAGAATTGTGTTGGAAATTTTGAGGACGATAAATGCCTTGAATCCGTAGATGGCTCGGGCTAGGGTGGCCATTTTCGCCATGTTAGTCCTAACCTGTGAGTGTGGGAGATTTTTTTTTTTTTCCAATTTCTTTCTTCAAGAGCTTAAAGTTTGTATGATTCGAGTCTTTCATTTTCTTCGCTAGATTTACTCTAAGATATTTAAATGTTTTCGGGAGGCCATTGTGATAGTCCCAGGATTTCACAGGATTTGCTGTGATTGAGGCCTTTGTTCTCCTGGACTCTTTAGATTCCGTCTCCTGTCAGGCCCCTCCGCCCTTCTGAACAAACCCCGCGGTACCTGGCTGCCCCTCAGAAGATAACCTCCCACGTCCCGCTCACCTTTCCCTGGTGTTTTTCCTCTGTCTCCTCACTGAAGCTTCATCCCCCATCTTTGAGTGTATCTTCCTACGAATCCAGATACTCCGTGTCTCAAAGAGGGCAGCTGTTTTAAACCTTACTGCCGATGTCGGGAGCAGTCCTGTCAGGGCTAGCGGGACGGCTCAATGAGTGAAGGCGCTTGCCTGCGACCTGGACAATCAGACTTTAATCCCAGGAACCCACATGGTGGCGGGAAAAGAACTAACACCCCACCCCCTCATATTGTCACTAGACTTCTACTTGTGTGCCCACACATGCAAATGCAATAAATGAATGGGTTTTGTCTGTCTGTCTGTTTTTAGAACTAACTCTCTAATGCTCTTCAGGCTGAGGCAGGAGGACAACCTGAGCAACACAGGGAGATTCTGCCTCAAAAAGCCAAAGGGGAGGGTTTTTTTTTTTTTTTTTTTTTTTTTAATATCTTAGACATTATTGCCTGAAGTACAGCTAGCTTCTTCTCTCATCTGTAGCCTGCATTTAAAAAAGGGACCTTGCATCCGGGGCCCTGGGGTGGGCAAGGCATTCGCTGTGGATGTAAAGCCTCAGAAGCAGAAACAGTGGGATGTGGTTATGGGTTTGGGCATTGCAAATGGCATTGCGGTAAGAACCTAATGGACATTTTAACACCTATCTGTGGGTGGCAGGGCAGAGGGAAGGGGGCAGAGAGTCAGGGTGTCAGGGTTATTCCTGGTTGTCAACTTGACTATATCTGAAATGAACCACAATCCAGAATTAGAGGGCTCACCCGTGGTCCTGATCTTGAGGCTGGGAGATACGAGTTTCTGACCTGGATCTCGTCATGGAGATCTTGAGGCAAAGAGGCTGTGAATCCCAGGACACTAAGGCAAGGAGATCTCTGAGTTCAAGGTCATCTGGGACTAAGCAAGTCCCAGATCCAGGTGTGGTGGTACACAGCTTTAATCTGGGACACACCTTCTGTTGGAGACCTACAGAAGGACATTGGAAGAAGGAAGGCTCTCTCTCTCTCTGCCTGCTTGTCTTGTGGGACTGAGCATCTACTAGATCCTTGGACTTCCACTCACAGCTGCTGCCGACCATTGTTGGGGAGTTGGACTACAGACCGTAAGTCATCAACAAATACCTTACTATATAGAAACTACCATAAGTTCTGTGACCCTAGAGAGCCCTGGCGAATACAGGGAGATTCCAGTCTGTGTAACAAACTTTAGAGTAAAATGTCAACTATCCATGACTTCTCTCTCGCTTATTTCCCTCATTGCTTCTGGGATCACAAGGGGCAACCCTGGAGCCCAGCGCTGAACAGGTAGATGATGTCCTTGTTGCTTCTGGTGTTCCTGACATTCGTCTTGGCCCTCCATTCCCAGAAGGCCTCCTGCCATGAGTTTATTTTAATGCTGCCCTCCTTGAGAAAATGATATTTGAACAAAGCTAAAAATAAGTACCGGGCAAAGGTAATCATGAAAGCAGGAATATATTAAACTCTTGATCGGAATGCCAGGGGGTGGAGCTTGCCTTAGTGCTACCTAACTGGGGTTTAGACAGCTGGTCTATGCATAAACCTCTGCTGGATGAGGCTGGGAAGGTAGTGTGGGGTAGGATGCATGATCACCTTACCACATGGCTTTGAGTCTTGGTAGCACCTCAGTGTTCTCATCCGAAAAGCGGCAACCTCCGTAATGAGCCAACACAGACACTTGGAATAGCCGTGTTGTCTTGCCTGTGGCCGCCATGTTCTGGGCAGTTCAGTGAGCGTGTCTCCACCTACCCAGCACCACTTGAAGCTTGGTTCTTCCTGACAGTCACTCCCACCTTCTCAGTTCTGTGACTTTCTTGTCAGGATGCCCTTGGCAGCGCCCGCAGTTTGGATTAGAGTTCCCCATTCCCGCTACTTACCAGTGAGCACTGTGAAAGCCAGTGACACAGCCCTTCCACATACCAGTCACAAGGTTCAAAACTACCCAGCCTCCTTTGAGATGAAGAATATCCAAACTCACAGGGTGCTGTGGTGGGGGTTAACTTCAGGCTCGGTGAGGTCACCTGTGAGGGCCCTTCCTTCCATGCATGAAGGTGATTTTGATCTTCTGAGAACTGAGTATAGAAAGCTGACCCATGGAAAAGTGAGAGAAGTTAGAATGCCCCCCATCCCTCTCGGTGGGTGGTTAAGTCCAGGGCTTTGCACATGCAAGACAAGTGTTCCACCATTGAGATCCACCTAGATCCCAGCCTAGAATCTGCCTTTTCAAAGGAGAGATGGTGCATAACCAGCTGCCATATTGAAACCAGCCCATAGCCCAGCGCGATCTTGCACTTGAAGGCAGGCACCGTGCCCGGCCCGGATGTAAACTGACAGCCTCCGAGGTACTTTAGGTTAGATTTCTGTTCCGAGGTTAGGAGACAGAAGCTCTGGGAGGCTCCCTGTGAGCTGCAGGCACCCTCCTCAACGCTCAGGGGTCTTTCTATGATGCTCCCACACTCTAGCAAGTGGCACTGCCGGTGTCACCTGCAGACTGCTGCCCGTGACACGCCCCAGGCACTGGTAACAAGTGTGCATCTGACCGGCGCAGGGAGTCTACTTCTCACTTAAACTTACTTTGAACCGCTGCTGGGGAACATGTGACGGTGTTTTGATACATGTGTACACTACATGATATTTAGAAAGCTGAACATATCTATGAGCTTCAAGGTTCTCATGTCTTCATGCCGAAAGCCTTCCAAGCCCTTCTTTCTGGCTTTTGGGAGAGCTCAGCCACCTCCACACACCCTGCTGCACCGGAGCACGCCGGACCTTCTTCTTGATGTATCTATCTCTGACTCAGTGCCCGGTGGTTTCCCTCTCCACCGTCTTCTCACAGGATGTGACTTTTGATGTCTTGGGCACCTAGTTTCAGGGACCACAAAGAACTTTGTTCTTCTTGAGTCATTGTCAGGAGGTCTTGAATGAAGGTGTGCTGCAGACTGAGGGTCACAGCCCACTGTGCTGTGTCCAGTGATTCCCCCGGATGAGGATCAAGCTCTCACAGACCCCTGGCTTATTTCTATTGGGCTCATCTGTAGCTTTAAGACCCTCCCCACTCCCCATGCCGTGCCCCCACTGATTGAGAGGGAAGGTGTGTATCTTCTTTGTTTACAGGGCTTGTAAAATATGAGCTGTATTTGCAGTATGAAATTATATATGTGTCAATAAAATATAAAATACCTGACAAAACGTGTTTTAATTTTGCAGTGGAGATCATAGCAGCTGTCACATTGAAATTTATTCCTCCTCCTGGAAGGGAGGGAAAAGCACCTTCTGCAGACAAAACGCTGGGGAAGAAGACAGTGTAATTGGGCCGCACCCCAGGCTGTTTAATCTGGATTCTCTTTCTCTTTTTGCTGCCTTCTCTGCCTGGTTATTTCTTCCCCCAGTAGCAATTTACTTGCTTTAAATACGAGACGTACTGGATTGCGGGTCCTTTGATTCCAAATTATTAGTTGTTTTAAACCGAGAATTTATAATTAAAACGGCTTAAAAAAAAAAAAAAACTTGGACTGTAAACCTGGAACACTTTCTGGCAGAATATGTCCTGGGTCCCTTCTGGCAGCTGAACTGCAAATGGGTTCTCAGCCTATAGACCACAGGACAGCTGGGGAAGGATGTCCCCAGCCTATAGACCACAGGACAGCTGGGGAAGGATGTCCCCTTCACACTCCAGATGTTTGTGCTGTGGGGGCCTCACGATCTGAATGTTGAGGAGGAAGTTTAGGCACCAAGAAAGAGGATTCTCTCTGCTTCTGCTTTTCTATAAGATGTTCACGGTGCTTTTATAATGGGCAATAAATGGCAGTCCAGGTCTGCCCCTGACCCAGTACACACATGTAAGCGTGTGCCTACCCAATGCTCAGCAGACTTGAGCCACAGACCCACGTTTCTGCAGCCTCCCACTCTTTCCCCGCCCCCTTCGTTTGTTCCGTGTGGCTCAGGACACATGGATGGAGCGTCTCCTCTGTGCAGGGAGTGGGGTCGCCGAGAGGTCTTCATACTCTGCAGAGCGAGGCCCATGGTACCACCCAGACAGACTTTCTCATAGTCATGCTGGGAGAATGAGACTCCACATGGTGGTTGCCTTCTTGCTAGTGAGACCCCTATGAAGTTTAAGGTGGTGCAGGGCAGATCATCCTAGCTCAGGACCCTCCTTGGGCTAAGGCCCTATCATGATGTTACCGTTTAGCCTTCGTTGCTCCCAAAGGCCAACCATCCAAACGCCATCATTATCTAAGCTTCTGCAAAGGGGATGGGTACTGTCTACACAGCAGAAAGACCCTCAACCCTCACTTCCACGCTCCGGGCAGTATGGTCCTTGGGAAGAAAGGCACTGATCCCTCAAACTCAGCCTCCCCAGTGCAAAAACTAGAGGCCTCGAGCCACAGTATTTGGTGTGGAACTCATTCTTATTGGTCTCAAGTGGGCCTGCAAACTCCTGAATAACACCCACACACAAAAAAAGTCACAGCGGCCATTTCTGCTGTGTATGCTGGTGGGTGAGTAGAGGGGTATTAGTCCAATACTTTATGCTAGTTTTGTATGTGTGCCAGTTTGTATTTTTATAACAAGTAAATATTAATTATACAGTTTAAAAACAAACCCTTAAAATTGTATCTTGAACCAACCTGGCCTCTGAGCTGTATGTCACAGAGGGGCAATTAGGTCAAGAGGCCAGGAGTCTTGCCTTAGCATAGCTGTTCTCTTCATGTGGAACAACCCCGCTTGGGGCCTTCTGCTCCCCATCTGCGAAACGGGAGACCTGGATGGCACACGTTACACTAATCATGGCCCCAGGCTTCTGTCTGGGATGCAAGGAGCATGGGGAGGCAGACAGGGAGAAGGGGCAACAGCCCCACCCCTGTGATGGGGCAGAAACTGATAACAGCCAAGGAGGGGTGCCAATCCTGACTCTGCTTGACACCCTTCTGCCTGGAGCTGAGTAAGGGGTGCTCCAGGAGCCCTGTGATGCTAGAGGGCTGCTTCTGGAGAAACAGGCCTGGGAGATGTCATGTTTGGCCTCCCTGACAGTCTAGTTCTGCCTTTGGTTCTCAACCTTCCTAATGCTATGGCCCTTTGAAGGTCCTCGTGTTGTGGGGACCCAAGCATAGCATTGTTTTCATGCTGCCTCACAACTGCAACTTTTGCTACTGTCGTGAATCATAATGTAAATGTCTGTGTCTTCTGACGGTCTTAAGTAACCCCAAAGGAGCCATGACCCACAGGCTGGGAACCAGTGCCTTGATTCTAACTGGCTTTCACAGCACTGCCCTCGCTTCTTCCACAGAGAGAGCTGGTGATGCCTGTCTGTGGTGCCTACGGTGTCCTGTGACTGCTCACAGCCACTCTGGGCTGCGCTCAGCCCCTCTGCGGTCCTACTCCTGAACTTCTGATCCCTGTTGCTCTTCACCCTAGCCGCCCTCCCAGCTTCCCCAAATCCACTCTCCCTGCTACCCCGAGCTCTGGATAAACCGGCACTTTGGGATCAACAGGGGCTCTGCCCCTCTCTTGAGGCAGCCTCTACTCCCCTCCCCCAGGATGCCAGCTGTCTGTCCTGAGACAGGCTCCTGGTGGATGGGGGGTGCCTTTGTAAGCAGCTTCAGTCCCTGGCAAACTCCCCTCGTGAATTCCAGCTCATCACTGCTTAAGTTGCAGCTGTGTGCTGGCTTCAGAGCATGCTGATTTTTCCCGGGGCTTTAATAACCCTGAGTTTCAGCTTGCCTATTGGGTCTCTGTCCTGTATTGGCCTCATAAAACGGACAGTTTGGGTTAAAAGATCTTATTACTGCAAAAAGAGATGTTGAATCACACGTTCAAGGTCGCTGGTGACATGTGATCTCTGAGACTCACTGGCTCCGTTCCAGGGCACGGGGAAGTGGATATTAGAAAGATAAATTAGAAGTCAAAACACCGCTGTTTCCCCTGTGTCTTGGGCTGAGTGTCTGTGATGAATTCCGTAAGGAAGAAAGGAAAAGCATCAGAACTCCCTCCCCTGTGATGTATGCCACCTTCAGAAGTGAGGCTCCGGCAGCAGCCCTTCATTTCAGTTCTGACATCCCCGGAATGGTTATCTACATAGCAGCAACAGGGGTGTAACAGAAGGTTCCCAGGGGCTCAGCAAATCCTCAAGCGTTGACTGTCTCTGCACAGACAAGGTGAAAATGGCCAGGGGACAAAGAGGAACAAAGTGGAGACTCTGCTGTCCTATTGCACCCAGATGCCACCGGCAGGAGGCAGAGCAAAGTCCAGAATGGGGAGTCCACAGTGGTTCCTGGTCTCCTCTCTGCTGGGGGATACCCAGGTACTGCGTGCAGGCCATGGGAGAGGAATTCAGGAAGGAGGGTCCATGGTCTCCATTTTCCCTCAGGGAATTTATGTGTCAGGTTGGTTGGGAGCAAGTGCCAGAGGGGCTGGAGGAGAGAAAGCTTTCTTTGAGAGTCTTAGGAGCCTTGAAGATGCCTAAGGCTCCCCTTGGTGAACCTGAATGAAGCAGTCCTAAGGACAGTGCGTTTGGGCACACACACTTTATTTGGGATAAGCCAGGGATTATATACCTCTTAGAGGAAGGAAAGGTCATTGGCTGAAGGCTCAAGGTTATGTAGATACCTCATTTAGCATGGAAAACTCCAGGTGCTATGTTATATAACTGGTCTTCTCAGTGGGGTTTCCTGTTCAGAGCAGGTACAGACCCAGGTAGGAAGCACTGCCATTCCTGCTGTTCTCAGATCTCTGAGATTCCCAGGGTTTGAGCTATTCAACCTTAGCAGTCCCCATGCCTTCCTGGTAGCACAGTCCCACGTGCCCTGACTCCATGGTCTTTAATGCCCTTCACTGCATTATGGTGCACCTAGAGAAGGTTCAGGCCCAGGATTCAGTAAATGATCCTAAGAATGGTTCTTCGTGGACTGACAGATCCAAATCAATATTCAAACTGGAGATGCCTCAGGGAACATACCACACCCATGCTCCAAGGAAGGGGCCAAGGTCCTTTCCACTCCTGCTTAGCAGAAGCCAACGGGGCACTTCCTGAGGTCTAGCATCTGGATGTGAGAGTGCTATTTGCATACACACAGCTCGCTGGAGCTCGGGCAAGCTGGTTACATGCCTGTTCGTTTGAAGGTGTGGATGCTGCACCGTTAAGTCCAAACGCAAGGATGCATGCAGGCAGTGTCCGAACTCTGGAGACTGGTGTGCACAGCATTCCTAAGACCAGCTGTTTCTCCGAGCTCCCCCCTCTCTCTGTTAGTCTTCCCACTCGATTCTCTATTAAACACAGAGCCCACTACCCACACTGCCTTGCTAGAGGTCCTGCGGTGTAGCGTCAGAACCATGAGTAGAAGGTTAACTTCTTTCTCGTTGACCAGCAAGCATAGCCTCTAGAGTTTTCTCTCTGAACTCTAGGTACCCCTGTGGTAAATCCCCCATTTCAGCCCTTGACCTCTTCCCAGACAGAGCTCAGAAGAGAACTTCCTGATAAAGCCGGAATTGCCTTGGGGCATAAGCTTTAGACCTACAGATCACCACCTCCAGAGAAAGTATCAAGCCCCTCCCACTGTCATTGAGAGAAGACCCAGAATTGACAGACTGGGGGGGGGGCATCTCCAGACTGGGGAGGGGGCATCTTCAGACTGGGAGGTGTTTTTCATGGGTGGCCCAGGGTCTCTCAGCATTCCCACTGCTGTCACTGATTTAAACACTCACTCAGTGGGAAACAAATCTCTGCTTGTCTCTTGTGTACCAGACGCCGTTCTAGGTGCTGGAGATGTACTCTAGAGGAAACAGAGAGCAAGTCCTGCCCTGATGGCAGGAAGAAAAATAAAAAGCAACCATCAAAGAAAATAAGACAAGAATATGGAAAACATATAGTGTGACAGATGGTTATCCTCACTGTGGGTACAAATAAAATCTGATGCTGAGAACAGTCAAGGCAGTGGCTGATGGCACATCCCACGGGCCAGATGAGATGGGACTGTGGCCCATAGGTCAGGCAGATCTCAACGGAGTCCTGTGTCTGCCTCCTCCATCCACTTCAGGCTTCCCACTTTAGACATGCCTCACAAAGATGGATATTCCCCAGGGCTCACCTAAACTTACATCCCAGAATATTCAGAGACACAGAATGCTGGCCCCGGTCAAAGTCCTGAGTGCTTTGGGGGCCCCCAGAAGGCCAAAGAGAGTCAGACCTAGAATTCCTCCTCGGGGAAGTCTTAATGGTTAAGATAACAAGGGTCTGCTCACGAATGGGAGGAAAAGCTGAGCACATCTACACTATGAACAGCAAAGCAAGAACATATGGACATCTTTCAGCTTTGAGTCTGAGCTAAGGTCTGCTCTCAGCAGAGACATATGTGAAGTCTGCCGATGTTTGGGGAACGGTTAAGGAAGCAGCTCCTTGGTGGCTGTTGGCTGTTAGTAACAGAACTGGCTTGTTTTCAGTTGAAAATATTAGCATGAAGAAGTCATAACTTGGTGTTGTTACCCTAGGATGCATCCTGGGGTTCTGGAAAGAGTAAAAGACTTGGTCTGGGTTCAAGTTCTATATTGGATCACAGTTATCTGTCTGACCATATACCAATCGCTCAAGAGCCCCGGGCCTCAGCTACTTATCTTCCAAATAGGTCCAAGTTCTCTGTGTTTGTAGAGATGGATGTCATACACACCCAGCACCATGCTTAGTGAGAGTCACCCACTGTCCTGCATTCTCCTCTGTGAGGAAAAATAGGTGGGTCCTCTTAGAAAGCTCAACAGAGATCAACTCTCGGAAGTGTTCTCTAACAAGGAGACCCAGGCTGCATATCCAAGGGGGCGGGGAGGGAAACACTGGGTCTTTGCAAAGCCTAGAAGGTTGTAATGGCTACTCTCGGTATTAATTTGACTACATCTGGGATTAACTAAAACTAAAGCTGCAGGGTACACCTGTGGTGGGTTCTTAATTAAACTATTTGAAGTAGGAAAAACTACCTTTAATGTGGATCTTTCGAGGTGGGAAGATCCACTTTCAATTGAGGTCATGCCTTCTCCTGGCAGCTCATGTAAAGTACTCAGAAGGAGGCTTTTTTGCCCTTTGCCTGCTTGCTCACACTCTTGCTGACAAGTTCATCCTAACCTGAGCCTACTTCTTTGGGATTTCAGCATATACTGAAGATCAGACGAGACATCTAGTCTCATGGATTGAGCAACTTCTTGGATAGTCATTGTTGGACTAGCAGGGCTACAGCCTGTATGACACTCTAATGCAGTGTGTGTCTATGTGTGTGTGTGTATGTGGAGGGGAGAGTCCTTGACAGCTACGCTGAAGAATGCTATCTAAGAGGCCCTCAAGAACACCCTATCTACCATTCCAATCTTGGCTTCTATGAGTCTGATTTTAAGTGCCTCATGGAGTGGAACCAGGAAGCATTTGCTTCTGTGGCCAGCTTAATTTGCATACATAGTGTCCGAGGCTCATCCACGCCATCCCCTGTTGCAGCATTTCCTCCTTTGGAGATCTAATGAACACTGCGTCTACAGGTTAACAATGTGGTACAATGTTTGCTAAGAGGGTTGCTCTTCTGTTACGTGTCCTTACTAGGAAAACATTAAAAGTTAAAGGCTACTAACAGAGTCCCTGTTAGGGGAAGGATGAAGAGAGTGGGGGGCATATGGCCCATGGAGGTGCGGCGAGGCCTGAGGGCAATGGAGATGCCTCTGAGGGGTCCATGTTGGGAATCCCTTCCCTGAGGGACCAGCCACACAACAGTATAGTACAGAATAGAGTTTATTCAGGTCATGGGAGAGTTAAGAGGGTGGTAGAGGCAGAGAGAGAGAGAGAGAAGTAGAGGAGTAGAGGAGTAGAGGCCGGCCATGAGCACGTGGGACAGAAGGGGAAGGGAAAGGGGAGAGCAAGGCTGCAAGAGCACAAGGGCAGGAGAGGCCAAGAGAGAGAGAGGAGGGGTCAAGCAGCTCCTTTTATAGTGTCAGGTCACTGGGGCGGAGCATACCTGGCCACTGCTGGGTAATTGAGGGGTGGGGTATACCTGGCTGTTGCTAGGTAACTGAGAGGTGGGGTTTACAGAATCCCAACAGTCCCCCTTAGAGGAAAGCAGCTCATACGTGTGAGGATTTTATTTGGTAAGGAGGTTGGAGGATGTGATGGACCATGATTCAGAGGGAGTCATGAGGAAGGGTGGCTCAGCTGTCTTCAACTGTGCAACGGATGCTGTTCCTCTGTCCTGTTCCAGATGGAGACTTGGGGAGTAGGATTAGCTAACAAGCAATCCTACTGTCTGCTTGGAGAGTAAGCATGGTCTCCTTGAGTCCTGTCTGTCCCCCTGACTGGCCAGCTGAGTGCCCAGATCAGGGGATAATTGTTGATCCGAAACCAAGGCTCACAATCACCCTGACCTAAGGTGTGGCTGTAGATCAGTGACCTGGATGCATTTCTTCAAATACGGAGTGGAGATTCTAATTTCTACTCAACCTGACCTGGGAGGATGAAACCGGTCACCAGGTCCCATAGTGCCCCTGGGGTCACTGGAGCCAGCACAAGGCGTTTCTCCCTCAGGTGCTTTGCAGCCATCTTCCAGCCTGCGGTGCGAACAGGCGGAAAGGGTGATGTAGGTTGTGTGTTCTCCATTTTGCAGATGAGAGCAGTTGCTAAAGTAATTATGGTGATCACCTGGATGCAAACGGCTCGGGCCTGCCCCTCGGATGGGCAGTGAGAGCCTCCTTTAGTCAGCTCTTCACGGTGGGGGTGGGGAGGGGGTGTAACCCTACTGGCTAGCAGGCAGTCACAGTGACCAGCAGGGCTGCGTCAGGCCAGATCTTATTAGAGCCTCTCTTGCCCTCCCTATCAGAAGGTGAAGGTCATGGGAAGTTGGTTCTTCTGCCAAAATATCTCTTAGCACAGTGCAGCCCGCCTCCAGTCACGAGAGATCAACACAGAGCCTAATGGGTGAAGAAAACAATCAATGTTATCAGTACGGCTGATAGCGTTTGCTGGCGGCGTCCCATGAAATATTCATTCTTCCTGTTTGTCTTTAAGGGTACGTTTTTTATATGTTAATGTACCATTGAAAGATACATATAATGTTAAGTACCTTAAGATCCACGCCTTGAAGAGGCAAATTTATTTTTCCTCGGACCAGCAACGTGAAATGCAAAGACAAAAACCCAGTCCTGCTGACGACATAAGTCAACGGTCATGGAATCCTCCTGTCTGCTCGTGAAAGCAAGTTTTCCATTCATGTTCCAACAGGCAAATAAATAACTTATGTATGGCATTCCCCACCTAATAAAATGTTTTACTGTCAGGTTTACTGAGCACGTTTATGAAATCACACTGTGAGGCTCAGCTTTATTTGACCTTAATGACTCAAGGGCCAGCGAGAGCTGCCTGGGATCTTCAATGTTCACGAGCAGGCGGTGGAGGGAGGAGAGCTCACAAATCAAAGGGCAAATCCAGAAGACGCAGCGAAAATCCATTTAAGATCAGCTCAGGGCGCGCCCCTCTATCCAGGGAGCACCGTGCATGCTTTTGTATTCCGGGCACAAGCAGGATGCTCCCTATAGGAGAGCACACACGATTTGTTCCTTTGTGTCTTTATGGAACACTAACTTTTAGAAGGAATAATTTACTGTGCTTGGGGGTGGGGTGGGGGGAATGTAATCTAAACGGTGGCATTGTACTGAGGAAAGGTGACCATAGTCATTCATGGGCAGAATTCTTCCTGGGTTGTCAGAGGACCCTGTGTCCCCAATGTAAGACTTTTGGGGGTCCAATCTGTCCAGTAATCTTCGGATTCAGAAGTTTAAGCGTTGGTCCTGTGGAGGCCACTCAGCTCCTGAAACATCACCCCCAGGCTATCTCTCTAGTGGTAGAAAGATATTTCTAGGGAGCACAGCAATGTGTGGTTAAGGTGTACAGCAATGTGTCTTCAGCACAGGGCACTGGGTCCGATCTACATTTGTTATGTACTGTGGTTGGTGCTGAGCAAAGCTACCCACCTTTCTCGGCTGAAGCGCTCTTGTATAGAAAATGAAGCAGACATGAGCACCTCCTTCACGGGCTGATGCAAGAAGAGCTGGGTGCTTTGAAACATAGCAAGTATTTTGAGCTCCATTGGATGTAGAGACCAAGGTCTCCTCTATACCTTGTGTATTCCATTCACTGCCTCTTTCTCTCTTTACTTTTGCAATGCCATGTATAGAACTTGAAATCACCTCGACCACTTACTGTTTTATTTTTGGTCCACTTGAGAATAAACAGTGGGCTGCTTTATCCCTCACCCAAGGTGTTCCCAGCACACCCAGGCCCTTGCTACATCATTATCTGTGTTAGATAAATGGGTGAGTGGCTTATAGTGTGGTTCATCCACGAAGACCTATGTACTGGCTGGTTTTGTGTAAACTTGACACAAGCTGGAGTTATCACAGAGAAAGAAGCCTCAGTTGAGGAAATGCCTCCATGAGATCTATCTGTAAGGCATTTTCTCAACTAGTGATCAAGGGGGAGGGCCCCGCCCATTGTGGGTGGAGCCATCCCTGGCCCAGCCCATTGTGGTGGTGCCATCCCTGGGCTGGTAGACCTGGGTTCTATAAGAAAGCAGGCTGAGCAAGCCAGGGGAAGCAAGCCAGTAAGTGATATCCCTCCATGGCCTCTGCATCAGCTCCTGCTTCCTGACCTGCTTGGGTTCCAGTCCTGACTTCCTTTGGTGATGAACAGCGATATGGAAGTGTAAGCTGAATGAACCCTTTCCTCCCCAACTTGCTTCTTGGTCATGATGTTTGTGCAGGAATAGAAACCCTGACTAAGACAACCCATGAGCTGGAATAGTGTCCCTCTGCCACTGTCATCTGCCCCTGTTGCCAGCTCCAACCTTAGACACGGGGGCCAGTGCAGCCAAGATCCTCAAGTCCTTGTCAAGTGAGTGTAGGAGAGTTTCTATGGAGGAAGAGTGGGGAAGTAGGATGGTAAGACCTGACGCACATCCTCCATTCCTTCCTCATGTGGTGCTTACTCTGCTCTCCACACTGTAGAGTGGGTGCAGGCCCCACCCAGCCACTCACCTAGCACAGACTTGTGGCAGCTTCTCTCACTTCTCTGTGTGTACCCACGTCTGCAGTAAAGGGTCCTATCAGCACCTTACAGGGCATTCAGGTGATGGTGGGTTAATCTCAGCTGCAGTGAGGGACACACAGGTGCCGAGGCTTGGGCAGTAAGTGTACCTGCAGGAGGACCCCAGTTCAGACCGCCAACACCCGTGAGAAATGCCAAGCACAGCGTTCGCATTTGTCACCCCATCACTGGAGAGGTAGAGGCGGGTTCAAGAGCCAGCCCGTCTAGCCAAATCTGAGAGTTCTAGGTTTCATAAGAGACCTTGTCTCAAAACATAGGATAGAAAGGGGAATACACTAAGTCAACCTCTGGCCTCCACATGAGCACACACACGCACACACTCGAGCACGCACGCACGGCATCACCACAGCAGCCGGTTATTTGCCAGTCAGCATTTATTACACATCTACTAAGCCAGGCCTCTGCAGGCTGTGTAAAATCGGTAGGGAAGTCACCCACCCTCCCTTGCTGAGAGTGCTGGTGCCTGGTACAGTGGAGGCTGAGGCTTCAAAGGTGTGGCCCATCTCAGCCCACGAGATGCAAGTTGGAAACCAGCCTGCAAGGACATCACTGATGCAGCTTGAACAGACCGTAGTGTATCCCTAATCAGGTTATTATTTTTTTTAAATTAATGGCATCTGTCACTTGGGCAAATTTCAAAAGTGCCTGCCTCTACTCGTAGAAAATACTAGCTCTTAATTTTTATGCTAAACCCAAGTGATCATAGCCCAAGAATTTAACGATTTTGCACTTAGAAAGTCGCTCTGACGTATTTCCTTCCAGTGGATTCAAGATTAAAATTTAAACCCCTGTGCCTGTTCAGCGGGAGGTCACGGGGGGGGGGGTGGATGCTCCTCTTTTCCCCTTAGCTGTAAATTGAGCTCAGAAACACTGTCTATTTGTTCATCAGAACTCTAGGCAGAGCAGCTGGGCTGTACCCCCTTCCTCTGTGCCCCACACATTGCAGGGAGCTTCTGCAGACCTATGAAGCAGAGGGTTCAGAGTATGAACCAGGACAGAGGTCACACTGGGTAACTGTCTGTCATAAATAGGTAGCCCTTTGTTCAAGGCATATGGGAGAGGTGTTCATTGTCCGGAAAACTCGGAATCTTGGTGCTCCTACGTAGGAAACAGATATGTCCTCAGAATGCTGCTTGGTTTAGTGCACTCTGCCCCCCTTAACAACAACAACAACAAAAACAAAAACAGATGTATGGGAGGAGCTTGCCAGCTTATTGATGACTTTACTCAGAAATCCTGACACTGGACTGGCTCCCTCCCCTGCGCCATTCCCACCTGGTTCCTTTCTGAGCTGCTCTTTTCCCAGAGTCCCCTCTGTTGTCCTGGCATGCTTTACATATGAAAAGATGCTAGGAGGCCATCAGAAAGTCCATCTGTCCGGCAACACCCCCCCCCCCCCTGCATGCCACCGGAGCACCCTGGCTCCACAGACTCCCGTCCCCACTAAGCACAGTGTCCATGGGACAGGTCGCTTGGGTGACAGGTCTGTTCTGCTCCTTTCTGGGCTGAGGCACTGGGGGATTTACAGACTCTTCCTGAGCCTTAGTTCCTTCTGCCCCCCGAAAACAACAGATTCTATTTTTTTTATATTTAAAATGTCTGAGCAAAAGCTTAGCACAGGGTAGGGGTTCTGGGGAGCAGCCACTGTTCCCATGCCCATGATTTTATTGGTCTTCAAAGGAAGATAGCGGGCTGCTAAGGAGAACCCCTAAATGAACCTAGGTGCTTTGGAGGAGCAAGGCCACAGGATGGTACCATCTACTTGTAATCCAGAGGCGGGCCCAGGAGATAAACAAGTCAAGGTCATGGGTTGGGGTGGGAGGATCCTGGCCAGTGGGGGGAAGGTTATCCAGTTTGCTGTGTGCAGAGAAAAAGCTTCAAGGAAAGGGCTACTAGACACCTGTGTGGAAAAGAGAGGTGGAGCGAATTTTAACTATCTTCTGCGGTCAGCTAATCTGGTCTGGCAGAAGTCTAGATCCAGCCTGGTATTCTTTGGAGGGGTCCGGCCACTGAGCTTGAGGGAGCCACGTGCAGCCTTTGTCTCGTCATGGGATTCGAAGGGGCATGGCCACCACCAGCTAAGTAGGCTTTTACTGGTCCCTCTCCTTGCTGGACCACAGTCTGTGAAATGAGCCTCGTATCCAGCAGCATGTGGGAAGGTTTCGGGATGTGAATGGAGAGCCCCTGAAGAACAGCAAGATGCCAAGGCACCAGGGAGGGGAGGGGAGTGCAGCAAAGGAAAGGGAAGACAGCTGGTAGATAGCCCAGAGTGTAGGGCAGATGGAGCAGGAGCCGCTCTGTTGTCCATCTGCCCTCCCCCCCCCCCACAGGCTTCCTGGGGCTTCCCAGGATCCCCCATTCATCAGCTTACCTGTTAGCTCACCTTACCATACTTCTTCTTCCTTTTCCCACTAGTCAGCTTTTTGCTCTCTCCGAGTTTTACTATTACTACTGCACCTTGAAGGAGCACCCTCCTCCTCTCCCAAGTTCCCTCTAACCAGGCAGTCTGCTTTGTTCCTGCCCCAACAGCCAGCCAAGGAAGCGCCTGCACACATCCCTGATGGACAAGGACATTCCTTGGAATCACTTTCCCCAGCCACTCCTTACACCCGTCCTCTCCCCATGCCTCGCCCTGTCCCAATGTTCCAAAGCACATGGCAAACTCCTTCCCTCACCGCATCCCCTATTTGGGGTTAACTTCCAAATTCCCTCATGGGGATTTTGTTTTCGAGGTTGTAGGTTTCATCTTCCACAGCTCAGTTTCTGTTTCCTAGTGCCAGACAGAGGCTCATTTGGATGAAGGCAGGGGAGGAGATGGAGGGTGTGTGCCCCTGTGCATGAGTGTGTAAAATTTGCATGTGTGTGTGTGTGTGTGTGTGTGTGTGTGTGTTTCCTGTGAGCATTGCTATTTTCTACAGGTACAAAATATTACTTCTGCTTATTTACTGGGTCCTAAGCAACTTTGAGGATCAACTCTGTACTAGGTACAGCGTGAGATGTTGGAAGTACTGCCAGGTGTTTCCTGCCTCCCTGTATTGCAGAAGAGTTATAGTCGGGACAAACAGGGATACACCATGAGAAGGTGGGAGGCATGCCAGAAATCCACTGGTTCAGAAGGACACATGTCTCATCAGAGACACGGGTATCTAAGCATGGGCCTTAGGTGAAGGGGTTGAGAAAAGTGGAGAAGGCAGTAGCTAGGTATGCGGTAGGCTGGAAGACCACTGGGGAGGAGTGGAGTGTCCTCAGATGGTTCCAAAACACACGCATGGTGAGGGGTTTGACTTTCCTCTACGGACCTGGAAGCTTGCTTTTCAGAAAGATCCCAACACTGCCCTGTGGTTGCAGAACCAGCCGCACGGTGTTGGAGCTTCTACTCACAGTACAAAGTTCTGCCCACCTGCAGTCCCCAGCGCATCTCCCAACTCGATAGTCTAGCCCGCTGTCACCATCCTCCCTCCTCTTCTGCGACTGGCATTTTTTTTTTTTTTTTTTTTTTTTTTGGTATGTTCCTGCACTGTCCAATCGCGTAGTCTGGCTCAGTGAAGCTCCCGGTCTCCGGCTGGGACATGATAATGCCCGCTGTCCTTTGTTTCATTGTTCAAATATGTGTCTGTGATGTGGCAGGGACCGATAAGTAAAGAAAATTGTGTAGGCTCACGGCAGACATCTCATGACCTCAGGAGTCCCCCAAGATGTGCGCTCCCAGCAAACTGCCGGCAAGGCCATTTATCACTGCACTGACCTGGGTCTCTGCACATTTCCCTATGAAAACAGCCCGGTGTCATCAGCTCCCATCTGCCCTAACGCCACCGTAATGAAGCAAGCTTTAACTAACCCTGATACCCACTGAGCAGCCCCACACAAATGACTTTCGAGAGCCAGACATCTGCACTAGGGACTCGGCCTCTTCCTGATGGTGAGTTCAGGGGAAAGCCAACGCACCCTTGACGCTTTGTTTATTTATTTATTTATTTTTTGCTTGAGTAATTGGATAGTATTAATTATTTATGTTTCGTGTTGCAGGCAGGCAGTAAAAGGGCAGGAGGAAGGGAGGCTGAAAGGGGCTGGTGGGCCAACCCAGACGATGCCAAGCAACCAAATTACTCTGAACTTCGGTCCCGTATGGAGAAGTGTGTGCCCTTGCTCTGAAGCCAGTTGCTACAATGTTTCATGTGGCTTTCTATAAGCCATTCCGTGTTCCCACAAGATCAAAATAAGCTACACAACATATGGTACCTGCCTGTGAATTCCAGACCCTGAAAAATACCAAGGGTATCCCCATTTCACACGAGGGGAAACTGAGCCTCAATGTCGTTGATGCTCCATCCAAAGGAAGTGGAGAGCAGAGAAGAGAACTAGGGCCAGGCCTTGCTGAGGCTGACTGCACACCCTCGTCTCTGAGAATGTCAATACCCCAGACTGAAGATGAGCATCCCCAAAGCTCCGGTGGCCCTGGGATTTAAGCTGTCCAGTGGGGTCTGGTCAGGGACGTGCCTGGGAAGTCCCCTGATGGTCTCTATTTATGCATCGTGAAGCTAAAGGTTGCTTCTTTAATTACACAGAGAAAATAAGGGGTATCTTGGAGGATCAGTGGCAAAGTGACTCCAATTAAACCCTTAATGAGTACATTAAGCCATGTAAATCACATGTCTCCTTTCCTCCCTCTGGGACATTGTTTCCCTTGGTGAGCAAATCCTTGGCCCAGCCTGCATCAGCTGGGCCTCTGGGAAGCTCAGGAGATGGGGGTTCAACTTGCAAATATACCAGACCCAACAAGACTTGGAGAGGTTGAGAAAAAGAGAGAGACAGACAGACAGACAGAGACAGAGAAAGACGGAGAGAGACACACAGAGACAGACAGAGACACAGAGAAAGACAGAGAGAGACATACAGAGACAGAGAGAGACACAGAGAGACAGAGAAACCCCCTTGACATTCTCTGGTGCTTTCTTACTTAAGGCTACCAAATTTAACAAGGCAGGGAGACTCATGAAGGCCTTATCACCCTAGTGGCTCTTGACCAGGGCAATTGGCTTTTCTTTGCTCTCTTCTCTTCCCCTCCCCTCAGGTCACTGTGGTGGCTGAAGTCTGAAAACCCCACTTGTGCCTCGTGGATCTGTCTCTTGGTTTCCTGGAGGTTCCAGGAAGGGTTCAGAGGAAAAGCAGAGCTGAGTTTCACGACTCCACTCAGCTGAATGGAACAGTGGGAGCTGTGAACAGTGCAGCTCAGAGCGCATCTGACTCCTTTCCTTCCTGCCTCTCTCACCCACAAGCACATATCCAGAGTCCCCGTGGTACCCTGTACCCTGGGCTCCTGCCTCAGCCCTGACCTTTACTACTTAGTTTACTTTTCCTCCAAACTCTGGGAGGCAGAAGCCAAGAGGGGCCACCCACTCAGGAGTACATGCAGCAGCTTCCATAGGTCAACTCCAAGTCAGCAGAGGGAAGGGATGGAGTGCTCAGGACAGAACTGGGAGTGGTGAGGGCCCTAGGGAGGCTGGCTGGGCTCTGCCAGAAGCTCTCCTATATGGCTGCATAGGAAACAAGACACTACAGAGAAAAGCCTCAGGATGGAATCCCTGTACCGGGACCCTCTGCACAGGGATTCTCCTCCATCACTGTCTCGCTTTGGTTTGGAAGGAGTACATATGGGGGAACCTTTCTCCACAAAGAGGAACTTTCCAGTGCTATACAGCTGCTGTGGACAGCGATGACTGCCGATAAAGCTGGCTAGTCCTGCACCCTCATCTGGGCCTCCTATCTATTTCATCTTCCTCTGCACTGGGGACGTCAGAACCTTGACCTGACCCATGAATGATTTCCATTTCGGAAATGCCTCATTGCACACAAGACCTGTTTAACGGTGTCAAGTGTGCCAGACGCCATGTGAAGCACTTGAAATATATTTCCTTCTCAGACCAGCTCCCTTGTGGAGATATTATTATCCTTACCTTAGCATTAAGAAAATAGGATCCCAGAGAGGTTGACCAACTTACACAAGGCCACAGAGCCTTGGTTGAGCTGGGATGAAAACCTAAGGATCAACATCTAGAATCTTCTAACCTGGCCACAGCCCCACGCCAATGTTTCCAGTTATTCCTAGGTAGGTCAGTCTCAGTGTTCTTTCTGTTAAAAGAAAAAAGAAAGGTCTAAAGACACCCAACAGGTAGAGCAAGAGGGAATAATGCTGCTACTGGGTGGAGAGGACCCAGAACCCTTCATCCTTAACCTAAAAACTGCAGGACGGGACCTGCCTCATAGATCCGCAGCACAGAATGGCCTTGTCCACAAATCACTGGGCACTCAGTACAAACTGTACCGAGGTAGGGATTTCTGTGGAGGCACATTTGAGGAATGGCACAGTAGAGAGTGGGGGGGGGGGGGACAAAAGAGTCTGTGTGTGCTAGAATTGAGGGCCAGTAGAGTCTAGTCAATAAAACAGCAGGCTTCCACTCCACACTTACTTGGCTTGAACCTGGCCCCACCACATGCCATCTCAGCCCCAGGTTTCTCACCTGTAAGGTGGGGTTATCTCGTCTCAAGATCTAGGTCTCTGTTTCCCACTTTCAACCTGGTCCAGCATCGAAAGGCTGCTGCTGCCGCCTCTAGACATGGTCAGTAATGAGTCCTTCTGATCCTCCAGAGATACAGATGGACTGGTTCTTAACAAGTGGTGTGACAGAAGGAAAGTGGGGTACCTCTCTCAGGCAAGCTCCATTCTCATTCAGCTCACCAAGAACTATGTCCACAATGAGGCTAACGCCCTCTGCCTAAGAAGGACCTGGTGTTGGGCTCCTTGTGGCCTACAACATTCTGATCCACTCACTTTTGAATTATTTTTGCACCAAGTTGGAAACTCAGATCATTCATTAATGGCCTAGCCAGCTCACCACCCCCCTCACGTTTCCAGTTCCATGGGGAGTCTTTCTGTGGAGACACCTTCCCTGCCTTACTGGAGCACAGCAACTTACCCAGCACATTGTCCCCAGAGCCCTGTGCTCACACTGGTTATTAGACTATATTTCTGACCCTAATAAGATGGATGAAACAGTCAGGCACTATTTTGTCTAGGGATCAGCAGTCACCATAAAAATCATCAAAAGCACTATGCGGAGAACCGCCATGTACAATTAGTAAATGGAGAAATGTGTCAAACACAGGGGAGTCTCCAATATGGCTCTCCCTGGAGTGTGGGCAGGGCTTGTTTCCCAGCTGGGGATACACATCAGGACCACAGAGAAAGGAGGTCAGCCCAGCATTGCCTGCTCTAACCTCTGCACTCTAATTAGCCAGAGGAAGAGGCCACAGCAGGTGAAACTCCAGGCCCTTTTGCTCCATCCAGTGGGAAAGGAAAAGAATGAAACAGAAAACGTTAGAAAAATCAAGTGTTAATCCTTTAGAATCCAATGATCCTGAGTCTGAGCATTCATCAACTATAGCTTAGCAATACGTTATGTTTATGCCTGTGTATGCATGTACATATCTTGGTTTGTGTTCATATGGGTGTACATAGGTATATGGGTGCACAAGGTCAACCTCTGGTGTCATTGCTCAGGAGCCATCCACCTTGGTTTGTTCTTGAAACAGGGTCTCTAGTTGACCTATAGCTCACCAAGTAGGCTAGTTTGGCTGGCCTTGGAGCTACAGGGACCTGTTTGTACCTCCCCAGCACTGGGTTTCCAAAGACCCATGATGCCTCACTTTTAAAAATGGCTTCTGGGAATTGAAGTCTTCATACTTTCATGGCAAGCACTTTACTGAGCTACTTTTCTAACTCCTGTTAGCAATACTCTGTGCCAAACGTAGCCATAGATAATGTGGGACTTGAGACAAGACTGTCTAGTAACTGAAAATATCTGGTGGTGTTTAATAGCGATTGGTTGCAGGTTTCTCAAGGGCAGGGATTGATTTCTGTGATCTGCAAAGGTTGTACATGACCGCAGAGAAGGAACTCAATAGTGCTTGATAAACAGATGGACAGATTGATGGTTCATAAACAAACGGATGGCTGGTATGCTGAGATCCAGGGAATCCTGAATGGCAAAACATGCAGGTAAAATTTATTTGCCAAAGTCAAGCCAGTATTTCCAGTCTATCCTCAGACTCCATCCTAAGACGCAAGCCTCCAACAGCAGGATCGTCACAACGAGATCCTGTCTCACTTTGTATTTGAGTTACTGGGTGTACTGGCTGGTTTTGTGTCAACTTGACACAAGCTGGAATTATCACAGAGAAAGGAGCCTCAGTTGAGGAAATGACTCCATGAGATTCAGCTGTGAGGCATTTTCTCAACTAGTCATCAAGGGGGGAGGGCCCAGCCCATTGTGGGTGGAGCCATCCCTGGCCCAGCCCATTGTGGGTGGTGCCATCCCTGGGCTGGTAGACCTGGGTTCTATAAGAAAGCAGGCTGAGCAAGCCAGGGGAAGCAAGCCAGTAAGTGACATCCCTCCATGGCCTCTGCATCAGCTCCTGCTTCCTGACCTGCCTGAGTTCCAGTCCTGACTTCCTCTGGTGATGAACAGCAATGTGGAAATGTAAGCTGAATAAACCTCTTTCTCCCCAACTTGCTTCTTGGTCATGATGTTTGTGCAGGAATAGAAACCCAAACTAAGACACTGGGTGATCTTGGCTCAGTTTCCTCTTGGACCACATTGGGCAAGATTTTTCATTTGTTGACAAACTTAGTTTTGAAACTTATCAGTCCAATGCATTTCAAATGGAAGGGTTTGTATGTTCCAACAAATTATGCTCAGAGATGAGTGACCTTCCTCAGTCTGCTAGAGGGTCAGATAGATGAGCAAGGCCCTGGGGAAGAACTTGGCAGAGGGAGGAAAAGTCTGAGAATGAGAATAGACTCCAAGACACACCAAAATGGCTAAAAGTTGTGTTTTTTAAGCCACTTGCTGGTGGGAGATGGAGATATTTGTTCCCTTGGATAGCTTAGGCTTCCCTGGAATTCTTTTTGTAGCCAGTGGTGGCCTCAAACTTGTGATGCTCCTGTCTTGGCCACCTGAGTGTTGGGATTATATGTTATCACACTTGAGCTGCCTGGGACACATTTCTAATCTTTCCACTCATTTGTTCTGTAGACATTTGTGGCCTGTGCTAAACACAGCGGGCCCAGGGAACACAGTGGAGGGAACGCAGCCCTAGTCTGCGGAATTTACCACCCAGAACACTGTTGGGTAAGAGACCTGAGAATGTTTAGTGTTTTAAGGGGAATGAATTGAGCTGCTACATTTTTTTGGACTGGAACGTTCGACTTTGACTTTTGACTTTGTTTTAAGTGGCAAGAACATGAATCGGGTGTCTGGTCTGTACCAGGCGTGGTGCATGGCTGCCTCGGTTAGCTCTTAGACACAACTGTGAAAGCCAGGTTTGGGGAGTGGGGGGGTCAAGGGTTGGAAGTTGCTGACAACATCTGCTTAGCTCCATACTTTATCTCCCTGCTGTCTCCAGCTGCTCCAGGGACCAGAAATGGCCAGAAACAGACAGCTAGGAGTAAGTTTAGCCTGCCTAGCCAAGTGCTACACACCCACAACCCCCAGTCATCCATGAGTCTGCAGAGACATTTGGGGCCAGAGATAAATTTTGACTTCCTTCTTGCCTGGGATGGACCAATTTGTGGTCTGTAAATAGTTGGGTGCTCCTCTAGAGTCTGAGGCTTGAGCTGACCATGACTGGATAGTACCATTCTTATTGTGACCTGGTGCCCCTTCCAATGATGCCATGTTGATGAGGGGCTTCTAAAACCATGGAAAGTTCATTCTTGGGGGGGATAACCAGAAAAGGGGTTACATCCCACAATGCAATAGGCTAATGTTCGTAGGATCTCAGCTATTCATTCTGCGATACTTTGGTGGCACATTAGATATGCGGAATCTTGATCTCTGGGCTTATTCAATTTTTAATTAATTTCCATGTAATAAGCTGTAAGCACATTAATATCAATGAGCTACTTCCTGCAGTGTGGCTAGCATATGGCTTTCAGGAGCCAGGGGTATTGTTTTACCCTTTATTTGGGTTGAATAAAGATTACCGATTCTCTAAGTATTATTTTCTGACTTCTTTGGGGGTGGGGCTAGAAGAGATTAATTAGATTTCCCCCAGCACACTTGGGTTGAAATATCACAGGCATTTATTCGGGAGCAACAAGAAGACTCATCTTCTAGCGTGCAGGACTCATCCAAGATTGAGCTGCCTGCCAGAAAGTAAAATTTACTTCTAGTTCTAAGAAGTGGACAAATGCAGAATCTGTAAACAATTGAGCAACAGACTCTGGAACGTGGTTAGTCCTTTATTGTTATGAGGTCTGAAGAGGAATTCCCAAAGGAAGGTATTTAAAGTATTTACGTGACATGCTATGCCTAGATACCAAGATCCTGCCCGGCCCCACCCTTCCTTCAGGCAAATGTGCTGTCGCCATTTGAACACCTGATGCAGAGGTGATGTACCCCTGTGTCTGGGAGGCAGCCATCTAGGATGAAATGTTCTAACACAAGCACAGCGGCAAGTCTCAAGTAGAGCTACAGATCCACGTGAGACTCATCGACAGTGACATCATTCACAGCAGAGTTACAAAAGGGAAACTTTCCGATGAATGGAATTTAGCCATAAAAGGAATCCTAATCATTCCTAGAGAAAGGAAAAATGCAAACGGTGACCCCCAAAAGAGTGCATGCAGGACCACCAAATCCAGGGAAAGTCACCAACATGCTTTTCTTTCCTGCAGCCAGATGGGCGTCTTATTGCCTTCCGTCCAGGTGCTCTATGCCAATCAGCCAGCCTGCCTGACAGTGGCAAGGCGGGACCCGGAAGAGTCTTCATGGAAGCCAGGACTCCTAGGGTCAGGTCTTGTGAGCATCCTCTGTATCGTGGCTCTGTTGCGTCCCAGAGTCACTAAGAATCGAGCCTCAGCGGTGGAGAGTCAAGGTCCAACTAGCACTAATTGCTGAGGATGGCAACAGGGATAAGCCCGGATAGTGGAAGTCTGTGTAGGAATCTCTTTGGTTCGACCTTTCAAGTCTGAGCTATTCTTCACACTTGATGGACAGGGAATTAGATCCCTATTGAATCCCCCTTTGATGACTGAGAATATTAAGGCATTACAGGCCTGTAAGCCAGAAGAACCTCAGTCCCCAAGACAGTCAAGTTCATGAAGTCTTTGGGAAATTACTGCCCTAAGCCTTGGGTGAGACCAGTTTCTTGTTTTCAGGCCTGTTCCTTCTAAAGAGAGAACCAGGGCCGTAGGGAGCTTCTCCACGAGGTCGCTGAGAACTTAGACTTAGCTAGGTCTGATGACCTGAAGTAACTTTTATTTCAGAGGCATGTGCTCTTTTGGTGATTCTAGCCCAGAGACTCTTGAGTAAGTGATGAGAGGAAGCAGGAGGTCAGGTTTGGCTCCCAGACGTAGGAATGCCGTTGGCTGAACACAGCCGTATTCCAGATAGGTTTTCCCAGATAGTATGTTTTCCAAAATTTCTCCTGGAGGTATGAACTACACTGTCCATTTAACGCAGGAGATATCTGAGGTTTGGGAAGACTGGCTTCTGAGCGCCTGTGACCGGGCTCTTGAGTAGCCCTAATTCAGCAGGCTCTGTCAGGAAAGCACCCACTGCCTTTTCCCAACCCTCTTTCCTGTTGTATGTACCATTTGGTGGCCCTTCAGGAAAAGCAGCAGCAGCAACAGCCTCAGCTTGAATCATTTGGAGGGGCTAGCTCCATCCAGCTGAAACTTGAATATCACACTCACCTCACAGCTTCATCCCTCTGAGCATAGCACGGTTGGAGAAGATCAGGCTAGTCCACCTGTCCTCTGCTACTCTTCCTTCCTACCCATCTGTTCCCTGAGTCCCCAAGCTCTGGCTCACTAGGACTGGTCAGAATACGAAGGAAGGGACAGAGTCCTTAGCACATGCCTCATTCTCTCTGGATTACTGTTGTCAGGGCAATGTCCCGAGGCCATCCCACCGAATGAGGTATCTAGAACATTCTCTGAGATCCTCCATCCTTTCTTCCCTGTTGAGGCTCCCCACCTCCGACCACCAGACAACCTGCTCTCTGCCTGCTGTCCCCTCCCCCATAGCCTGCATAGGCTGAGTTCCTTGACATTGCTGGTCCAGAGGATGGTTGTGTGCCTGCCCTGCAGCTGGCCTAGCACTGGCCCCACCCTCTCACCCTGCCATCACACGCATGGGCAGTTGTATCTGTTCACATAGGCTCTCAAATCCTGGAGACACCTCAAGGTTCCAGGCTTCTGACTGGTCTGCTCCATGAACAGGAGGGATTGATGTCCTTGCCTGTCCCTCCAGGCTCCTCCTCTTCCGGGCTCTCCAACTTCTGTGTTCCTCACAGTGTGTCCGAAGGCTGATAAGAGATGGGATGTGACAACCTCTCTTTGTCCCGTTTCTCCATAGATGTCCTCAGAAGGCCCAACTACTCCTGCATTTTCTCTGATGGGGTCTGAGGAGAAGCTTGGCTATCTTCCAGAATGTGTGTTGGGCTTGCACAGCTATGTAAAGCATCTATTTCTCCATGACTTTTGACCCTTGACACCATTATCTTTAGCTCGGGGCTCAAGCTGGGATTAAAATAGGACAGGAAAACCATCTTCAAGGCCTGTTAAAGTTTTACAAGGTGTCTCTGCTCTGTTGAGTTTTATTAGAAGCAGCACAGATACACAGGGGTATCTCACCTTCTGCCCGGAAGCTGCCGGCAGCCAGTGTTCACTGCTGCCTCTCGGCCAGGTCTCACTGTTCGAGAGATTACTGCTCCCTTCCTGGAGTCATGCGGTGTGGGGCTAGCCGATGGGAAACAGTACGGTGGGCCATGGCTCCCTGGAGCGGGCAGGTCAGGGCCCACATGCCACACGTAACAACTTCTGGAGCGGTGTGTGTGTGTTGGGGCTGGGGGATGGAAATGACCACCTCACCTACCTGAGAGGAGGCCCAAGGGAGTATGAACAATTTTGGTGTCCTGGGAAATGAGACCATCTGCTGAGCACAGTAATGAAAAAGAGGCCAGGCTGTCTCCACGGTTTTCTGATTTTATTTTGGTTCCAGAAGCCCTTATCTGCAACTCTTACAGTGTGTTACTGAGTTTTTCCAGCCAAAGCAAGTCTAGAGCTGGGTGTTGACTTCTGCTAGGCTTCCTGTCTTCTGGGTTCTAGTAAAGCTGAGAAACCCGTGGGATGTATAAAACAGAGATGAAGGATACATGCTCGGTGTCATAGAGATGGGAATAAGAGCAGACCTGGAGGACCTTCCATGGCCCACCAGGAAGACTTGCAGCAGACAAAAGATTGCACACATTTGCTGTGTAGAAGGAAGGTTACCAGTAATAAGGAAAAGCGTAACCTGGGGGAACCATCTGAACCAGGGACTTATAATACGGTGTGGCCGTCACAGCACGGAGGCTGAGATCTGAGGATGACTACAATCGAAGTCTCTCCCAGCAAGTAAGATGAGGTCTGCTTTGCTAAGACCCAGATTGATCCTGCAGGAACTGCCAGTCCTTCCGCCACTCACAACATCACCACTGCATTGTGGGCGGGAGGAGAGCTGAGACAGAATCTGTTGGCTGGCCAGGATCAGCTAGGGCAAGCCGTTGCCAGATATTGCCTGAGTGGGCTGATGGTGATTAAGTGAAGACAGGAGGCTCTTCCCCATAGACGTTTCAAATTCAAATCATTAAGAACATTTTGGGGGAAACGATGCCTCTCAAGTAGGCATGCGTGCCAAGAGGGTGAGTAAAGAAGGCAAGCCTGGAAAAAATGGCTTCCAAGAGGAGTCGAAGGATTGGAGGATGGGGAGATGTGTCAGAAGGTGGAATAGGATGGATCTTGGGACCCTGGGGGGACAGTTAAAGATCTTGTTGGAAGTTCTTCAGATCCTGAATCACCCTGAAGTTTCCCAGGCACACCAGTATTCTAACTGGACTCCAGAGAGGAGCAAGTTCTTATGGAGACTTCTGCACAAGCCTCACTGGAGCTGAGGAGAGGCATGCAGGCCTCTAAGGCCACTGTTCATCCAATGCCTGCAGTGTCCTGGCCATACTTAATGTTGACCTTCCTCTCTATATTGTCCAGACGTGGCTGGCTGGTCCCTGCTGATTCAGCTTCTACCAGGCAGTGACAGGCTGGAGGATGTCTGAGAAAAGGCCCCAGGGTCTATGTCGTGTGAAGGAGAGAGGACTTTGGGCAGAGATATAGAAAGGAAAGGCTTGAGGCTATGAGCCTGCCTTCTGCTTGCTGGGAAGATCCATACAGAGGACTGAACTGGGTCCTGCCTCTACAGGGCAGATGCGGGACTAATGAACAGGATCTTCGTAGATGTCAGTCTGAGCTTTCTAATTGACCTAATAGTCTGTGCTGGAACACGTCTCTTTACCAAGTGCTGAGCCCCTCGTCAAACAGAGAAAGCACACACAAGCCAGGTACTCCACATGAGCTGCTGGACAGGTCTCCAGATTGATGGGGCCCCCGAGCCATCTCCCCTGGCCTGACCTGACACTCTGTTCCAGCGCTTTCTTCTAACAAAACAAAGTCTTGTCTGACTACTGACCTGCCTAAAGGGGGAAATGGAGTTTGTTGACTGTTGCTTTTTAAAACCGAATTTAGAAGCAGGCAAAAAGCAAATCTATTTTCAGAGCAGCACATGCCAGCACAATTTATATCAAAACTCCCATCTGCCCCTCTGAAAGGCAATGATGTGGACCAAGCATTTGGTGGGCCAGCAACAGGCTTGCTTGTTGGAGAACATGTACTCCCCAAAGATGCCCAATTAGACCCCTAAATCTAATAGGGGGTCTCTATCTAGATGAAGCCAGGCAGTTGTATTCACCATGATCAAATCACAACTGCCCTCCAAACCCCCAAGTTAAAGACAGGGGACTGCACTCTAAAAAGCCTCCGTACAACGGAGATGCGGAAAACCACATGTACAAATAGAACCTGCACTAGGAAAAAGTGTCAAAGGGCATACTCATTACAGTCAGCCATCATAAGGGTGATCTGCTGTAAGAGATGAGTCTTCAAACTTCCATGGGTTGATGCAACAAAGGGAGATTGATTGTTGATGTCATGGCTTAAAATGGGCCAGCAGAAGCCCTGCTCCTTCTGAACATTCAGAGACTCGGGAGTCAGGCGTCAGGCTTGGACACAGCACTGGTCATGTTGCCTTCACTCCATCGGTGCAAACTGCTGTGAAGGTTTCCGTGAGGAGGCAAGGGCTTGGGGGATGAGCTATTCCTGAAAGGCAACCTCAGACGTTGGCAAATACAGGAAGCCTGAGTCCTAAGGTACAGACACTACCTGCACACCTCTTCAAACAGCGCCACCTACTGGCGACCAAGTATCTAATGGCCAAGACTGTAGAGGACATTTCTCATTCAAACAACCCAGTTCATTTCTTTACCTCCTCTAGGAGTTAAGAGCTGTTGCATCAAGCCCCAAGGCATTTTGCTACCAAGTCAAAATCAGATTGTGAGGTGGGGTCCAAGACTCTGTCTTTGCTATTACTGAGCCTTCTAATAGCAAGCAAAATGTCCATTAAGCTTCTCCGTAGAAATTCTGGTCGGTGTTCGAACCCCTCGTACTTTTACAGTAGCAAGCAGCATTGGCAAGAAGCTGAGAGACATGGGGATGTTGTTTGCTAACGCTCTTTCTGCAAAGATGGTAGAACAGAGCAAGTGACTGAGTGAGGTAAACAGTCAAACAAACATGACCACAGGTGAGTTACTGCCACCCTCATTCCACACTTAGACTGTCAAACATCCAATTGTGTCTGGTTCTTTGGCTACAGACCGACCTTTTTTCTCTGTCCTTGGAACATCGTCCACATAATTCAAAATCTGCAGGTGTAATCCATGTTCCCGGAAGTACAGATTGAGCACAGTAGAATCTTAGCCGAGGGACTGAAGGCTTTTAAATATTCATCCCCACCAGGTTTGTTACGTGGTTTGAGTCTTGTCCCCAGGGCTCTGCTGTTTTGTTCATCTTTTCCATTCCTTCCCTCCTCTCCTCTTGGGGAATGTTGTGGGCAGATCACAGCGATTCGCTTTGTAGGCTTCACCAACGGTCGCTCATCGAAGTGTGCTCATAAGTGACTGCCGAAGCCCGTCCAGTCTCAAACGTCATCTTGCCGCATTTCCCTGTGATCTATGCACTGCCCAGGGAAAAGAATTGCTGGCAATTAACCTGTGGCACAGCACCAGTTCATTCCTTGGGACTTTGGCTTTTTTCCCTCTTACATAAGATATGCCTTTCCATGCTGCAGATAGAGACTATAGGCGGGGTGAATAGAACGGGAACTCGAAGCCCACTTAGAGACTGAGGTCTCAGACTCTCGCTTAGCTGTTGATATGTGTGGTTCCCCACATTCCATCGTTCTCGGTGCCAGGATAAACACTGGTCATTTAGCATCTCTAAAATTAGTCCAAAAGACAAACAAACAAAAACGAAACAAAACATGACGAGAAGTCCTCAGTGGAGCTCAGTTCTAAGAGGCCTCCTTGGCAACTGCATAAAAGCTTGTCTGTCTGTGTGTCCATCTGTGTGCCTGTGTCTATCTGTCTGTGTGTCTGTCTATGATTTGTCTGTGTGTGTATGTCTGTCTGTCTGTCTGTCGACCTAGACGACTAAGAATGGAAGACCCCAAAGGGATCGACCGCAAGCAAGCAAGAGTGTAAAGTGACACTGCCAACCTGGGAACATACTTTTACTCCTGTGTCACTTGAATTGTTCTTCCTTTATTTTATTTCACTTTATTTATGTATGCACATGTCTGTGTGCATGTGCCAATGTGAGTGTCTCCACACACGTGTGTGCAGGTGCCCACAGAAGCCAGGAGAGGGTGTCAGAACCCTTGGAACTGGAGTTACAGGAGTGCATGAGCCACTTGACACAGGTCTGAGGGTCTGAACCCTGGCCCTCATGGTTGACCAGCAAATGCTCTTGAGTGTGGAGTCATCTCTCCAGCCCATCACTTGACTTTTGACTCACTGTTCTCTACTATCTAACAACGACAGAGGAGTCATTTGGCTCTTGAGGTTTTGTGATACGTCACTGTGGCCTCATCAAATACTCCACAGACTATCTCAGATGCTGGTGACAACCCTGAGAGATAGGCAGTTTTTTTAATTTATTTTTTTCTGCAGTTCACAGGGGAGGAAAACAGGACACAGTGGTAGGATCAGGGTCTGAACTCGCTTTCTTGTCTTCAATGTGTTTCAATGTGAACATCACTGAACACCCTTCCTTGGGTAATTTACGCTTTTATGTAGAGGTGTAGGTCCTAATTATACAGATCTGAACTCAAATCCTACCCCTGCTCTCATCAGCAGCACCGTCCTAGAGGAATCATCCTGCCTCTCTATTTTCCCAACCACCGTGATTCCATTTTACTCAAACACTTCTGGCACCAAATGTGTGGCGTTCCCACACCAAAAATCAATCTTTCACCTCTCAAGATACCAACAATGTATCTAGTGATTCGATTGGATTCGGATGTCACCGACCAACTGGCTATAAATTAGCGGCTCCCACAACCGATAATCTGCCATGGTAACGGCTCTGAGAGCAGGGAGGTCATTTCCGTTGCATTTAGTGGCTTACAGCAAAGGAATCAGATAACTACCTAGGTGCAGTGTCTAGAGCAGTGGTTCTCAACCTTCCTAATGTCGTGACCCTTGAATAAAGTTTCTCATGCTACCGTGACCCCCCCCCAGCCATAAAACTATTGTGTTGCTACTTCATAACTGTACTTTTGCTACTGTTGAGAATCATAATGAAAATATCTGTGTTTTCCAATGGGCTTAGGTGAGCCCTATGAAAGGTTGGTTGAGAACCACTGGCTAGAACTATCCTTGATGAAGGAACTTCTGCCCTAGATTTAGAAAGTGCCACTCTCCTGTCACCAACCGAAACCCCATAGTTCAGGACGTCTTGCAGGGACCTCATTAAGCAGGCATGATTGATTAAATAATTATCCATCAGCCCACTGACTCATTCTCAAAGCTGTCTTTCCCTCCCTGAGGTCACAGGGTCAAGATGTGAGTAAGTGTCAACCCTGTAATCACATGACCGGGTCCTCTGTCAAACAGTCCCTGTTCAGGAGCCTTGAGATGGACTGTCCTTGGTGGAAGTTTGGGTACCGCTGAACTGGCTCGTTAGGGACCTCAGAATAGGTTCCTCTACCCTTATCACTCAGAAAACCCCAGGGGTCCTGAAGCCATGTGCCAAGGCCAAAGACAAAGTGAACTGTGAGTGTGTGGTGGTGCCTCTGAGCTCACAGAAGGGCTGTGAGCTTCAGACAACGTAATCTGTATGACGGGACTAGTACAGCACCCAATGTTCATCCCTCTTCCCCTAGGGTGGCCATTCATAGACTATGTGATCAAGGAATATCTTTGTGTGAGTAGATGTTTGCCAGATGCAATGTCCTAGGTACCTGGGGGTTAATTACAAATCTCTTTTGTCCCTTGTTTAAAAATCCATAGGAAATTTAATCTTCTGCTGGTCCTGAACACCACTCCTTGCCTAACCCAGAGCCGCAAGTAGATCCAGGAAAGATACAAAGCATCTAGGAAGATGAGCAACTCCATTTCAATAGTTAATTTTGAAATGCAAAAAAAAAAAAAAATCAGTAATTTACCTTTTTGATTGGGTTTTCAGCAAATTGCCCGTACGTTTGAAGGTACAAAACTGGAAGCCGGACAAGTAAAGGTCTCTTTCCTTAGCCCCAGTTGTTCCTCCAATATCTACTTGATAATTTGCTTGAAAAATATTCATTCAAAGCCTGCTGCACAGCAGGCAAACCTGGCATACCATGATAAACATGGTTGCTTTCCACACGAAGCTGCTGTCTAGTATGGAAGAAAGGGATTACCAGGAAGTCTTGGAATTGTGAGGAGCCATAGCAAAAATCTAGGCCTGGCCTGCATCTAAGACTTGGGGCAATGACACCCAGGTAGGTAAATCATTCTGGAAGAAAAGGCAGAATCCACAAATGCAGGTAAGGTCAGAGTCAGGTAAAGAAGATTTGTGCAGGGAAGGTTCTGGGTTAGCATGTCTGCTGTGGTACAGAGTTCTGAGCCTAGTATGGTTGGGACAGAGTAGAGTAGGAGGGGCATAGAGAACAAATGGCCAAGTCACATCTCAGGCTGATTGTCTAGGGAGAACTATATCACTCCAGCTATTTGTTCTTTCAGTGGACATTTATTTGGCACCAGGAATGCTGGAGGTACCAACTATTAGGTGCCTCATATATATAAAAAGCAGGTTATATAGCCCAGGGCCTTGCAATCCACACAGTCAGATGGAGGAGGCAGCACTGGGTCTATACAGTCAGATGGAGGAGACAGCCCTCGTCTACACAGTCAGATGGATGAGACAGCCCTGGGTCTATACAGTCAGATGGAGGAGACAGCCCTGGGTCTATACAGTCAGATGGAGGAGAGAGCCCTGGGTCTACACAGTCAGATGGAGGAGACAGCCCTGGGTCTACACAGTCAGATGGAGGAGACAGCCCTGGGTCTATACATTCAGTCAGATGGAGGAGACAGCCCTGGGTCTATACAGTCAGATGGAGGAGAGAGCCCTGGGTCTACACAGTCAGATGGAGGAGACAGCCCTGGGTCTACACAGTCAGATGGAGGAGACAGCCCTGGGTCTATACATTCAGTCAGATGGAGGAGACAGCCCTGGGTCTATACAGTCAGATGGAGGAGAGAGCCCTGGGTCTACACAGTCAGATGGAGGAGACAGCCCTGGCTCTACACAGTCAGATGGAGGAGACAGCACTGGGTCTATACAGTCAGATGGAGGAGAGAGCCCTGGGTCTTTACAGTCAGATAGGGGAGACAGGATAGTCAAGCATAGCAGAGGTGAGGGGAAGAGAACAGAAAGAGTCTCTGTGTGCTTCATAGGCTGTATCCTGAGTGTCCAGCCGATAGCCAATGAGCACCAGGTGACTGACAGCATGAACCAAAGAACGGGCCTCACCTTCCCCACTTTCCAGCCACTCCTGCCATTTTCCTCCGTCTGGATTATAGATCTCTTTGAAAACATCTCTGTCCCATCACAAAGCAAGTGGCTCTTCTGACAGGGTGTCCTGGGAACTGGCATGGGACGGATGCGATTTGACCTTGCTGTCACGGAGCTTGTGGCAATAATGTGGACGACAAGCATTAAATAACTATGCACACAAGTAATCATGTGTCGTAATTTAAAATGATGGCATGTAAATACGATGTGTGAGCCAATGCCAGGGGACAGGAAGACACCAGAGCAGCACGGGGGAGGGGCACACAGGCACCCAAAGAAGGACGTCTGGAATATTCTGAGAGAAGGGTAGCTACACGGGCTCCGAGATCAGCATGGAACGCAGTATGTTCACGCATGGCTGGGCCACAGAGATTCGCTGAGAAGTCTGGGGGGAGTCCAGAATCCTGAGGAGTGTCTGTTACTTTAGAGATGCTCATCTCATGACAAAAGAGAAGTTGGGAGTCATCAAAAGGTTTTTTTAGGTGGGGGAGAAATGTGATCAGATCACACTGGCTCACCTTGAGGAGAGTTTTCAGAGGGTAGCCATAAAACAAGAAGGGACACAGGTACACATACATGCACGCGTGTTGCAGTAAATATTAAATTGGTGGCTTAATCTTTCATTGGCCACAGCGGTTACACTCCGTGGACACCTCTCCCGTGCGGAGCTGAGCACACAAATTCGGTCCCCACACCTCTTGGTCCTCACACCTCTAAGCTCAGGCGCTGTTCACCGCTCCTGTTGCTTCTGTCCAGAGTGAATACAACCGATCACCCCAGAGAGTTGTTTTTATTCACTTCCCCTTCCCAACTCTGTGGCGGGCTTTATGTGTTCCGCCACTACACCGTCTGAATTCAACCAAGTAGTCACATCAAAGAACACACTAAACTACTCTGATCCAACAGGCACAACATAATTTGCCAACATTTATAAGTCAAAAGATCTTGAACAACTCCATCCCTTATAAAACATTCAGTAACAGCTTTATTTATGAAGAGATGCGCCAAGAGAAACATACATGTCTGCCTCCATCTTTGTTCCTCCTGGAACCTCTCCCTCCTCTTCTCTTCCACCTTCCTAGACCTTTCTCCACCTATCTCTCTCATGTCCAGTCATGTACCACCTTAACATCAACCCACACACATATATATATGCATACATACATGCACACACATGTGCACACACTTATCTATGTACACATCTATGTACACAATAAATGTACACATTTATCAATATACATATATGTATGCATGCATGCACATATATACACATACCCCATGCATACTTGCAACACATGTGTACATGCATGTACATACACACTTACATAAGCACATATACATATATGTGTACACATACATACATAAACACACACATCCTCCAATGGCTGTTAATACCCTGTGCACAAGCAGCCATGTCAATGGGAAGCAGATACAGCAATGACAGATGGCTACCACATTATTCCACTCTTTCTGAAATGACCGCCACCCCTCCATTAAGATGGGACCTAGAAATGTACTTCGAGATTTGTTTACTGTGTTCTGTGAAATGGGAGTCACGGCACCTCTCTGGAGGCTGGTATTCTCTATCTAGACAGGATGTGGGTCGGATCCTATTCTTTAAGAGGACCTGGAGGGCTACGGTGGGGCAAGAATGGAATCCACCCTCTCAGCCTTTGGCTCGAAAGCAAACATTACCACATACTCAGGCCTGCCTGGGAGCTCTCCTTTGGACAGTGAAGTTAGTTCTTATCTCACATCCCCCATTAATGATGAGCTGTTAAATTACATTGTTCATGCTATCCGCAGAGAGAGTGACGTGCTGGCCTGGGGCCTCGCTGTGGATTCCCTGATGCCTGTCCACTCGCTCTGTCCTAATGGCTTAGAGAGGAAGCTATGCCACTTGGGAAAATACCCACGAGGTTGCCCCCTTCCTCTCCTCAGGGGGGTCTCCAGTTTCAGAAACAGGGCTGTCATGGCTTCAGTAGTGGCCTTGGAGGGTAAGAGGATACCTAGAGGAGGAGCTATCTCTGTGGTATCCATGCTTTCCCCCTCTTCATCTCCCAAGGGGCCCCCAGAAATGCTAATGGGTTGAGGAAAGGCTGGCTGGTGGGAGGCTGGGCTCCATTCCTTTGGCCCCTGTTCATTGTCTGAGTTTCAGGCGCCCAGGCTCTTCTGTGGGAAGTCTGAGTAAGCTGCTACCTTCTGGGGATTAGGCCCACTGATAACAAGGATAATTATATCTGTGGGTTTGGAGCCGCTTAAAACCAAAGGTAACGCACAGCAGAAAGGCTTTCCTCCCAAAAAGCGGGCAAGAGAGGCTGGAAAGGATGCGTGAGTCTCAGAGACCTCGAGGTCATTTGGATATGCTGCTGCCCAGCACACGTAAGTGTTGAAATGCTGGCTGGAATGAAGAGCCAAGGAAGGGATCCTCTGCGGAAACCTGGAGGGGCATCAGGAGATGGCCTCACAGAAAGGGCCAAGGACTCTTAGGACCACCCTTCCACAACTGGGTATGGGATCTCAGATCAGTCTCCCATTCACTGTGAGGCATGAGAGTTCTCTTTCCAGTGGGCACAACAATGAACTTTATGAAACACGTCACCTCTTCTCCCGGTGACAAGCTTCAGTTACATGTCACATTCCCCTTGGTTAAACGAGCAACAGAAATGAAGAGTTTGGGAGTGAGGCATGAACCATGGGCCTCGTGTTATGCACGCCACCTCTTATTTGCTGAAGACACCATGGTTTGTGTCCCAGAGCGCTTTCCCCCCACACTGCCGCCCTCCCTACGAGTTGAAGCACCAGGCCAGGTTGGCCTTCCTTACCCTTGTAGACTCGCCCCTCTCCTGTAAAACACGCTGAGAAACCACCTGAGATGAGGGTTCCCACCTACTCAGGGCTGGAGGGGCGGCATTCGCTTACATAACACTGGAGTTTGGCCAGTGGAGGAAAGAGATGGGCTAGTCCACCCTCACTCCTCCTACTATGAACAGCTCTGAAATGCAAATTAGCTTTGCAAGCGTTTCTTAAAGAGCCCTACATGCTGAGCAAACCACACTTGCCAGAGGGCCAGCTGCAAACCCCCCCAGCATGTCCCCAACAGTGGCCTCCATAGCCAGGTATCCTGGGGAACCCTTCGCCTCTCGTCCCTTCAATGTGCTTTGTTCCTTATGTGCCGTTCCCACAGCTGTCTGGGCTCTGCTTTCCTCTTGGGTTCTGGCTAAGACTTCTAGCTTTCAGTTTGAACTTGCTCATTTGCTAGCTGAGCGAGACTACGAACTCCAGACATTCCCTCCTGAGGAATCAGTTTTCTTCTCTGTAAAGTAGGCCTCATGCTCTCTTCAGGGTGTGAAAAGAAAATGAGAAATTAATCTGTCTGCAGGGCTCCTTCGCTGTGGCCTTCATTGTTACTGCTAGAATCTGTTAGTCCTGTAACAACAGCAGAGGCCAGCCGGACCCAGAGATGTTTTAACCTGACAGGCCATGTGACTAACACATATCTGAAGGTTCTTGGTGGAACATATACCGAGTCTTATGGTAAGTTGTATGCTAGGATTTGAGCCTAAACTGAACAGACCCACATCCTACCTACAGCGATCAAGAGTTTCTGTGTGTAGAGGAAAACAGGCAGAAAGTGTTGGTAGACAGGTCCTGGCCCTCTTTCCACCACCCACTAGCTCTACAGCATGATGCTAGCTTTACTAGCTGGCTCTGCATTTCCAGAATCTTTTCTCTTCCAAATGAAGAGGGAAAGGAAGATGGTGGAAGGCCACCTGCGACAAGTGTCCTCTGAGTTGTTTAAACAGAGCCACTACTGCATGCAATCTCTCCAGGGACCTACAAGCTAGGTAAGGCTGTTACCCCATTTTACAGACGAGCAATACTAAAACACAAAGGGGAATTCGTCCCCTGGGCCAGGACCTCTCTTTCATGTGTGTGACAACAGTGTCCTATAATATAAACCCAGGTCACTGCATCTTGATACTGTACATCTTGAGGATATTTTCCCATCTTAACCTACCCAGTCCCCTCCATCAAATCTCTTCAGGGGTTAGCGCCAAGAAAATGACAATCCGATTATTTGTCTGCCTCTCCTCCTCTCCTTAGGGGAGATGATGGAAATGGGTTGATGAGACCCCAGGGAAGGACCAGGGATCTGAGTTCTCCTGGCTAAGACACACACACACACACACACACACACCTTAGAATCACAGCTTTGGTGCACGGTATCGATACCACTTTTGCCTTCTTTTGCTCCCTGCCAGGTCTTCCACTGTGTGGTCCGTGTCATTAGCCAGGACCCAGCCAGTCCAGAAAGCAGGGACAGGGGTTGTTTGGTTTAAACGGAAGTTGGCACAAGTCTGGGTGTGTCTGCTCCCATGGGCAGCTCTGAGGGCAGAGAGTTTGAGAAGCGGTGTTTGATGCCTCTTAATGAACTTTTTCCAGCCCGTCAGGTGATAAGACCCATGCCTTAGGGCTTTGATGACAACAAGGACTGTGTCTCAGACACTGCCTGCCCACCAGAGTTGCCAACACTGGTGCAGGGCTCTGGGAGCCAGAGTAGAGAGGGAAAGAGAACAAGGTTGCCTTAGGGGGCAGCATCCTTTCTGTCTGTCTGTAGTGTTTTTCCTGAGATCTGTATGGAGACCTGACCAGACAGATATCCCTACAACCTGGGCCTTATAAAGGTAGAGCCCTCTTCACCCTGACCTCCTGAGAACTAGGAATGCCCTCCTATGAGCCAGTACCCAAGGATAGGCATTAAGACAGGGGAGAACCCTGCACCCGCGAGGCAGGCATTTGGACTGCTGCAGGCTGGCCTGATGAAGTCCTGGGTTTCTTCTCCCTGACTCCAAAAAAAGCCTGGGTACCACTCACTGTGCTAGTTAGGATGCCAAGCCACACCCCTTCTGAGAAGGCCTATGGAAAAAAAGGATGCATGCCTTCTATCCTAGTCTGCTTCATTTCCCTCACTCCTCCCTCATGGCTGTGGAGGGACGTGTGAGGCGGGAGTTCCCAGCCTAAGCTAAGTCTCAGCTTTGGAGTGTAAGTGGCTTTCAATCCCAGCTCCTCTACTTCCTGGCTGAGACACCAAAGCAAAAGCAGTTAACCCCGGCTACCCAAACGATCAGGTGGGAACAGCAATCTTTCTACCCGGGAGTGTGGAGGAAGCAAAGGGAGACACTGAAATCCCATTCTCCGGCACCAGGATTTCTGTGGCTCCTCCATCATTAGCATTGGTACCCATGGTCCTCGGCAGGAGCCAGGGTAGACATTAGGCAGCCCTGACTTAGAGGGAGAGCTTATCTCATGGGCAAACATCCCATCACCTCTTTCCCTTGCTGTAAGAGGAAGATAGGAAGGGTTCTTTCTGGGCTGATCTGTAAAGCATCTGAGAAGAGTGTGTCTTCTGCCTTCGTTGTCCTAGTTGTTCCATGGGCATCTGTTCCAAATCCACTTTGTGCAAGGCACATAGGTCTCCTAGTGGAGGACACATTTTTTTTTTTTTAATTGGCATTTCATTTTATGGGGTCTGGGTTATGTGTATCAGTATAGGTTCCTGCAGTGAGACATGAGAGACCAGACACGGGGGCCCCACCCCAACTCAGCCATTCAGACTACAATGCCTCTCTCCCTTTAAGCTGGCCTAATGCCCTGACACGCATTTGGTGAATGGTTAAAGCCAGTCTCTATAACGGGGCATGACTCAAGCATCTCCACCAGGCTCGGTCGTCTCATGGAACACATCAGAAAACATGCAGAATCCCTAGAATCCTTTGTGGTACACAAAGACGAAAGGTAGCCATGGGGGTTGCATCCTAGTGCCAGGACACACTGCAGATTCCACCCTCCAGCCCAAATTCGAGGATACTGACACAAGGATCTCCTCGTGGGGGGCACTTTTATGTAACTGGCATTTGTGTTATGGAGTCGGGGCTGTGGGTACCAGTTACATGACTTAGATTACACCCAGAGTCCAGCCTCCCCTAAGGATCTCCATCTATAAAGTGGCATAATGCCTTTTGCTTCACAATGCTTATGTCAAACGCATCGCGTATATACAACATGCTGTCTGTGGCCTGCCATGCCGCCAGTACTCAGTAAATGACATCATTTTCTCTTTGTTCACATAAAAAAAAATTAGTTGTATAAGTAAAGCCTCTTCGACTGTAAAGTCTACAAAAGAGGGAAGGAGCCAGAGCCACTCTGTTCTCTGAGAGTGATTTCTAAGGAAACAGAGCTGTTTAGATTTCCGGCTATTTATTTGTGAAATAAGCCTCCCAGGACTGTGCACAGTGTGGGGTAAGTTTGTAAAACTGTGAAATGCAATTTGTATAACATGATCTATGGATTATTAAATTCACTTAGCTCTGGGCAGGCCTGAAATTGAGCGATTACTTTTGGTCCTTCTGCCTCTGTCCTCTAGCTATGAACCTAATAAGTCACTAGAGACTTTGTCCCCAGTTTGGTCCCAGCTGGACTCTGGATCGAGGAAAAGCACAACGTCCTGTCCAGGAGTGTAAGGAGATTGGAAGGCTCTTGAGACATCTTCTGAGGGAGGCGCCTGGGGTCTATGGAGAGTTGGTTGAAAAGGTGGGGTGAGGGGCAGGGCACACTAGCTACCTGTGGGATGCCATTCAGAGAGGGCTGGTGAGCTCAGGGAAGTGACTTCCACTAAAAGTGACTCCCCTCCCTAGGCAGGGATAGCTACTTCCCAGTGCTGAATTATAGAGAAGAATGGGACAAAAGAAGGCATGTGTGTAAGGGAGGTGTGTGTGTGTGTGTGTGTGTGTGTGTGTGTGTGTGTGTGTGTGTAAGGGAGGTGTGTGTAAGAGAGGGCACACACAATGCGTGAGTGGGTGCTACTTTGAATCCTTACTATCAAAATCTTGTTCCATGCCTGCCTGCTGGGAGACCACGCATAGCTCAGAGGCAAAGGCTAGGCATGTGCCTTCCATGTCCCCAGTGCCTGGTCCAGAACAAGACCATGGCTGAGATAGAACTTAAGAAGCTCCTCTTTTCTCCTGTTGGCTGACAGAGGCAGTTGGAACAGGAGAGCTCAGAAGACCTGCAGCTTGTTGGAGCTGTGAGGCCAGCTATGTGGGGTTTGCAGCATATAGAATTCTTGCAGCAGCCCTGATCTTTCACCCTGAGGGTGACTGGAGTTCTCAGCAGCACCCTACGGAGCAAGCATCCATTGTCTTCCCTCTTGCTTAGCATCTAAGACTGAAGGAGAGCAGGAAACCAGCTCAGACCATCCTTCTCCAGCCAGAGTGGCTCAGGCAAATCGAGAGTGTTAAGCCCTGAAGTCGTTTGTTATGTCCTGTAGCATAAATGGAAAAAAAAAAAACAAAACAAAACAAAAAACTACCAAACCTCCACTAATCCACAGCTTCCTCAAACAGTGCATAATTCAGAACCTTTGCTGTTTCCCAGCTGACAAAACGCTCTGTTAATGAAAACATCTGAAACCAGCCTATTCCCGCTTTTGTTTTGACTTAGGAATTAACATCCGGTCTCCCGAGTTTTGAGTTAACGAGATTTTCCCCCTGCATGTGATATTCAGCTCAGTTCCTCACCACTAAATCAAGCACTAGCTCAGCTTCATCCGTGTGGCTGCAGGCAGGGGTGCGACCACAGACAGAGGTCCTCAAACGCAAACCACACCTCACGCAGGTGGTGGGGGCTGTAATGGGCTCAATGGGATGGGGGTTTGAAGATCTGGAGCAGTCATTGTCACCTAGTAAGGTCTTGTCTAGTCTGCGTTCTGTGAAAAGACTTCACGGTTTTGGCCCTCCCTTGGTTAAACTGGGCCCTGAAGCAGGAGGCATGCAAGGAGCTAACAGGAGAAAGAGAGCCTGCTCTGCCTGCCCCTCATTCCCGTCTGATCCCCGTTTCCCTCTGCTCCTGAAGGAGCAAGTAACAAGGCCTTACTCTGTAGCCTAGGCTGATCTCAGTCTCCAGATTCTTCTGCCTCAACCTGCCCAGTACTGGGGTTATCAGGGTGGACCAGCATGCCCTGCTCACAACCAGAGATCACTGGTAACCACGGCTTCACACTGCCCACGCCCAGCTGCTTGTTGTACTCACGCCAGTCCAATTCGGAGAGCGTCCACCAAGTGTAACCCCAGCTTTCGGGGTCTTCAGAATAAAAGCACGAAGGCTGGCTGGTGGCAAAGAGAGGCAAAGTGAGATCTCAGGCAACCTGTGTGGGGCTGGGGCACAAGGCAGCCTCTGGGATCGGAAGCATGAGTGGGCTGGGAAACCTTAAAGAGGGTTATGGGTTGGTCTCTGTGGTGTAAACTGAGATCCTAAGGTATCTCAAGGAAATTGATATTTCAGTGATAGGCTATACAAATATTGTCAGGACACCCCCCCCCCCCATGCTAATGCCTTCTAAATTGTGGATATCAAACCAGGCATCTCTCAACATCCCCAGGAACAGCTTGCATCCCTGAAATGTGTGCTATCTACAGGAAACCTTAGGCCTTGTCTGAACTGAGAGTCAGTCATGAGGATCCCACCAAAGCTTGCTAGGAATTGTCGCTCAATCCAAAAAGCCCAAGCAGGAGCCTGGCTTTCCTCCTCCAGGGCTCTTAGAGACGCTTCTTCCCAGATCTACCAGGACTGAGCTGAATGCCTGCCTGTCATCCCCTGTCTACCATGGTCACATTACTCCCTCATATTGGCAGGAGACACTCCCAAAGTGGCATGAGACCCCACTGGGTATCTCCTGAGCCACCAGGGATTCACAAAGCCATCTGACTAGCCTGGGGGCAGAGGCTGGAGCGTTGTGCACTCTCTTCTCCCCCATCAATCCTTCGAGCCACTAATCTAAACCCTTTACTAAGAAACCCTTTGCCCTTTTAAGCAACTGCCATACATTGCACCCCCAGCTTAAGGCAGGAGCCGGCCATTCAGAAAAGGCAGGAGAGAGCCCACAGACAGACTTCCCGTCACCAGTGTACCTTAATTGAACTTATTTATGCGGTGCAAGATGGCCGCCATTGGTTTTCGTTATTAACTGCTCGTCCACTTAGACCTCTGAAGGGCCTTCCTGGGCCGTTTTGGATGTAATTCTCTGCTACTGCCTGGGACATAGATTCTTTCCTTGGAAAGTGAGGAATAGTAAAACAGGAGTATTGGACGCTGGTTGAGCACATGGAAACGAATCTCGCTTGCTCCCTAAGCATTACCATTCAGGGCCGTGGTTGAAGAGATTGGGGGGGGATGGGGCATCCTAGAGCAGTGGTTATCTGCAGATCAAAAGCAACTGGAGTCTAAGGGTACCCGGCAACGCCAGCTGCAAACAGCTGCCAGGATGCTGGCTGAGGAAGCAGGGTGCCGGTGAGCTCAGGGCACATAAGCTTCTGTTGGAGGAGGCTGGCTGTGGGTGCCTGCTGCTACCCGAGGAGTGGATATTAACAGTAGCTGTTCCGGGCCCTGGGCTTGGCATCCCAGACTGGAGGGCACTTAATGTCAGCCGCCTTGCTCCTCTACAGCTATTCCCCACTTTAAACTTTGCTCACCATGTGCCCAGCACCATGTGGGGTTGACATTGAAAATAGACTTTTACATTTAATCAGAAGCCAGCCCAATGACACACACAGACCATGGACAGTGATCCCGAATTGAATTGATGGTACACATAACCAACAGTGAAAGGGGTGGGTGGCTGAGAGTGACGTTTTTAGGGAAAGAGAAATTAAAAGAGAAGACAGACAGAGGGGAGACGGAAGGAGTGGGGCTGATACCCCAACACAGAGTAGCGCATACAAGGGTCCTGAGGTAAGACCAACCTTAGTACCTTCAAAGAACAGAATGAAAAGCCTGTGAATTCAAAGTGGGTTTCTAGGCTGACAGCACCATTGGAACCCTAGAACAGCCTGGAAGTGTGCGTGGTTTGGTCTAACCTTGGCTTACTGAGTCAGGTTCTTTATGTGGGATCGTGAAGACCACCGCACTCTCTCTAATTTGCCTGAGAAGAGTTAAAGAGTCAAGGAAAGCCAGCAAAGCCTCAATAACAAGTTTGGACTGGTGTATGCGTGTGTGTGTGTGTGTGTGTGAGTGTGTGTGAGTGTGTGTATGTGCATGTGTGTGAGTGTGTGTATGTGTGTGTATGTGAGTGTGTGTGTGTATGTGTGCTTGTGTGGGGCATGTGCATGTGTGAATGTATGTGTGTGTGAGTATGTATGTGTGTATGTGTATGTGTGTATGTGCGTGTGCATGTGTGTGTGAGTGTGTGTGTGTGTTGAGTGTGTATGTGTGTGTGAGTGTGTATGTGTGTGAGTGTGTGAGTGTGTGCATGTGTGAATGTATGTGTGTGAGTGTGTGTGTGTATGTGTAGTATAGAATAGTATATGTATATGTAGACTTCTTATAACAAATACAAAAATATCATAAAAGTACAAAATGTCAGAAACCCACAGAGAAAACGTGGCATCTGTCTTCCCAAGACTGGCTTAATTTGCCTAATATTTTTTCAGTTGCTTCCACATCCCTATAAATAGTGTAAGTTCACTCTTCTTTAGAGATGAAAATACTCCATTGTATGTATGTTCCACATCGTACATATGTGCCCATTTCCTTCTCCAGTCCCTGGATGATGGACAGCTACCCTGGCTCTACAGTGTGAGTGTCCGGGAAGTGCTGAGGTGCAAACATCTCTGTGACCTATTGCCCTAGCAGAGTCATGTGATAGGTCTGTGAGGGTGTGTTGTTGGCTTGTGTGGATGGTTGGTCTTAGAAACCTCCACACTGGCTTTCCCAGGGTCATGTGATAGGTCTGTGAGGGTGTGTTGTTGGTTTGTGTGGATGGTTGGTCTTAGAAACCTCCACACTATTTTCACGGCAGCTGGGGTAGCTCACATTCGGGCCAGCATTGCATGGCTCCTTTCTGCCCTCATCACTGCCCGTGCTTGTGGCTGTCCTTTCTGTGGCTGCCACTCTGACTGGGGTGAGGTGAAATCCCAGTGTGCTTTGGTTTGGAGTCACCTGATGGCAAGTGAGGTAGGGCATCTCCTCACATGTTTGCTTACTGGTCATTTGCATCTCCTCTTTTGCAAGTATTTATTGCTTTTTGGGTATTTTTTTTTAACTTTTAACTTTTTTTTCCTGCAATGTTGGAGCTCCAACTCAGACTCTTGCACATGTGAGACCAAGCACTTTGCCAGTGAACTGCACAACCAGCCCGGGTCAGTGTGGATTGTCAGAAAATCCACAGTTCGGAACATTTGGTTTTGTGAATTTCATTCATAGCGACTGTCAGCATTCTGTACAGTCCCGAGAATGGTTTGTGCGCCCCAGACTCTCTCTTTGGGGGTGCTTATGAAGTACACAGCAGGCGCAGGTAAAACAATTAGTGGTGTAGGAAATAGGGAGAGGTGGTAGGTACCGTGATGGCTGACCATGGGTGTCAACTTTGACTCACCCGGGAAAAGGGAACTTTAATTGAGAAATTGCCTTCATCATATGGCCTGTGGGCATGTCTGTGCGGTGTTTTCTTGATTTGTCAATCAATATAGGGAGGTCTGTCCCACTGCAGAAGGTTCCATCCCAGGGCAAAAGGGCCTGAGGTATATAAGAGTGTGAGGCAGCAAACAGCATTATTTAGCAGTGGCTTCTGCCCCAACTTTTCTCCTTGAGTTCCTGTTTAACCATCCCTTGGTGACAGACAGTAACCTTTTACATAAAGTAAATATTTTCCTCCCCCAAGTCGCTGCCTTTGGTCTTTATGTTATCCTAGCCACAGAAAGCAAATTAGGACAGATATCAAAAACATCATCAAATCAGGGGTCCCAAACATTAAGAGATGACTGGATTAGGACAGCTGAGAAAGCAAACAAAAGGCAAACACAGACTTTGGAAGCCTGTCTGAGGCAGCCAGCTGCAGCTCTTGCTGGAAAGTCCTGGGCAGAGTGTTTCCTTAGGTGAAAGCTTCTAAGTATGAGATCAGATAACAGCAAAGAGAGAGAATAGTTACTTACAGTGCTTACAACATCCAGCAGAAACTAGTTAGGGAAGCTGTCACTGAAGGAGAGTTCCTGAGAGTTCCCCACCAATGAGCTTCTGTTCCCACCAGAGGTATTTCTGTATTACGGAATAAACAACAGTAACCTCAGTTAGGCATCATTTACCTGGAGCGATGGCTCAGTGGTTAGAGCACTGACTGCTCTTTCAGAGGTCCTGAGTTCAATTCCCAGCAACTACATGGCAGCTCGCAACCATCTGTAATGGGATCTGATGCCCTCTTCTGGTGTGTCTGAAGACAGCTACAGTGAACTCAGTGATATACAGTATACAAAATAATAAAAGACCAATAATGTAAAACAAAATTATATATCAAAAAGAGAAAGAAATCATTTACCTTCTCGATGTTCTGGAGGATGTGCCGTGATGTTTTTAAGAACTTCGGGGTTGCTTTTGTTTGTTTGTTTGTTCTCCTCTTTAGAAAGAGCACCAGCTTGTCCTAGGACAGGGAGTGTTGGAGGCAAGACAAGCCTCCTCCCTCCCAGAGTCTACTTTCTCAAGCACAAATAGCACCTGATAATTTAGCGCTATGACTTCCACTGCACTCGGATATTAAGCAGACTGAAGAAACCGTGCACAGTGCCTGATGTCTCTCATGCTTCTTCTCCAACCTCCCCAAGGCAAGACTGGGTACCAAGTGCAAAGCCCAGCCTCACACGGCCTTGGTGAACACCCTCAGGTACATGGACGCTGGGGTCCAACCCCAGCCCCTGAGTGAGCAGGCTCTGTTGCCACCGCAGCAGAAGAACCAGGTTAAGAGTAAGAAAGTTGTCTTGGGACCTCGAGGCTGGAATCCTAACCTCCTCTCTCCAGGACTCAGGTTTCCCTTCTTCTCCCATCTTGTTACCTTTGTGCCTTTTAAGAAAACCTGTCAGTGGGACTCCAGGGTAATGTCTGCCTCAGGAGACAGTTCCTTTGTGTATCTCACCGGAGCCCATTATATCAGAAGGCCAGGAGGGGTTGGGGCTGCTCAGTTGCCATGGTATTTGACCTATAGAAGGCAGACCATCCTTGCAGGCTGACTGGAGCCTGAGTGTGCATATTCATGGTGGGGCTAGCCCCGGGGAGGGGGAGGGGAGGAAGCCAAGTCAGGTAGCTCTGGCTGCTGGCTGTGTCCTCACCTCAGCGTCTATGATCCTCAGCATGGTGCCTCGTGTGCCGGTCACGATGCTTTCATCTGTTCCTTCCAATCAGGTGAGGATCTAGCTCTGAGGGGGGAAAATGGAAGGGCTCGGGTGTCACAGTTGGCAAGAGAAGACTTAAAGAACATCCACAAAAAGGCACCTGAGCTGCCCAGGGTACTCCTGAGGTACTTCCTCAGTCCATCTTCAGGTGTAGCAGACATCTAAAGAGCACGTCTGTGACCCAGGCCACATGCTAGGTCTACACACCATTTCCTGTCTCCCTGAGCAGTCTCTGAGACCAAGATAGTGACTGTTCACCCTGAAAAACCTTTGTGTGGAAAAGCAGCCCTGATGGACCAGATCACCAAGGCTTAGGAGCCAACAGATGCCACAACTTGCCAGGTGGAAGTGTCTCTGAAGGGACTGGAGCCTGGGTCTCTGTCTCTACAGCTCACTGGCTCTGCCCCACTCCGTGTTCTTCCCTTGGCTTGCTCCCCTCGGCTGGCTTAGCTGTTGCACTCTACTTTATATTAAACAGGATGGGGAGAAGTCCCAAAGCCAAACCATCCCTTAGGCCCACATGTCCCTTTCTTTCTCCCTCCCTTAAAGGACTCAGTCCTTCTCCAAGGTGTCCTTAAAGATCGGAGACATCAGCTGACTTCTTAGCACCTTTCATTTACCTAAAATTGCTCGATGGAGTTTTCACTGGGTACCATGCCCTGTCCAATGCTCTGGGGTTAGACAGGAAGTGAGACATGCTGTTTTCTACTCTGGGCACTGAGGGCTACAAAATCCACTACTCTGGCCTCTCAGCCCCGGTGGCCTCTCTCCCTATGCCAGAGTAGCAGCAGGCTGGTGTGTGCCGGCACCTGTGTGCTAGGCATTCTTCTCACGAGGATCCCCGAGCCCAGCCAGACAGGAGCATCTGGGAGACACAGCTCCCTTGGCTGAGGGACTTGCAGTGGCCTTTTGGACAGGTGCCCAGAGCTGACAACCAGAGCGGCTCATGCCTTATTCTGTCACCATCCAGCTGACACTGCCCCCCTTCCCCCCCAACCCATGCCCTTCATGTCTGAAAACATCAGGTGGGGGTCATCCGCAAGGGACTTGGCAGCTTATTCAGGAACATGCCGCGCTCCCTGGCTCCTGCCGATCACAGTCACAGGAGGAGCATAAATCCTGACTGCCCTGATTCCCTGTCTGGAAGATCCAAGAATCTTATCTTTAAACTACTTAATAAAACCATAAGACTTCACCGTGACCTCAGTTTGATAGGTCAGGAGGCCATGGCACCGAGAGGCCACCACGTCTAGTCCTGCAGCTGTGAAAGGTGGAGTCTGGATTTGAGCAAAGAGTCCCTGACCATAAAAGCCTAAGGCAACAATTTGTGCCTAATAATTAGCATGAGGCCCAACTGCTCTCTGGCCAGAGGTGACCCTGTGCTTTCTAGACTGCCTCCCCATCCTACAAAAGGCTGTTGGGGGTGGGAGGTAGGGAGCAGAGAACTCAGCCCTAACCATGAGATGGGCACACCTAGTCTACTGACCCCACCAGCTATGTGACAGTGTCAGGTGACACAGTACTTCAGGGACCCTCAAGAGACAAAATTTCACGTTGAAATCATGAAGAATAAGAGCTGCCTCAGCTGTAGCTTCCAGTGTTAAAGAGAATTCTAGTTGAAGCCATAGACCCCAATCCAAGCTGACAGGGGCATAAAGTCCCAGGTTTGGGACATTGAAAGTTTACAGATGCATCTCCCTTCCTACTGACTTTGCTGGCTCAGGATGTCCGGCCATATCAGGTTGCCTGTGGGAAAAGCTTAGATGCAATTACCCCATGATACCAACGGGGCTGCCAATAGCCCGAGGCTTGCGTCCCTCCCATTCCTGGGGAGCAGAGAACTTGTATCTGAGCCGGAGCCCCAGGACTGGCTTGATGAAGTTCACTTGCTTGTACCTGAACAAGTTACTGTAGCCACAGTTGTGACGGTCTACTTAGCCAACATTGACTGAATGAGGAATTGACTATTGTCAGAAGGACCAATGGATGCAGCCAACGTGATGCATGATCTCATCTCCTTAGAGCCATGTGGGATGCTTAAGGCAGAGAGTGGCTTAATAAGCCATGGTCTTGTAAAGGATGACTTGGTATGATGTGGAAGCTAGGCCAGGGGTCTGTGGGAGATGCCTGTTGGTGCTCAAAACGCAACATTGGTAGTGGTCATCCAAACGGCTGCTTAGATGCCAGGCTAAAGAATTTAAGCTCCAGCCTCTCAGCGCCTCTCCTCTACTTGGGGGCCATAGAATACTTTTGAGCAAGAGGGCATCATAGTCCAATTATGGAAATTAATATCGCATTAACAATAGGGCCAGATGGAAATCGAGAACAAGGAAAATCCATTCCGAGGTTTCAGTTGCCCTGGTATAGGCAAGGCAGCAAGGCAACGGTGGCTGGGAGCAGGCAGCAACCAGGGTTTCATGAGAACCCTGTGGGCTAAAGTCATGGCTTTTACACTGTATGACTTCTAAATTGTGTGACTCCGAGCAAAGTAATACTTTGGTACAGGGTCCCAGTAGCTCCAGCCAGTTGAAACTGTCCAGCTAAGGATAACCTTGAACTCCCGATGGTCCTGCCTCCGCCTCTCAAGTGCTGGGGCTACAGGTATGTGCTAGGTTTTGTTGGGTGCTGTGAAACCAAACCCAGCGCTTTGCACATGCTTGGTGAGCTCTCCATTCACCGAGCCACAACTCCAGACCCAAGATTCCAGACCTACACCTGAGGGTTTCCGTTTGTCTTTTTTTACCTAGAAAATAAGAGGAAAATCTGACCCCACACAGGAGTGTGGCTTGAAAGCCCCATTACATGGCAGTTTGAATAGCTGATACTTAGGTGATGTTAGATTCTTCCCTCTTTCTTTCCTTTTTTCATAACCCAGGGACCAGATAGCAGTGCGAGGTTGTCTGAGAGAGCACATGCTGACTTTTTGAGAATACGGGGTCAAATACAGATTTGAGCATCTCTGTGCCTTGGGGCCAAGTCAGGTTCTCTCGGGACACACTCCTCTCTCTCATCTGAAGAATCTCATTACAACACCACTTTACCTGCTCAGCATGTGGCATATAGTGTGTGCCCTCCCCCCCAAAAGTGGTTACTAGAAAAACTATCGTTTAAAAATGTCCTTGGGAGTCAGCAGGATACCTCATCAGATACAGGCACTTGCTGCCAAGTCTAAGGACCTGCGTTCGATTCCTGGGACCACGTGGTTGAATGAGACAACAAACTCCTGCAAGTTGTCGGTTGACTTCAGTGTGCACTCAGTAGCGAATACATAACCGGCTCCCATACAATTAAAAATAATGTTAGCTGGGTGTGGTGGTGCGCACCTTTAATTCCAGCACTCAGGAATTATCTTTGGAAGTTAAGGATACCCTGGTCTACAGAGTGAGAAAAGAAAGAAGAGAAACAGGGGAAAAGGTGACTTTTCTAAACATCCTTTGGCGTACCATATAATGAATATCTTGCTTGGCCCTCAGAGAGGCTCCCCTTATGTGGTTTCAGACTTTGCTCCCCTTAGCCTTCAACTCAAGTCTGACTTCTCAGGGGGTGATGATTAGCACAGAAGCAAACTGGGCTCCATGGCTGCCATTTGTAACCAGCACCAGCACCAGCACCTTCCCATGTGTTGGTCTCCTTAGTGTAAAGCTGCGGGTTGTCAACCGTGACCCTGAGTAAATTCCACGGAAACCTTGAAATTTACCCATCAGAGCTCAGCATCCCTAGGAGAGTCCCTCCTCAGGCCCACAAAAGACCCTGCCCTGACCCACTTCTCCTCCCACCAGCCTTTGTTAGCCGACTTCCAGGAGAGCTTTCCAGGGTCCTGACTGTTTCATTACAGCCCGAGGAAAGATGAACAGAAGTTGGTGCTTTGTCACATGGCGAAGGGAAGGTCTGAGGGTCACATTTCACTTACAATGCTAAGCTTCTCTCTGCTGCCAATGTGTTAATAGAAACAGCAGTAATGGCAGTAGCCTTTACCTAAGAGGGTAGAATGTTTCAGAAGAGCCAACTTTTCCCAAGTCTCCAAGATTACAAATAGTGAGGTTGGGATGATGGAGTCAAAAAGCTTTCTAAAATACATTTGTTACTTCTCAGGCACCATTCCGGTCGGTCCAGCTCCTTTAGATCCGTGACTTTTCATACTGGAGATGGGTCGTCATCAATGGGTCATGTAATCCTTTGGATGGCTTACCGGTTATTTTCCCCTCTGCTGTGATAAAACACAATGACCAAGGTAACTCCTAGGGGAAAGTTTATTTGGGCTTACAGTTTTAGAGGGCTAAACGTGACGTCAAAATGGGGGTGACAGATGGCAGGCATGCGGCTGGGGCAGCAGGCTGGGGGCCCTCATCTTTAACCACAAACACAAACCCTGGAGAGTGAACTAGAAATGATGAGTCTTTAAACTCCCAAAGCCCCCTGCCTCATGGCATACTTTCTCCAGTAAAGCCACACCTCCTAAACCTATGCAAACACCACCAACATCTGGGGGGTGGGAAAGAAAGGGGGGCACATTTAGTTCAGATAACCATGGATGGGCTGAGTCCAACACCTTAAAATAAAAAAAAAAAAAGATACAGATCAAAATGATGTGGAATGTAATCAAAGAGCAAATATCACAGAGCATTCTGAGAAAAGAGGAAGAAATGGTGTGTCCATTCCTAGGGTCTGACTGAGCATGGGTCTGAGTACTAATTTGAGGAAAAAAAAAACAATTAATTTAAAAAATTATGTATGGGACATGCATGATCCCTGTGTAGGTCAGAAGAAGTTATTGGGTCCCCTGGAGATGAAGATGGTTATGAGCCACATCCCCTGTGTGTGCTGGAACCCAAACTGAGTCCTCTCTAAGGGCAGTGAGCTCCATTAACTGCTGAGCCATCTCTCCAGCCCCTAGCTTTTGATTTTTTTTTTTTACAGTCTTAAACTGAGAGTCGTCCATGAGGTTTGAAAGCCACTGTGCGCTGACTCATGGTTCTCAGATCTGAATGTGCATCAGAGATGTACCAAGCCTGCACAGGGACTGGCTATCCCCAGAGCTCCTGTAGAGTGTTAGTTACTTTCTGGTCGCTGTGGGCAGAAACCTGACAAAAACACTCAAGAGAGGGGAAAGTTCAGTTTTTTTCCCTCCCCACTTCGGAGGTCTGTCCGTGCTCCTTCACCCTCACATGCTTAGGCTACCAGTGTGCTAGGGGACAAAAGCAATAAAGCAGAAAAGTCTCCCTCCGGGCCCAGTTGGTGGGGGGAGGGGGAGGGGGGAGGAAAAAGAGGCACAGAGGCAGACAAACCTACTTCTTCCAGCCAAACCCCACCTTCTAAAGTTTGCACAGCCCCCCAACACAGTGCCACCAGCTAGAGACCAAAGTCACACATGAGCCTGTGGCAGACACATTGTATTCAAGCTGTAACAGGCAGTCTGCATGGGGCCCACAAGTGCTTAGGTGATACTAACTAGCCAGCCCAGACGCAATGGCTGGGCTGGTTCCCCTGCCTCATCCCAGATGAGGCTGAGATTCCGAAAGGAAGACCCTGATCACACTCCACAGCTGCTGCAACTGAGAACTAGGAGGCAGGCCCCAATCTGTCTGACTCCAAAACTCCAAACCTCGCTGTGCTTTCTTTGGTGTCTGGAATAATCTGTCTCTAATGAGTGCATCTGGCAACCATTGCTCACTGTGTTATTTTGTGTTAAAAAAAAAAATCACATTCAGACTGAGATAGGAACAATTGGTACTTACAAGCCAAAGCCCCTTATTTTTTTGGTAATATACTAACACTCAGGATGCTGAGTGAGATACAGGTCAGACCACATCTGAGCTGTGTGGGCTAGAGGCGGGACCAGGCAGAAGCTTCCTCCATCCTGAAGTTTCTTCATTCTCCTCCCTTCAGAATACCTCCGTGCTCGGCTCCCAGCTGGACTCCTGTTATGAGTATAACTTGGTTTCTGGGGGACAGGGCGGGGTGGGGGGTTTGTGGGGTGTGTGGTGGGGAGCAGAGCTTCAGGACAGACAGACCCAGGACACATCCTGGGTCCAGCTCCACTGTTCTGTGACCCAAAACTTTATCCAGCTTTCTCAAGGCATGTGTGGCACCTTTTGGGTTTGTTCTACGTTTATCCGTTTGTTTGTCTATGTGTGCGTATATAAACGACCTGCAAGAGTTGCTTTCCTCCTGTTTTCACCGTGTGGCTTCTTGGTATTGAGCTCAAGTCTTCAGGCTTGCCAACGAGTGCCTTTACCCGCAGAGCCGTCTCACTGGCCAAAATGCCGACTTCCACGGAAGACTCAAAGCACCTATACTCTAGTAGGAGTTTTCTGAGGACTTGGAAACACTTTGGCTTGGCGCTTGGTACTGTCATAGGAATCATTGTCTTTAAGTACTGTGCTGTTTTGGATGCCACACTATGCGCACAAGCTCACGACTGACTGCTCCGCTGGGATACCTTGTGCCTGTGAATCACTGTGCCCTTTGCCCCAGCTGGTTATGCTGTGTCAGCACCCTTCCCAGAACAGCAGGTCCAGCAGCACCGCCCTGCACACGGAGGAAACTCAGCCCACTTTGCTCCCTCTTGCAATAGAGAGTGAGACCCAGAAATAGTTTCTTTAGTGTGTGTTCAATGCCACAGCAGGGGACAAAGGAGGCCCCCTAGGAGCCGGAGGATGACCACCGGGAAGAGTTGGGCAAACAGGAGTTCACAAGGTTTAAAGGGGTGTAGACCAGGAGAAAGATAGGTAAGGAAGGAGCACACTTGCAGAAGATTCTAGAAGCAGGAGGGGGAAGGAGCTTCTGTGAGCTGTAAGGAAGCCCTGGTGAAAAGATATTGCAAGAGCTGAGGCTTCGGGAGGAAGGAGACACAAGATAGGGGTGTCCGCATATGAGCCTTGAGAACCGAGCAGCTACACAGCACCGCAGACAAACCTGATTAACACTGGGCCCATTCTAGGCTGGCTGCAGGCTACATTCTAATGGAATTGTTTGTGGGAGAGAAAAGTGTCATCCTTGCTTTCAAAGAAAGGTCCTTTCTCCAAGCCCGGGCTCCACAGCTACCATAAGAGGCTGGTGCCCCCCACGAGTCATAGGCTTCGGATTTCTGTTGTAGAACGCGAGCTTCAGAGTGGAGGAAATGAAAGTGGATTAAAGAGCCTGCCCCAGAGACGGGTACAGACCGCAGCACAGCGAGCTTTCAGAGTGCCAGCTGTAGTGAGAAGCTATGCACCCTGAGACATGGGAGAGGCCCTTCCTCTCCCTGGCCCTCAGCTTTCTCATCTGTGGAGGAGGAGGTAGAAACTGTCTGTAATAGTTCTTGCTGAGATCAACAGTCTGGGATAGTCCCGGCTCACTGAATCGCTCTTGGAGAGTCCTGCTTTTTTTTTTTTTTGGTTGTTGTTGATTTTTTGTTTTGTTTTGTTTTTGAAGGACAAATTTGCAGTGACCTAATCTGAGTCATCTGTGTATTTTTTCCTCATTGAGTCAACATTGGTGGTAAGGTCAATGTGTTTCTGATTGCCCGAAGACAGAGGAGTCCCCTGACGGAAGAGAGAGAGGTCTGGCCTGCTGTGGCAGCCACGTGCACTGGTGTTTTTATTTCAAGCTATACACAAGTGCCATAGAATCAAAGAGTTTAATATTCTTTTATAGAAGAATATCTGTGGATTAAGTAACCATTATCACCCTACCAGATTTTAATCATTCCTACCATTATTAAATAAATCTATTTTTAATTAATCAGCCTTAAAAAAACCCTCTCTGTACTCTCAGAATTATTAGAAAGTCTAAGAAATGAGATTAAACTTTTATGCTGGGGAAATCTGGAAGGACTGAGACTTGAATGACAGGGTGGGACTGGGACATCATATAAGGTATACTCACCAGAGGGGCCGCTTTGGGGCCATTTAAACCTGATATCCCCAGTTGTCACCTGTGAAGTAACTGGGGAAAAAAGCTACTTGTGATTTTTTTTTTTTAATTTATTTGATTTTTTTTCTCTCTTTATTTACATTCCAAAGGTTATCCCCCCTTTCACATATCTTTTCAAGTTCACAATTCAACCTTTAAGGGTTTTAGGAAGATTAAATGAAAAGCCTCATCCAGGGCTAGGTTTTCAAAGCTCTGGCTTTTGCCGGTAATGTTTTATTTTAGGCAGCGTTTCATCCTTTACATATCAGACGGGGAAACTGCAAAGCAAATGGGACAAAACTCAGCTGAGGTCTGAGTCTCCTGTTAAAGGAGGTAAAGCAATGGACCTGTCAAGTAAGAGAGGACCAGTTTAACCACAGAACTGTGGGATGGTCCTCACGAGAGAATCAGGTAAACAAGAACGTGCCTCCTCTGCCCTATGCCCTGTAAACTTAGTCTTTTCCCCAAGTGGCCCAGAGCAATCTTCATGTAGCTGTGAATTACTTGGTCCATTTTAGAAAGCCTACCACCTCCTCACAAATCGTTGGCCACTTCCTCGGCTCCAGTTTGGTCCCCAAGGATGCCCATGCAGAGATGTGAGTCAAAAAGCAGCCAGTACAAGGAAGGCTCAGGGTGACGGGGAAGGAAGGAGCCTCTATCTCTTTGGGGTTTAGCTGCAACCTCCCCCATCCATCCTGAGGGTGGATGGGGTAAGGCTTGGGACACGGACAGTCTGGGACTTAGAAGCTCATCCTCCAGCTTCCGGAGAAGGATGCTTTCTCCATTTCTACAGACATGATACATCTCTCTGTCTAATGTGCTTTTCCCATTTTTTTTAAAAAACAGGGCAGTGCAGCCCAGTGAACTGCCTACATTTGCTGTGTCAGAGCATTCCAAGGGACCCTAACTAAGAAAGGGAGGCTGTATGGGCCAGCAGAGGTAGAAGGGTGTGAATGTGTGCAGTACCAGATGCTTGCTCACTCTCATAGCTGCTCAGGGAAAAGGCAAGCACAGGCCCACAAGTCTGAAACTGAACTGCACTAAGGTGACACCAGGCTAGACTTGCTAAGTTGTGTGTCCCACCAGAAGTCACCAAGTATAAAACAGAATAATTGTGACAGATGTGCCCTGCAACCTTTTTACTAAAAACACCAGACTGTGTGTGCCTCGTGTGTGTGTGTGTGTGTGTGTGTGTGTGTGTGTGTGTGTGTGTGTAGCCAATGGGAAACACACAGCTAGTAAATACTTGGCAAAATGTTTGAAGCTGGGATGTGAGCCAGGCTGCTTTCAGCCTTCATTGTGTTGAGTTGTTGTTTTTGGGGTGCTAGTATGAAGCCAGGTGTCACTGGGGCTGAGCAAGCATTCCACCACTGAGCTATGTCTGTACCTCTATTCTAATGTTTTTAAAATAATATATTCATAGATCACTCGTACAGTTCAGCTAGAAATCCATTGTCACTCTCGAGACTAAACATCAAAGTCGGGTCCTAAGCTTTGCTCCCCAAAAGAGAAACTTGTTTCCAGAGAGCTCGGGAAATTCCTCTGACTCTCCATCATTGAAAAGAGATCCAGATCCCATCTCACATGTTAAAAAGTAGAAAAGGAGGTAAAGCTGACAAAGTTCATGAGTTGGGAAAGGAAGTGTCTTAGAGCACCCAGCTTGCAGAAGACCCAGCCTGGCTTCATGGGGACTTGCCAGTCAGATGAACACCTGCTTTAGCAGGCCGGGCCAGCGGCTCTGTCAACAGTCAGCTGGGTTAGCACAGAGAAGTGTCTGTGTTCCCTGCTTACCCCTGCACCTTCCAGACCGAGGGCAGGGGTCTGTCCCGGACCACTCTGGGTATTCTGGAATTTGCTGTGTGCTTCTGGGACATGAGCAGTGAGCCTGGGGTGGGGGTCGGGGCTGTGACAAGTTAAAGGGTCTGGAGTGGTTTCTCCTCTCCTTTTCTTTCTCAGACTGGGAGGACAAAGCTTTCCTTCTCGGCTAGGCGGGCAATCATGCAATGCAAATAGCTTTTGCCAGTGGTGAAGGCGGGCCGGCTGAATTAAATTAACACGGCCCATACATACAGAGGTTAAAAAAAATGGGAAGCCAAGTGTTCACAGGCTTTTGTCCAGGGCAGAAATAATCACAGGACAATGGTCTATTTTGTTTGGATTACAGGCCCATGATATCACATTAGCCCAAGCCTGGCAATATTATGTCAAGAACTGCTGTTTGTGAAACCCTGTTGTCCCAATTTATCCCTGTGGGGGATCCCCCAAAGCAAGGCAGGCTGGCCTGGAGAAACCTCTGCCCCCTGCTGACCAGCCACAGAGAAGAAAGGCTCAAAGGGTGGGAAGAAGGAGGGCAGGTTGTAGTCCAGAGATGATGGAAGGCTCAGGGATGCAGTGCAGCCCTAAAACAGAACAGCTCTTCAAGAGGCAGGCTGTCACACAGCTCTCCGGCCCGCTTCTCTTGAGAAATAACGCTATTCAACCAGCGCTCGCGCACACACGCAGAGTGAGCCAAGAGAAGGTGGCTGCCTCTTCCCAGTGCATGCCAGTTAGCCTGCACCAGGTCTGGGCACGCCACTGGCTGCCAGAGGTGGAGTGCCAGCTGCTGCCTCAATTTGGAGTGCAAAACTCTTACGCTGTTGTCTACCTTATGTTCAGAAAGCATGGAGCACCCAGCACTTAGAATGGGACAGCTAGAGTCCTGTCCTTCCCTCCAACTTCCTCCATTACACTGTGTTTCCTTCCCTCCCTAGTCCCCTCCTACCACCCTCTGTCTGCCTGCCTTATTGCTATAGGCGTCCATGTCCCCACTGGCCTGCTACAGGCCTCATCACTTTGTCATGTGTTCTGAGCCAACATCCCTCCTGTCTTCCTACTTCGGGTCCCGTATCCTTAGTTTTCAAAAGGAAATACTTCATTCCCCCATGATGTACTTCTTAAGGGACTGTAGCCCTACCGGACACGCTAGCTTCAGTGATCTTGATAGGGAAACCTCTTGGCAGGGACACATGGCTCGGATATGAAGCACCTGGGGTCACAGTCAAGTTCTTGTCTGGCATGAAGCACCAGTGGCCAGGTTTACCCTCCCAGTCCTCAACACTCCTGTCAGCTCCAGCAGTGCCAGAGGCTGCTGCCTTTCCATCTCATTTCTTCCAACCCACTGGGCTCTGCCTTGTCAAGCCCCTCTATGATATCAGGGGGTTCTTGAATGGGAAAGCCATCCCCACCCGTCATGTCATGTTTTCAGCCGTCTTTTGTCTTCAAACCAGGTCAATAAAGAGATCAATGTGGCCAGTCTTGGGTAACAATGAAATGGTCACCTTGGGGAGAAATATCAAAGGACATCTGAGGCAAGCCAGGTGCTCAGATAGCCCCATCCAGGCTGGCCAGAGATGACCAGTGAGGGCTTTACTGTGAGATCTGTCATGTCTGTGAGCCTCTTGTGTTTGTCCTGTTTTCTGTCTCCTGAGTGCAACGCTTACTGCTTGCATTGCGTCAAAGCCTTCTAGAGGACCCGGGGCCACATCCATTACCCTTACATTATTTATTACATCTTACACGTTCAAATGGCTGATCAAGAGGAATTTGTTGAGTGGGGCAGCAGCCCCTGGGAGACAGTGCCCACCTTCCAGACATATAAATAATAAAATGTAAAATGCACATCTCACAGCAGAGCAGAAAGTAGAGCTTCACGGTCAAGACAGAACTGGTTTACGTGCCCACATGACCTTGGCCATACCAAGTCTCGCCAATTCTGTTTCCTCATTGCAACACCAACAGCACACTTTGAAATTCCCTTCCCGGGAATCCCCAGGTTAGGACACCCGATGGCTACCTACAGGAAACCATTTTCTTTTTTTCTTCTGGTGACTGAAGATCAGGCTGAGCTTCTTTTTGAGCCCATCCCCCCATGACATTCTTGTGGCCATTTCCTAGACAAATAAATGTCCAGTCCAAAGCCAGGATGGCACAACTGTATCTTACAAATGAGAACCCAGAAACTCAGAGAGGCTGAGGGTCTTGCCTGACATCTTCTAACTAGAAACCGAGCTTGAGATTTGAACCCAGCATTCTCTGCCATAGGCAGCCTTCAGCACATCTGGGCATCTCCTGTCCCAGGGTTTGGCCACGCTGCAATGCCCAGTCAGTGCAGATGTCAGTGAGTAAGTGTCGGGACTAACTCAGCACGGATTACTCTAAGCAAGAAGCTATAAAGGTATCCTAGATCACCTCCAACCCTTGGAAAACCCCAAAGGGCAATCTTCTATGTGCCATTAAGAAAAAGTGGAGCTGAGGATGTCTAGGGTCAATTAGAGAAGGGGTGAGGGGGGACGGGGAGAGGAAACTGAGCAACAAGGCCAAGCAAAGCCAAGGGGAGCCCTGCTACCCAGGGTAAGGGGATGGGTGAGCTCATAGCTAGAATGGCTGATGGTGTGTGTGTGTGTGTGTGTGCGCGCGCGCGCGTATACATGTCCCACGGTGTGCATTGACAGGTCCAAGGACAACCTCAGTTGTCCGTTCTTACCTGCCACCTTATTTGAAGAAGGATCTCTTTAGTTGATTTTGCTTCTGTGCAGCATACACCGGGCCAGCTGGCACATGAACTTCTGGGGATCCTTCTGTCTCTCCCTCCTGTAGCTGCACTGAGATTGCAGGTGCATGCTACCATGGCTAACTTTACCTGGACCTGGAAACGCTAACTCAGTTCTTACGAGCGCATGCAATGGGCGCATCACCCATGGAAAAAAGAGACGCCGGGAAAGGGGCGTGTCATCTCACTCATTGGTTTATCAAACAGTACATCCAGCTGGTGGACACTCACTGAGTGACTGTGCTGTGTCAGGCATAGGGCAAGATCGGTGCAGGGAGGCACTGCCCAGTGTAAGCCTTGACCAAGCAGGACAAAGGGCCTTGGCCCGAACTCCTGTGGCTGTGTGTGTGACAGGCATGCCTGAATATACGTGCTTCTCCCAAGCTCTGATTCCTGCAGCCCCTGGAGACGTTACCAACTCTGCTACCCCTGACTCAAGACTAGTCCCCTTTTCAAGTCAGGTCATAGGTTCATAGGCAAGTACAATGTCTACCCTAGAAACAAGGCTTTCCCATAATGAGATCATTAGACAGGAGGCTGGCCAGGGCATCTCAGAGGTGAGTTTTGTATTACACAGAGCAGGTACACATTCTCAGCATGCTTTCAAGTCGCCAAGATCTCAGTGCTGAGCCCTTAGAGCCGGGGTGGATGGTTTACTCCAGGTCATCCGGCTGGATGGCAGGGGCTGTGTCTGGAGGGTGACAGAGAGTTGAGCCATAGTTCAGCCGGTTGTTCGGGTCATTACCCGAACTGAAAGGGGGTTAAAGAAACTTCTCTGACAGAGAGGTTAGGAGCATGGACCCTGATGGAGTTAATCATGAGAGTGTAGACACTCAGCAGAGGCTCTGCCAGGGAGCTCTCCGTGGTCCCTTCAGACCTTCTGGGGACTGCTTCTGTTCAGTGGTTAAGGGGTACACAGCGGCTGGGTGATACTGTCAATGAAAACCAGTCTGCTCCAAGTAGCCTTGAACACTACGGGTCAAACGCTGTGTTATGGGCATCATGTGTGTTCTCTCAATAAACTTAGTTTGGGCTTCACCACTCAGGAAAGTGTCAGCCACATGCTGGGAAATGTGATGCAGCTTACCCAAGGGTTGACTCACCGACTAGCAAGGCTGGAGTTAGGACCGGTCCTTTTTTTCCTGCCTGCTCCACTAAATAGTCTGTGTGCTTGTCTCCCACAGATAGGAAGGCTGTGGCCAGGGTGGGTGTAGTTTAGGACAAACACCGGCAAACTATGGGTAACTCACTGTTCTTTTAAATAAAACTTTATTAGAAGGCAGGCAATTTACATAACTTCCGAGACTGCTTTTGTACTACAACAATAGAGTGTGCAAAAGATAGCCAACCAACTCAAAAGTCCTTCCTGTTTGGCCCTAGATAGGACATGGTAGCCTTTTCAGTGTGGTAGTACATCCTTATAATCTCAGCATTTTGGAGGCTAATACAAGTGGATTAAGAGTTTGGGTCCAGCCTGAGCTACATAGCAAGACTGTCTCAAAAAAGAAAAAAAAAGAAAAGAAACAAACAAACAAACAAAACCAACCCAGAAACAAACAAAACACAGCAACAACAAAACAAAGGAAAGTCCTGGTCTAGAGAAATTCAAGGTTGAACAAATAAGCCGGTTTTAACCCTGTGTGACTTCTCAGACCCTTTAACACACCAACATGAATTACTAAGGTCTTGATAAATGTCCTACTTAAAAAAAAAATGGCTTCCCTTTTTCTTAAGGCATCTTCAAGACAAGTGGGACATCATTCAGGAAGACAAATTTGTAGAGGAAAGGTGATGGGTCGAAGAATGCAGAGTTTGGGTGTGGCTGACAAGGACCAGATGGGAGCCCCTGGAGCTTTGTAAGGTAGCACTGGGCAGCGGTCAACTCTCTCCAGCCAGAGTTGCTGGCAGGTGTGCATCCTGGGCAGCTCCCACTGCCCCGGCTTTATTCAGCTGCCTGTTTACAATGGTGTTCAACAACCTTGTCCTTATGTGCCGTGTGTTCTTAGTGTCCAAGAAGAGAAGGGAAAACCATGACACTAATAACGCATGTCAGTCTTCATCAGCATCATCCAACATTATGAGAATTGAATTTCCACCTTTCACCGCATACATTAAACCAGGGCTTTATCTCTTCCCGCAGAATTGATTTGCCGCAATTCCCTCCTTTGGCCCTTGTCATGTAAATCATGGTATTTCTCCCCTACTGACTGTGCGAGCTCAGATTAGAGAAGAGAGTCTAGCAGTCCAAACCTGCAGCTGCTCTGGGCTTTGTCTGTCTGTCTTTCCCTCTCTGGATCTTCTCCTTGGGCTGCTCACTGTGTGATTGTGCCTTTTGCAGGTGGATTAGGGATGAGAGGGGGCAGAGCAGATGGCCTTCTTGAGACTCAGCCATGGGACTTGCAGCAGCTGCAGCCTCAACAGATAACTACTGACAGGCTTGCAGGGGATAGATCTCAGGGCTAGTTTCAATTGGTGGCTCACTGGCCAATCAGATCACTCCCACCCTAGCACTCCTCAAAGTGCCCTGGGGAATCTCTAGCTTCTGGCATCTGTTCTAGATGGGCAGAAATTGTTACCCATTGGCTTCTAGAAGAAACAAGGGACCAGAGGAGCTCCTGGTCTTGTAGACTTCTAAATCGTGGGTTGAGAATCAGCCCAAAGGCTCAGCAGAAAGGAGCAAATTCTTAGAGAGACGTTCCTGACGCTCAGACCAGGTATGGCCGTGACATCACTGTTTTGTAAAAGCCCTTAGATGGTATAGTCACCGCGTAACTGTCTCCTACCAAATATAGGGGCAGGGCAAAGGCATTCTGGAAACAGAACAATGGGACTCGGTCTTAACAGTAAATGGGCAGATTTTCCTATCTGTCAGAAACCTTCCTTTTCCACCAATAGAGGGGGTTCCAGCCCCATGCCGGAGGTCAACATAAAGACTGAGTGTAGAAATCCAGGTGAGATCTCTAGAGCAGACTTGAACGTGGTAAAAGGCCAATTATGTCTGGCTTCCACACATCACCCTTTGCATGGCCTTTGTGACGCTATCACAAAGCATCTGGAAAACTCATCGGAGGTCTGGCTTGAGAAGAAAATCCTTAATGGGTTTCCTCAAGACTGGATACTGACTACCTACATATATTTGTGATTTTTAACTGTATTATCCATGCATGGAAATACTGTTCTGTATAAGTACTATATCCAGAATGATACATTTATTGTAATCAAATTATATTTTCCCAGTACTCTGGGAAGACAAGCTTTCCTCCCACTTCACAGAAAGAACACCAAAGTCCAGCTCCTTGGAGCTTTGGAAGCTCAGATCTTGACTTCAGGGCCAATTCCTTGATCAAAATCTCCCTGGACCCTCTGCCCCACCTGTGTTTCTCTTCCAAATCCTGTTCTAAACTGAGAACACCTGCCAAATCATTCCTCAGAAAACTAAAGTGCCCTAAATACAGAGTATCTCCACAGTGCCAGATTATTGATTCCCATGGGTGAAAAGGTACAGTTTTTCTGCAAAAGAGCCAGAGCCAAAACAACAGTTGGGAACACATGGAGGTGGAGGCAACGGGTTGATGGTGACAGACGAACTGGCCACACTGTACACGCAGCGTTGCTCTCCTGAGGTCGTCGCAAGTCAGAGATGTATGAAAGGGCTGTGCAAAGTCTCCAGAAGCCAGGAGGTCAGTCTGTAGCGTGTAGTGATGGGGAGGCAAATCCATGTGAGGTCCACCAGAACAGTGCTGGCACACCTCCACACTGTCACCTGTGTGAACAGGCACTCTCTGTCTTTAAGGCAGATGAGATGTTTGGCAGAACCCTCACCCCATCCATTATGGTAAGCTGCAGAGATCAAGGACTGTGATCTGCGTGTGAGTGTGTACATGCAGGGGAGTGTGTGTGGGGCCATTGTGGAGGGAGGCTGCGGAAGCTGGCATCTCTGCTCACAGCCTCTTGCTCTGTCCCTAAATCAAATATCAGTTGTTTTTGTATCAAGCTCACCAGGCATTATGCAAACTGCATGAACCAGCCCTTGATCACTGGGAGTCTCAATGCAAGGCCACAGGGAAGAGGGAGCTAGGCTGTCACAAGCAAAGGTAAAACTCAGGAAGGTGCTGTCCATCACAGAGAAAGGAGCCTCAGTTGAGGAGATGCCTCCATGAGATCCAGCTGTAAGGCATTTTCTCAACTAGTGATCAAGGGGGGAGGGCCCATGTCCTCTGCATCAGCTTCTGCTTCCTGACCTGCTTGAGTTCCAGTCCTGACTTCCTTTGGTGATGAACAGCAATGTGGAAGTGTAAGCTGAATAAACCCTTTCCTCCCCAACTTGCTTCTTGGTCATGATGTTTTGTGCAGGAATAGAAAGCCCGACTAAGACATTAACCATCAGCCACTTTACCAAAGGAAGATGGTTTTTATCTGGGTTTGTGCTTTCCTTGTCTGGTTGAGATAGTTCATCTAAATCGGGGTTCACTCAAGACCTCCCCACTTGCACTTCATCTTCCCGCGTCTCAGATCACCTACCTGTAAGACACAGAGAGAGGGAACACCCACCTTCCCCGCTGCTGGAAAGTCCAGACTGGAGCTGTCCCAGTGGGCCAGCCCACAGCCTAGATGGGAACATGAACTTCAGCTGGTTGTTGCTGAGTGAGATTCTGCACCGCTCTGTGCCTCCTGCCCTGTGCTATGAGGATGGCGTTGACTTCTATGATGTGTGGTGTAGCCCTGGGTTTGCACCCAGCCAGTGCTACAGAAATGCTCCGTGCAGCCTCAGGATACAGAACGTATTCAAGATGGTCGTTCTCCCGCCCGGCATCCAAGCTTCTGTCTCCCCACAGAGACCACAGGGATCAGAATCTGATGGAAGTGTCTTCCTCCCCAGGTTCGTGGGAGCCTCCATGGGGTGTTCTGATGAGCGTTCTAACCCGTGTATCTCAACAAGCCTCTGACTCCCCAAGAGGCTTGATGGTTTGTCTTGACTTTTCAGTGGTTAGAAAGCTTCACCCTTGACCCCAGGGACCACAGAGAGCTGTGCTTTCAGCCACCATGAATCATGGGGTTGGGGGTGTTGCTTGTACTTTTCAGACCAAAAGGTGAGCCTCTCCCCTGCACTTGTGACCTGATTCTCTTCCAGAATCCTTTGGCTCACCTCACTGTGTTCTAACGTACCGAGCATCATTCGGCGTGACGTTCTCCAAGAACAACTTTTGTTCAGTGAGATGCTGAACCTGCAGATCTGTGAGTTGGGAGCACTGAGCAGCACCCAGGCCGGAGTCAGCAGACTGCACGGAACGGGTACCAGAGTTCTGAGCAGCATATTCTGAGCTAGACATGAGCCATGGAATCCCAATGGGGTCATACTTCAGACCTGAGCTTTGACACTGCTTGGTGGCTCCAGGTTCTCCAGCTCCCCACCACACACACACCACACACACCACACACCACACACACATACACACACACACACACATACCACACCACACTACACACACACATACCACACCACACTACACACACACACACACACACACACACACACCACACACCACACACACACACACACACACACACACATACTACACCACACTACACACATACCACACCACACTACACACATACCACACACACACACCACACCACACACACATACCACACATACACCACACACACACCACACCACACACACACTACACACACACCACATCACACACACACCCTCACACACAACACCACACACACACACACACACACACACACACACACACCCCTCCACTCAATCTGGCAGCTCCTACAGAGAAAACGACAGTCCCTTGTCCTATCCACACACAGTTCCACTCGAGTGGTTAAATCACCTTTTCCCCCACATCTGTTTCTACTCTATCAGAAGGAGGAAGTTTTCTTCAAAGTGGTTTGAACCTTGTTTTCCTCCTTGATTTCCTAAACAGTTCCTTCATATCTGTGATGTCTTTCTCTATATAGGAAATGATTGGGGTTGCAGTCAATATTAAATGGGTGGCTTAGGTTTTATTGCAACCACCCCCCTTCGGTCTCACTCCGAGGACGCTGCTTTGGTGAGGAGCCCAGCACACACATTCCGTCCCACCCTACTTGGCGCTCCAGGCCACCTCTAAGAACTCAGGTGAGGTTCACTCCACCCCCCCTGTTGTTTCTGTCCTGGGTGGATACAACCACAACCGCCCCGCCCCATTGTGTTTCTTTACCCCACCTCCCAGCACAAACATGACTCCAAAGCTCAATAGCCTTTTATGCAGGTTTATATATTAAATTCTCAATCCACAAACACTTTATACAATAACATTACATCTACTGGACAAAGATTGGATACGGACTGCCCTTCTATATAAGATAAAAAAAGACCTATAGAATCC